>NW_027185782.1:4579295-4585030 GCF_028583685.1 Petaurus breviceps papuanus | reverse complement strand
GCCGCCGCAGCCCCCCAAGCCCACACCGCAGGCAGGAGAGGGTGGATGTAGCGGAAAATGGCCGCTGTGGAAGGGGGCGGAGAAGGACCGCAGCCCCGAACCGACTTGAACTTGAAAGGAAAGCAAGGGGAGGGAGAGGGGAGGGGGAAGCGCGTCCGGGGCCTGCGGGGCCTCCAGCTACTGGAGCTGGGGTGCCCCCTGCCCCTAGGGCGCCCCCGGCCTATCACTCTCCCCCTGTGGCCTCCCCGGGGCGTTCTCCCCCCACCCCCCCCCCGCTCCCCGCACCCCCACCCCCCACCCCAGCCCCCCCCACCCGCCCCCCGCCCCCCCCCCCCCCCCCCCAGGCCCGGGAGGGCGCTCCACACCCCCTCCGCAGACGCCAGCTCGCCTAGCTGCTCCTCCCCTCCCCTCCCCTCTCCTCCCTCCCTTCTCCTCCCCTCCCGTCGCCTCTCCTCCCCACGCGCGGCCCCGAGCCTGGCCCAGCAGGGGGAGGGGAAATGCAAACGGGGTGCTCGGAACTGCCCCGCCTCCAGCCCGTCCCCCCAGGCCAGCGTGGACTCCCCAAAGTTCCGGGGAGCCCCATCTTCAGCAAAGTTCATGCAGACTCTGCAACTTGAGAGGTAGCCCTTAGTCCCAGAATCACTCCTCTCTCCTGGTCTGGGGGCTTCCTCCTTTAGGAACTTAGTGTAGACGGGGTTCCTTCGGGTAAAAGGGGGCTCCCGGGCCCCACCTCTCCCTCTCATCTTACCTTTCCCCAGCCTGGAATCCCAGTGCATCACGTTGCCTTCCCCCACCCCTACCCATCAATTCCCATTCAACTTTCCATCCCTTTTCTCTCATTCTTCCTCTTCTTTCGTCTCTCTCCTCTCTTTCCTTTTTCTCTCCTTTTCTTATCTCGTCCTCACTGCCGCCTCTTTTCTCTTACTCTTCTCCACTTTCCCCCCTTTTTCTTTTCTACTATGCCACTTTCTCCTTCCTTTCCACTTTCCTCTTTACTTTCTCTTCACTTTCCCTCATCTCTTCTTTCCTCTCCTCCAATCTCTTGCCTCTCTTTTTTTCTTCTCTTCGCTATTATTTTCCTCAGCTTCTGTTATTCCTCTCTCTCTCATTTTTTCTCTCTACTTTGTCTCTTTTCTTGTTCTCCCTTCTTTCGTTCCTCCCTACCGCTCTTCCCTTCTTGATTCTCACTCCCCCTTTCTCTCCTTTTCATCTACCTTTCCTTCTCCTCCTAGTTTGCCTTCCTCGTCTTCTACAGCCACAGTAGGCCATGGTCCTATGTGTCGGGGTGAGCAAAGCTGTGTCGCCACTCACTATCGTTTTCAAGTATGTGAAGAGAACGACCAGACAGTCATTTCTCCCGGGGGAGAAAGGGGGCCAGACAGCAGCGCCGTTTCTCTAGGGATGAGGGTTGTATACGCGCTTGGGCTGCGACCTCGAGTATGAGGTGGACACGCATTCTGTTAGCTTCTGGGGTTCATATTCTGAGGCCTGGGATGCCCACGTGTAAGGAAAGCTGGCCTTCGGCTAGCAGCGAACCCGTGTATCTACGGCCACCAATCAGACTCCAGAAGCCGTTCTGGGTTTCCTCGCTGCTTCACACATGCAGGGGCCTAAGGTGTTTACTTCTAAGGACTGCGACTGGATTCCGCAGAGGGCGGACGAGGAGAGCTTGGGGGAGAGGTGACCAGAGCCCACCACTCGGGGTTTCCCCAGAGCATTATATCCGCGCAACTGGCCTGCCTATAGCGCTGCCAGCCAGTCCCTGCCCCAACCTCTGCCCCAGAATTAGCCCTCGGTTCATTCCCAGCCCCCGCCTCTGATCCAACCTTCAACAACCTCCCAGCCCCTGCATTCCCCAGCTTCAGCCTCGGAGTCACCCTTTGCCCCTGCCTCTGCTTCAGCTTCAGTCGTAGCACTGACCCTTTCAGCAGTCCCAGTCTCTGCCCAGACCTTTACTTTAGTCTCTGCCCCTGCCCTAGCCCCTGCTCCTGCTTCTGCCTCAGTCCCGACCCCTACCCCTGCCCCGACCTCTCTGCACTGGACCCAGTGCCAAATATTGCCCCGGCCCGCAGTTGCATCGTTTCTAGCTCTGCAGACAGTTGAGGCAGAAAGTAGTTTTCTCACCTCCAGGAAAAATTCCCAAATCTCTGCCTCTCCGTCAAGCTTTTTTTTTTAAATGTATTCCTCTAAATATATAAATACACGCATGGAATGCATACATCTATACCTACGCTTACATACACACGAACACTCACATATACCCAAACACCAAAGGCCCTTTGGGTTTTGACTCTTTCCTCTGCCTTCTCATCTGGGAAGGCCAGGCCAAGGACGGGCCAGGAAAGTTTTTCAGAAGCTGCATCATCTACCTGAAGTGGGGAGAAAGGGGGGAGGGATATACCAACACAGAGATAGAAATAGGCATCCCCCACCTTGACTGCAGGAGAAGGACCCAGGTTCCCCGATAGCCGGGGCGGGGTGGAGGGTGTCACTTTCAGGTGGAGCAGCCCTGAGCGGATTGTGGGAGACACTGTGTGAATTCGGCCTGGGGGCTGGGACGTTTGCTGATGTATATACACACATTCGGATATGCATACACATATACGTGTGTGCACGCACAGGTTGTGCTCGTGTGTGCTTAAAACCACAAAAAACTAGTGGGGGTGTTGTGGACTGTTGCTCACTGGGGTAGCTTATAACTAAATGAGTAGAACCAGCTCCTCTCGCTCTGCTCACTCTCGATTTAGCGGACTAGAAGCGGATTCAGCGGGCTAGGGAATAAAGAAGCCAGTACAGAAGCCAGTCGGTGTAGCTGTCTCCCACACCGGTAGTGGAATTCGGAGTCCTGAGTTCCAATCCGGTTCCAGGCTACTTGCTGCAAATTAGGGAATTTCTTAGGACGAACCTCTGTTTCTTTATTTTCCGAAAGTGTTGAATCATAGGGTTAAACTATAGCTGTGTGACTTTGGGATGCCAATTCTCATCTCTGATTTACATTTCCTCGACGGAAAAAGGGAATGAGAGCATTTAGGTTATCTACCCTTTTGGAGGTTGCAGCGAGAAAAGCATTTTGTCAAGGCTCTATAGAAATGCCAACTATTGTTATTGTTTGCTCATTCAACAGCCATTTTTTATTCATCCACTATGAACAGAGGAATTAAGGAAGAAACAGTAGGAGTTCGGGACCTTAAGGGGGGCTCAGAGTCTAATAGTGAAAATAAATCATTCACATATAATTATATTAGAAGGCAAAATGTGATGGGTAAAATGGGAGGTACTGATGGAGGGGAGGCAATCAAAGAATACTGCCTGGAGGTGGTATCATTTGAACTTTATATGAAGGATGGGAATTTTTCAACAATCGGAGTTAGGGCTGTGAGGTGAGGGAAGGCTTCGAAGAAAGCTAGATCCGGGGAATGGTGAGAGGAGCCCAGTTTGGTGCAAGTGGAGAGTACACCCCTCGAGGAGATAAAGCAAGTAGGCAGGCATGAACCAATGGTGGGCCTCAACCTTCAGGCTGCAGGATTTGGACTTTACCCCGTAGGCACCTAGGAGCTATTGATAGTATCAAAGCAGGGGAGGAATATGATTGAAACTAGGCTTTGGGAAGATGACTGGGGGAGCAGGGGGAGGGGAGAAAGATTGGAGGGGAGTCCGGTGCTGGGGAATCTAGTCAGCAGAATATTACAATAGTCCAGGTGAGCATGGATGAGGCCTATATTAACAATAATTCGCATAGATCTACAACTTTGAGGTTTTCAAAGCTTTAGGGTCTATCTCATTTTAGGCTCAGGATATTCTTTTGAGGAAGAGTAGCGTCCATTCTGGGGTTCTGGCATGAGAGTGGAGAGGACAGGTTGTGAATGATTTGGGTGAAGTAGAATGTCTAGGACTTGGTAACTGACTAAATTTTGGGAAGGAATCAGAGATGATTCTCAAATTTTGATCCTTAGGGACTGCCATCCATGGTCAGAGATCTACCCAGTGAAACCCCAATAGCTGGGCTCAAATCCCAGCTCTGCTCCTAACTATTTTTATGGTCTTAAGGCAAATCTCCAATCCTTATTTGAAAAATAAAGGGGTTGGCCTAGATGATCTCTAAGGTTCTAAATACTGTAAAATCCTATGGAATCCTATGAAAAGTCAGGAAGAGTAAGATTGAGGGGAAGGTACCAAGTTTGGTTTGGAATATATTGAGTTTGACTTGCCCATGGGACATTTAAGTGTAGAATGTAAGGTACTATAATTATGATGGTGTGTGTTTGTATATGAATAGGAATAAACAGACAATTTGCATGTTGATTATTCACATATGTGTCTGGGTATATGTGCATGATGCACTGCTTATATAAATATATATGACATCTGTACATGTGACTGTGTCTGTGAATTTATTTCCATGGTAGTGTTTAGTCCTTCTGCTGGAGTTCAGCTTCCAATGTTTGTGAAGACAATTGCTCCAGGGGGACGAGCTGTATAGGCTATGAGAGATTTGAGAGCCCAAACTAAATCTTCTCTAAATTTGTATCCCCCTCTCCTTTCTTTTCACACAATAGTTACTTAATAAACAGTTGCTGATTTCTAATTTTCCTGAGCTGGAACCAGTGTGTTATCCTGGAAAAGCATTATACTTGAAGTCAGAAAATAGGGGTTTGGTTTCTGGCTCTATCACCAACTTGGGACCTTGGCCAAATCACCTATAACCTCCAAGCCCTCCCTTTTCCCATCAGTCAAATAGATACACCAATATCCCTGCACTGCCTCAGCATCCTGAGGTTGAAGTGACAGAGACTGTTATGTATACATTAATGTATACACACAATATACATATATGTGTATGTGTGAGTATGTGTGTATATATCCTGTGCCTGTAAGAGCTAGGACAGAGGCCAACTTTGCTGAAGCTAGATGTTTGAGAAGAGCTGTGTTCCTGCTCATCCTGAGTCTGAGGGAACCAAATCCCCCAATTCTCAATCCCGTATTTCTGTCCTAGTTAGCCACAGGTATGGGGGTTTTTTGAGGTGAGAGGGGTGGAAGAAATGAGACGTTGGCTGAAGTGAAGGGGCAGGTGTGCTGGGCACTCCCTGACTCAGAGATGCCCTTCAATTACTCCCCCCACCCATTCCCTCAAACCCCCCTGTGGGACTCTAGGAAACTGCAATTGCTAGAGCTGGAGTGGGGTAGGGGCTTCAGATCTCAGAAGCAATCCACTTATTCCTGGGTCAGAGATGTGGGAACCTCTCGAGGAAAGATGGTGCCCTGGGTCTGCCAGTCTTGCCCCATCCACAGTTTTCAATTGGGTTTCAGAGTTTTTCCAGCCTTTTATTTTTATATATTCCTTTTTCTTTTTTTGCCTCACCTCCCCCTTCCTTCCACCCCCCCCATCCCCAATTATTCCAACTGGGGCTGCCTCCCTTAGCAGAGAGCAAAGAGCTAGGGGAAGTGGGGTGGGGGCCAACACTGCCCCTCCTTTATTTAAAGCAACATTTCAAACCTCCACACCTGCTTGGGGAGGGGGTGTTAACTGGATTGTTAAGGTTTGGTTTTCCGCCTCAGATTCGACCCCTTTATAGTCTTCCTTTCCTCCCCGCGGCTGACCCTAGCCAAGGTCTCTTATTTCTGCTCATCATCAGTAATAATTATCGCTAATTATTATTAAGCGTTGTTCCTTAGTCCAGGGAGGGGAGGGAAGGTTGGGGTGGGGGGAGGCAAGTTACGGTTTCCTCCTCTCAGTC
>NW_027185782.1:4567185-4579195 GCF_028583685.1 Petaurus breviceps papuanus | reverse complement strand
GAGAGAGAGAGAGAGAGAGAGAGAGAGAGAGAGAGAGAGAGAGGAGGTGGAGGAGAAGGAGAGAGAGAGAGGAGAGGGAGACAGAGAAGAGACAGAGACAGGGAGAGAAGAGAGACAGCAAGAGGAGAGAGACAAAGAGAAGAGACCCAGAGATCCAGAGAAGGACAGAGACGGGGAGCGAGACAGAGGCGGGGTGGGGGGTGGGGGGTGAACATATGACTCAGTAACTTTGGAGCCGCCGTGTTTTCTCCCCTGCGAACCCGGGAGCCTCCCAGGCCCGCTCGGCATGTATTCGTCCCCGCTGTGCCTGACCCAGGTAAGGCAGTCCCGACTTGGCCCCCCTCCCCCTTCCTCTACCTCGTCCCTGCAAAAATAGTTTTCCAGTTGCAGGGAGAAGGGGCGAGAAAAACACACACACACACAAAAAGGCGGGATTTCGTCGTCTCCTGCGGCTGCCGGGGCCACGGCTGCCAGCTCCCCCCCCCCCCCCCCCCACCCTAGGGCCTCGATTTTCCGGGGCCAGGTTAAATAAGGGAGGGGGGGAGTCCTCTGGGAGGGCTCCCTTACTGTCAGCCCGAACTGGGGGCACTGTTTGAACTGGGACCTCTCAATCCTTTTGGGGAGGGTAAACGGCTGCGGGGTCCCCCTCCCTCTCCCGCGGGGGGCCTGGGAGCGCGCGGGGTTTGGGAGGAGGAGGGGGGCTCAGCGCACGTGCGCTGGGAAAAGGCTGGGGGATGGGGGCGGCGGAGTAATGCGGGGGGGAAAGAGAAGGGGAGGGGGCAGGCGGGCTGGGCGCCTTGGCAGAGTGCGCAAAGTTGCAGCGGCTCCAGAGCCGCGAAGTTTGGGGGCCGAGCGCTCCCGAGCGCCGCGTTATACCGGGGGGAGGGGGTTCGTTCTGCTTCTCTCCGCCGGTAACGCGCTGCAGCCCCCATCCCCCTCCTTGGAAGGGGGCCCGGGCCGAGAGAGCTGGGCGCGGGCAGTCACCCCCCCCCCCCCCGGGCCGGGGGGCGGGAGAGGGAGGGGGGACCCCGCAGCCGTTTACCCTCCCCAAAAGGATTGAGGGGGGGGGGGCCGCCCCCCCCCCCCCCGGGGGGGGGGGGGGGGGGGGGGGGGCAGCTGCTGTGTGTGTCCAAGGGGGACGGGGGGAGGGAGAGGGAGGTCCTGTGCGCTCTCGGTCCTAGCCTCCTCCCCCTCCCCCTCGATCGAGCGCGGCTTCTTATCGCCCGCATCCATTCTGGATTTTCAATTATTGATCAGCGGCCGGCGGCCGGCGCCCGTTAACCCCTGCAGCGCCGCCCGTTCCCTCCTGGGACCCTCGGCCCACCCTCCGGGAGAGTTGGAGCTACCTCCCTCCCCCCCCGAGTGGCCCTGCTTCTGTGACTTGTGCGTCGCTCCTGAAAGAGTCTTGGTTTTCCGTGGCCAGGGCTCCCCCGCGTCTCGCCAGCTTGCTGGGCCCCCTCCCTGCGGTGTCCCGGGCCGTGGGCTTCCGCAGGCACTGCAGAGGCGGCGGCCGCGGCTCTGCTTCCCGCTCCCTCCCTGCAGCCAGGCTGGGTTGCCTTCCTCCTCCCCCCCTCCCACCTCCATAGTCTTAGACTGCTCTGGCTCCCAGCCCCCTCACCCCCCCAACCCCTTTACCATACCACCATCTGCCCCCACCCTCCCTTCACGTGAGGGGTGGTCATTCCTCTTCCCTTCTCCCTACAAATGGAAGGGGGGGAACCTCCTTGTCGCAGGACAGAGAACTCAGGCCCTATGGTCCCCCTCTACCCCACCCCCAACTGGTTCTCTGTGTCTATTCTTTCTTGACCTGGGTTTCCTCCCTGGTGCAATGGAAATACGGCCCAGTGTGGAGAACAGATCTGTATTCCTGTTCTGCTTTTGTATTGACCTTGGGCAAGTCATTTTCCCACTTCGAGTCTCAGTTTTCCTCCGCTGTAAAATGGGGACAATCATTCCTGCCCTGCTGACTTTCCAGGGATATAGGAAAGCTCAAATGAAAGACTAGAAAGGAAATTGGGGGCAAATATATGGCATTCTCAGAATTATCCCCTTCTCTGAGTTCCTCTCCATCTGCTTCCCAAAGGTTCAGAAGGAACTCCTGCCAGGGTGAGGGGTCCACTTCTCCTTCCCTTCACCTCTATGGCTCAGATCCTAGGTCTCCCCACATGGGAGGAGGAGACATTGTGTAATACCCTCAAGGCCCATGGAGTGGGCCAGAGGGCCTGGCACAGGAAAGGTGCCCATCAGGCACTCTTCTCTTCTCCTCCTTTATCCCTCACCCCCATGAGCTGGAGAGTAGCAGGCCAAGCAGGTCTTCCCTACTTTGCTAGAGGAGAGCAGTGTCCAGACCAAGTCCAGTCCTCCACATATACCTATACTTCATAGTATGCCTCACTAACTCTCTATTAGTCATTAATCTGTCTACTTCCTAATTTGAAATCTGACACATATTCCCTTTCTCCTCCAAGCCCCTCAGCTTCCCCTGTCCAGGCAGGCCAAGAGACCCCCGAGGTCCAGATCTAGGACTTCACACTCTTCTCTGCTCTGGGCAATAGACTAAACACTTCTTTTCTTCTCACTCCCAGAGCTGTGCTCAGCCCAGTTTCCCTTAATCACTATGGGGGTAGCAAAAAGAACCCAGGGAATTAGGAGACGTGGTTTCTAATCCCAGATCTACCATTGACTCAAAGGGTGACCTTTCTGTGCCTCAGTTTCCTCAGCTACAAATAAATACCTTCTCCTCATGGGGTTGTGAGAAGAGCAGATAATGGATCCAAGTGTGTAACTCTCAAGTATAGTGTTGGAAAATGACACACTAATATGCATTATATGACCCTAGCAATCCTGTGCCTACTGGGGTACGTGGGGGAAGAGGAAATCCCCCTCCAAGTGGAAAGGGCTACTTGGAGTGGGACTGGGGACCTCTCAGGTTCCTTCCAACTTCTAGATTCCATGATTCAGAGATAAAATGATTCCCCATCACTGAGGGACTTCAATTAAAGGTTGAACTATGATGTTTCTTACTGTATTTCTACCCAGGTAGAGTCTGGACTAGGTGAACTCTGAGATCCCTTCTCAAAAAGGGTGGCAAATGGGAAAGACAGTTGGACTGAGGGTCAGGAGCCCCAGGTTCTGATCCTGTACCATCCCCTAGTTCATTATGTAATTTGAGGGAATTTCCTTTCAAAATTGGGCTCATTATGTCCATCCTGATCCTAACTTTCCACCTGAGGGGGTTATAAGAATAAAACCAGGCTATGGATGTGGAAAGATGTTTGGAGGTAGGAATCCAATTCTATATAGCCCAACAATTAATAATATAGCACCTGCTATATAGCCTTAAGGCATAGCAAAACCAAGGAAAAACAAAAATCAGCACCTGGCCTCAAAGAGCTTACATTCTGCTAGGGGACTTCAATGTATACATAGATCAAATATACCACATATACTACAAAATAATTTGAGTAGGGAAAAAGCAAGAACATGAGGGGGATTCCATAGGAATTGAGCTGATCCTGTAAGAAGCTGAAGCTAGAAAGCTAGGTGGAGGTGAGGAAGGGTAAAACAAAGTTCCTGGGATCTTTGTGATGAAGGCTTTTCTCTGGTACCCTGCCTCCTGTAGTCAACATTACAGCATTCCTCTAGGGGAAGAGAAACTAAGGAAAAGGAATTTCTTAGGTTATCTGAGGGAAGGATCATCTGAGCTAGGCAGAGTGGATAGTATGGGAAACATGGGGGGGGTGATAATTGTAATGGGTATGGAGAGGAGGAATACTAGTAAGGAAATCTGGGTAGACTAACTGGAGAGAAGATCCTTGCTCTTACTTTGCCTTTCAAGAGGTCTGAGTTCTAATCCTGTCATTTCTTCCTCTGCTATTTCATCTATTTGTAAAATGAATAGGTTATGAGGCAGCTAGGTGGCACCACGGATAGAGTTCTGGGCCTGGAGTCAGGAAAACCTGAGTTCAAATCCAGCCTCAGATACAAGGTCTCTTGCGTGACCCTGGGCAAGTCACTTCACCTCTGTTTGCCCCAATTTCACCTCTGTAAAATGGGGTTAATAATAGCACTACCTCCCAGGGTTGTGAGGCTCAAATGAGACAATCATTGTAAAATGCCTATTACAGTGCCTGGAACATGGTTTGCACTATATAGATGTTAACTATTAGTATTATATTATTGGGTTGGCTTCATTGATTTCTGAGTTCTGTACTCTGTTCATGTTGAGCTGTCAGGAATCCTCAGATAGGGTTTGGCCATTCCTACTTGCTCATGAGATAAGGTTGGGATGAATTCTGAGGAATTAAACATAGCTGGGTTTCAGGAAAGAAACACTGTTTTAGCTCAGCTCTGCTCAAGGGTAGTAAGGCAAGGCAATGTCCAAGATGAGGAGTTAGGCCCCAGGGTTTCTGCCAGTTAACCACTCTCCATGTTTTTAACTTAGGTTAAAGTCATCCTTTGGTTTCCCTATCTGTCCCCAGGCCAGGCCAAAGATTGGTTGGGATGTCCTAGGGATGAGGGTTCAGAAATCCTTTAGAGATGGAAGAGGTCCTCATCCCTACCCCCACTTTCAACCCAGGCTGAATCAAGGGCATCCCACCAGGAGTCAGGACAATGGATGAGACCTAGAGGTCAAGATCTTTGCGCTGACTCTTGTTAGGATTAGTGCCCAGGGGGTCTTTCCTCAACTTAGCTCCAAGCAGCTGTTGTGGCATGGACCACACCCTGGGTGATTGTGTATGTGTGGAATTTGGAATCTGGGGCCTCTAAGAGCCAAGGGAGGGGAAAGAGGGGGGTACAGGGGACAGATGTCCCTCTTCTACTGACTTAGGAACCCAAGGACTAGAATACAATTAGGGAAAAGAGAAAGTCCTAGCACCAATTCCAACTCTATTGAGGAAGCTTTTCTCCTGTCACCAATAAGGGGACCTTGCATTGCTCCCAGAGCCTGCTGAACACCCTCTCCCCCCCACACACATACACCTAGTCCAAACATTTCATTTTACACTTAAAGAAACAGATCCAGAAAAGTTAAAGAACTGAAAGAAACTTTCTGAGACCACCCCACCACCAATTTCTACAGATGGGGAAAATGAAGTTCCCCAAATGAGCAAGGAGTCATATTGGTAGCAAGTAGGAGAGGTTGGACTAGAACCCAGGTCTGTTGATTCCTGAGCCTGGGCCCTTTCTTCGACCTGGAACTGAGCTGAGTTGAGCGGAAGCTATTTTCCCTTGTCTTTCTTCTCCCTGGGGCTCGGTGTGTGGTCTAATTTTAAAACCTGTGCCCGACCCAAAATAGATCCCCTTTTAATACAATCCCTGAACCCGGATATGTTTGGGAGAGAAGAGGCCGCCAAGGAGGATTGGGGAGGGGGGAATGTTAGGCTGGCAAGCTCTGTAGGTAAGAGAGGCAGGAGCTGGGCACAACTTCCCGATCAGGTCTGTGCCAGCTTCCCCAGGGCACTTCTCCTCCCCCTGTTCCTCCTCCAGGTGGGGGGGGGGGGAGGGCCAGGGCCCTGAGATCAGGGGGCTGATGAATATATCTCCTTAAGGGCTTTTAGCCATAGGTCCCTGAGGATTCTGGGAATTGTAGTTGACCAGACTCAAACATTATTTTTAAACTGTTACTCTTAAGAGGAACTATTTGGAGAGCTGCTATATTACTTCCATGAATCGTGGCCTGGGCTGGGACGAGGCAAGGAGCTGGCCGGGTCTAGGGCCCAGGGCTTAGGGCCAAGCCCATTGCCCAGCCCAGCCACTGCTCCACCCACCCAAGACCGCCACGTTATTCTGTCTTTGGGTCCAAATCCGACTTGGCCTAGAGTTTCCTGCTTGGCTTCCCTGGCCCAGAATGATACCAAGGAGAAGTGGGAGCTAGGATGGTTAGTTAGGCCTCCCTGGAGGATGGGATCCTCTTTTTTTTATTCTCCTTTCCTTCATCCCATTAAAGAGACTTTCTCTTTTTCTCAGCCCTTAGAAGATTAGTCTTTTCTCCCACCAAAGAAGCATCCTCTTGCCAACCCCCCCACCTCTAAATGGCAAAATGGGTAAGAGTGCTGGACTTGGATTTAGGAATATCTGAATTCAAATCCTGCCTCAGATACTTAGCTAGGGGACAATAGGCAAATCATTGAACCTTTGCTTGCTTCAGTTTCCTCATCTGTAAGGTGGAAATAATAATTATAATAGCACCTATCTTCCAGAGTTGTGGTGGGGATAAAATGAGGTACTATTTGTAAAATACTTTTCAAACCTTGAAGTGCTGTGTAAATGTTAACCATCGTCATCATTGACACCATCCTCATTATTATTAGGGGAACCAATCTCTCTTGTATCCTGTCCTCCAGGAACATTCTTTTACCATGCTACCCTGTGGCATGGCTTCCTTCCCTCCTTTAACATGCTGGGGGGAGGCACTTAATTTGTGTCTCTCTCATGCTCTTAGCATTTTCTTTGCCTTCCTCCATTTTCCCCTTTCCTTTTCTCTTTTCTTATTCATTCAATTATTAGACACCTCTTGTGGAAAGAAAGAGTGGGGCTGTGGAAGCATATATTTTAGCTAAGGCCCAGTGTCTGCCCTCATGAAGCTTAGTAGGGCTAGGAGACGTGTTGCACCGTCTTTGGACTCATTCTTCCCAACTAGCACTGGCAGGTTGGATTTCCAGAGTGGGAGGCTGCTCCCTCAGCTGTGGGTGCCTCTTAACATTGATGGGGAACACCCTTACACACACAGACAGCCATCCTCTGATGAATTGGGGGAACTTCATAATGCATACACACAGAGCTGCCCCCCCCCCATCCCTGCCCCATCCCACTAGACTCAGGCCTGGGAGGAGGTAGCTCCCTTCTCCACCTCCTACTTGATGCCTGAGGCTGCTATCCCTTAACTCCTCCAGGAGGTTAGGCCTATACCTTCCCCAGACCTCAGGCTGCCTTTGATGTCGGTTGCCCTCATTAGATTTCCCCAGGATCCCACTGAGTGGCCAGCTAGGGACAGCCCTAGCAGCTCCTCCCATCCCATCCTGTGATTTCCCACTACATATGACTTTAGAACCTTTTTCCCATTCCCCTTTCCATTCTCCAACTTGGTCTCTCCTATCTATACCTGTGACTCAATGGGGAAAGGGGTAAGCCTCCCCTAAACTCTGTGTCCTGTTTAGTCTGGAAAAAGAAAGATTTTGAGGAGGAGCTCATCACTGTTTGCATTCGTCTGAAGGGTTGTCATGTGAAAGAGGGATTAAATTGGTCCTGCTGGGCCCCAGTGAGGGGAATTGCAGGGAGGCAGATTTTGGCTGGATATTAAAAAGAATTTCCTAACAATTAGAGCTCTCCAAAAGTGGAATGGTCTGCCTTGGGAGGCAGCCTGGAGTTCCTCAGGCAGAGGCTGGATAACCCCTTGTGGTGGGTGTCATCAAGGGGGTTCCTGCTCAGCTTCGGCTAAGATTAGCTACTTTCCTAAGGTCTTTTCCATCGCTGAGATTTCAAGGTTTCAGGCCTCCATGTGCATGGGCTCAGGCTTAGAGACTCTCCAAACTGGAAAGGATACCATATAGTCCAGGTGGATTTCTCCTATTTTATTTTCTGACCTCCATCCCCAAAACTGAAATCCAGTGATTTCACACACAGTATGATTTACCCAAGAGAGGAGCAATTTTCATTCTTTCTCCCCAACCTCCTAAGAGTTTGAGGACCCGTGCAAACTGTACGACTTAATTCCAATGATGACGACAACAATAAGGTCACACTGTAAGCTAGTGGTAAACTGGAAACCAGTTACTTCTTATTCCTCACCATCCCAAAGAATTCAGCCCCACTGCCCTTGCAAATTCCCCTCATCCCCTCCTATGCCTTAATATCTTCATCCCCCACCTCCAAGTTTCCCAAGGTCAAGAACAAGATATTCCAGGATCTTTAGTTCTCTTTTGATCCTAGAAAAGAAACCAAGTACTGGACACTGGGTGATGTAGAAAGATAAGACCTTTCACCTTTTAACCCTGGATACTGTGTTCCAAGCCTAGGATCCTGGTTCTGACAGGGAAAATTTGGGAGCAGGGGAAGGACATTATGTCCATGGATACTCACCAGGATTCCCTTTTCGGAAAAGTGGGGATGGGTTTCCCTTTATTTTCATCCAGTTTAGTCCCCTAAACAGCACTGGACAATAGGATTGACCTGGTTACCCTGGGAGGTTTCTCCTAACTCTTAGATACTGTGATACTGTGATACAATGTAGCAGCCTTTTTTTCTCCTACCCAGGGGGTGGGCTGCCTTGGTCCTAAATAGTGATAATCACTCTCAGGCTCTTGATCAAGGTGATCAAAGGTCTGTACTTATGTAAAGGCATAGTCTGTGGTCAGGGTTTCAATTTAGGGTTGGAGTTAGAGGTTAAGTGTTAGATCAGGGTCAAGGCTCAGTCTGGGATCAGAATTGGGGGCCTAGTCTAGGGCTAGGGTCAGGGCAGAAGAATGATTCAGTCTGGGACTATGAAACAGGAAAAATGGCTAATTGCAGGGCTGAGAAAATCTATCCTATACTCCTAGAGACTTGTTTTGGTCGATAGGGAGAAAATCCAGGCCTCCAATCAGGAAGATAATGCTATTGCTTTCTGGGGGATCTAAGTGCCTTTGTGCCCTTACAGAGCAGGTAGAAACATGGCTGGGCCAGTCCTGGGCTTCTCCTTCCAGGCAGGGACAGTCCCAGAGCCCGGCTGTGGTGTTGCTGCTGCTGCCCATGCTCAGTGTTAACCTAGTAAATCATGGTGGGCATTCTGGCCAAGTCAGCATTCTGTTCTCTATCACCCACCCCAGGTCACGTGCAGCCCTGAGCCTCCTGCCTTGCATCCAACAGATCCAAAAAGCTGCTTCCCTTTAACCTTCTCCTCTGATACTCCCTCCGTGTGGAGGCTGGGAACCTGGCAGTTTGGCAGGCTCTCCTGGATCCATACATGTACACTAATCACCCCCCCTCCAACACACACACACACACATACACATTCATACATACATACACATGCACTCACACTTATATCTCCTAACCCAATCCCATATATAAATGTACACATTAACCCCCTCCTACACACAGACAGACCTGCATACATGCACTCACATATACTAAACCAAAGGCCCACATACACACCTACACTCACACATATACCCACTGAAAACATGCACACATATACACACATACACACACAATCCTAGAATCTCAGTTGGGAGGGCCCAGCTAGATGATCTAGTCTAACCCCTTTATTTCACAGATGAGGAAACTGAGGCCTAAAGAGGGAAGTGACTTGCCCAGGGTCAAGAGCCAGACCTATGCCTGGGCTTTCCTAATGATTCCCATTTCAATGATTGTGGGGAAAACTAGGGGTGGGGACAGTCCCCAACTCTCCTCCTTCCTCTGATGCTACTGTTCTAGGAGCCCATCTCTCAGAAGTGCAGGGTTTGGGGGTGGCATTGTACTTTGGAAGCCCAGACTGCTGGCATCACCTTACTCCACCTTGCTGTGGTAAGAGTTTCCTTCCCCCTTATGACTTATTCTACCCTAAGGTCTATCCAAGGGCTCCACCCCCAACTCTCTATTCCCCACCCTTTGGGTTGGAGAGACTGAGAGGAGACCAGACTTGATCTGTGCTAAACAGAGGGAATGGAAGTCCTTGGAGAGAGGGTGGAACCAATTCAGTTCAACAACAAACATCTATTGAGAGGCTGGCTAGAATCTGTTTTGGATATGGTGGGATCTTGTGAGGAAAGATGGAATCCTTTGAGAATGGCTGTATTTGAGAGTACAGAATGGCAGTACCCCTTTGAGAATCCTTTGCAGAGGGGATAAAGTCCTATGAAATAGAATGGTTTCCTTTGCAAAAAGAAGGAAACTCTTTGAGAAAGGATGTATCTCTTTGAAAACAAAATCTTTTGTAGAGGGAATGAAATCCTGTGTGAAGGTAGAACAGGTTGCCATTGTTAACTAGTAAATGAATGGCCATCTTCTGTATATCAAAGTGCCTAATTTAACAATCCAACCTGCCCAAGTTCTTGAAGGAGATACCAGCAGAAGCAGTGACTTCAGTGAGCTATCCAGTCTCTCATTCCCACTGAGGAGCAGCCTTGAGGCTGGAAGTGGGATGGGCCTCATTGCTTAGGCCTCCAGGTTTGAATTAAGGCAGAATCTTCAGCTTCCCATCCTGCCTTGTAGGTAGGAAGATGAGGGAAAAGTCAGAAGCCAGGAAGCTGGTAGGTTGGGAGGGATATTAGTCATATTCTTCTAAGTTTACAACTTGAGGAGAAGACCGGTATTACCCTTGTCAAAAACAGGAAAGTTAGGAAGAGGGATAAGTTTAAGGGGAAAGAAAATAAATTCAGTTTTGGCCATGTTTAATTTGAGATACAGTTGGAAGTTTGGGACTTGAACCTAGGGGATGGGGAGGCACAGAGAAATCATATCATCCTAGAATGTCATAGCAGAAAATGATTTGAAAACACAGAACCCCAGATGTGAGAGCTGGAATCAGTTGGGCTCTTCCCAGCCTCCAAAGAATTTGGATACCTCCTGTGTTGTTTTTCAGTCATGCCCAACCCTTTGTGTACTAATTTAGGGTTTTCTTGGCAGAGATACTGGAGTGGTTTACCATTTCCTTCCCCAGCTCATTTTACAGATGAGGAAACTGAGGCAAACAGGGTTAAGTGACTTGCCCAGGGTCATACAGCTAGTAAGTGTCTGAGGCCAGATTTGAACTCAGGAAGATGAGTCTTCCAGACTCCAGGCTTGGTGCTCTACCCACTGCGCCACCTAGCTGCCAGGGTACCCCATTGGTCCGTTGCAAACTGTAAGCCTCGTTCCAATAATGATGAAAATAGTAACAACTCCTAGCTACCTGGACTGCTCTCATTCCTCCTCTCCACTTCCTGACTTCCCTGGCTTCCTTAAAGTGTCAGCTGAATTTCCACCTTCTGCAAGAAGCTTTCCCCAGCCCTATTTAATCTCAGTGCCTTTCCTCAGAGATTGCTTCCAATTCATTCTCGATAGATCTTGTTGGTACATAGTTGTTTGCATGTTGTTTCTCTGAGCTCCCTGAAAGCAAAGACAGTCTTGGGCCTTTATATCCCAGGAGCTTAGAACAGCACCTAGTAGGTCCTTAATGAATGCTGTTTGACTGTCTGACTCAATGTATGGAGGACATTTTGCAGTTTACAAAATATTTTCCTCATATTAGTCCTGCGGGGTATATGGTACAGATACATTCCTTCCTCATTTTACAGATGAGTAAACTGAGGCTGAGGTCTAGGAAACCATTAACTTTAACCTCTTTGTTGAATGAGTGATGTCCTACTTGCCACCGTCCTAGAAAGGCTCCTAGCCCCAGATCATCCAGGGACGTGCCCAGGGCAGAAACCAGGGATCCTGGGCTGAGACTCGGGAAGAACTAGTCCACGCTGTTGACCTTGGAACGGTGGGACCCGGGACTGCAGTCCCACATCCGCCCCTGGCCCAGCCGGTTGGAAGGCGGTTTATTTCCCCAGCCAGAGCCAAACACAGCTGCCAGGGAGGCTAGGGCCTGGGGGGAGGGGGGGAAGGGTGGAGGAGGAGAAGAAGCAGGAGGAGGGAGGGGCCACTTTGTTCCAATTCGAACTGACCCCCAGAGGAGATGGGGCTGGGATCGAGGAGGTGAGGAGGGAGGGGTGGGAAGGTGGCCCCACCTGTGTGTCTGAGACACCCAGATACTGGCCCTAGGGCTTTAGAGGCCTGACTCTGAGGCAGGATTAGCACTTCCTAGTCGGCTCTCTAAGCACTGTTCAGATTCTGCCCGGGTCTCTAAACACTGGTGAGTGGGGGAATTAGTCTTCTGATATGCAGAAGGACAAGGGCTCTCTACCCTTCCCCCTATACTCCTCCCTCCGTCCAAACCTTTCAACCCCTCTGATGATTTGGTTTAGAATGAAGCCTGCAAATTTATGCAGAATGGAAGGCAAATTAGGGAGGCCAGGTTGGCGAGGGGAGTATGAGGGCCCAG
>NW_027185782.1:4497757-4567085 GCF_028583685.1 Petaurus breviceps papuanus | reverse complement strand
TATTTCAGTTTGGTGTGACTGATCAATCTTGCCCAATTTGCCTTGCTCTTGGTCTAGACCTGGCCCACAGCCTGAGTCAACAAACCTATGGTGAAGAGTTAAGTCTCCCCCTCTTAGTCTCCCCTCCCATGACCTCTCAGAGGAAACCACCAATCCTAACAAGGTCCCACCCTATCCTCTAAAGTGCCCCATCCCCCTTTGCCCTCTTTCCTGGCTTTGCAGGAACCTTCCCATCCTGCCAAGCCCTAATTGACCAACCCTTCTGGACAGACTTTGGGTGGGCAATCAAAATATTACTGTCTCTAATCCTGGGATCAACAGGCATTTATTAAGGACCCGGGTGCCAGGTACTGAGCTCATTACTGGGGATACTAATGCAAAAGTGAGATATCCACTGCCTTCAAAGAGTTTATATTCTGCTGAGGGGATGCAACAAGTTTTAGAAACAAAGGCTACAGGGATAAAAACTGTCTCAAGATTTCATTGGTTCAAGGAAGTTCGTCTACCAATTCAAGTCACCACTTCTCTGTAATTTATAGTCTTGGAGAGTTATCTAGAGAACTTAGACATAAGTGACTTACCCAGAATCCCACAGGAAGGTGGTTTGGTCTCAGAGCCAGGATTTGAACTCAGCTCTTCCTGATTCCCACTATAACACTTTGCCTTTCAAATACAGGAGATATACAAAAGAGATAAAACATGTTTAGAGGAAGAGTGTGGCATGGGACAGGGTCAATACTAATAAATTATGAGGATCTAGAAAAGGTTATTTAAAGAAGATGGTATTTGAGCTGAGCTTCAAAAGGAGCTGGGGATTCCAAGAGCTGGAAGTGAGGAGGAGGAGCTTGGGAGTAAGGTGCAGGCAGACAGACTTGTGCAAAGATCTGGAAGTGAGAGATGAAATTACTTTATAGGGGTGAAAGCTAGTAGGCCAGCTTGACTAAAACTAAGAATGTGTATGTAAGCCTGGAAAAGTGAGCTGGAGCCAGACTGGAAAGGGTTTCAAATGCTAGACAGGAGAAATTGTATTTTATCCCAGAGGCAATCAGGAGCCACAGAAACATTTAGAGCAGGGGAGTGACATATTCAGGTCCCCCACTTTCTAAATATTAATTTTTCAGGTGTGTGGAGGATGGATTGGGAGCAATTGGAGATAGGGAGACCAATTAGGAATTTGCTACAATAGTCCAGACAAGAAATGATGAGGTTCTGAACAAAGTAATTGTGGTATGAGTAGGAAAAAAGACTTCTTAACTCGAGGGGAAAAGTAGTGTTATCCTTGTCAGAAATAGAGAAGTTAGGATAAGGGATAAGTTTAAGGGAAAAGAAAACGAATTCTGTTTTGAACATGTTGAGTTTGAGATGCTTCTGAGACATCCAAGTGGAAATGTCTAGCTTGCAATTGAAGGTTTGGTACTGGAGCTGGGAGTGGTGAGGTAAAGAAAATCATATAATCCCAGAATGCCATAGGAGAAATTAGTCTGAGAACACAGAGCACCAAATGTAAGAGCTGGAAGGAATCTGAGATGGATAGAATGTTAGAGATGGAAGGCACCTAGAACAAAGGAATGTCAAATGGCTGGGAGGGACCTTACAGACCATCTCACTCAGCCTCTTAACTTGAGAGATGAGGAAACTGAGGCCTAGAGATTTACCAAGGGTCACACAAGTGGGTCTGTGGCTGGTATGAGGTTCCCTTTAAAATCCCGCCTAGGCAAGGATCTCTCACACCAAAGAATCCTGTTTCCATGGTGGCTTCCAGACCCTCCCCCAGCCCCTGCATTCCTCCTTAATTAGAACTCTCAGCCAACTCTCTCCCTCTGCTTTGTGGGTTCTCCATGGGGAATTTTTAATCCTGGCTGTGGCTTTCTATGGTGCCCCCCCACACCTCCTCCCCATACCCCACACTCCCCAGCCCTTATCTTGTACACAAGGTGCCCAGTGCAGACGGGGGAGTGGGCTTTCATATAATTAAACCTCTATTTACCTTCCAGCCCCCAGCCCCAAAAGTGGTGACAGCCAACAGATAATTCCCAAACCCCTTCAGGTGAACTTGAAATATACTGCCTAGAAGTCGTATATATTTACATATTTGGGGTATCTATCCTAAGGATACTGAATAGGTGCCCTCCTTTCATGGAATTATAGAGAGGGAAGGTACCTTAAAGGTTCAGTCTAAACCCCACATTTTATAGTTGGAGGAACTGAGGCCCAGAGACAGGAAGTAGACTGTCCAAGTCACAGTGAGTGACTGGAAACCTGGTCTCTTGAATTCCAGTTCAGGGCTCCTTCCTCTGCACTGTATTTTCTGTCTCAGCTACCAAGGAGTTTTCTTTTCCATGCTATGGGCTGGTTACAAGCCTTCTGGGAGACACAGACTTGGCTGTCTGTCTCCCCACCCCCTTCACCCCCCAACCTCTCCAGCCCTCTGGGAAATAGAGAAGTGGAGGAGGCCTCCAGGCCCAAAATTGGGTCTAGATTTTCCTGTCTCAGACGTCAGACAGCAGTGACTTAGGTCAGATCCATAGGAAACCGGAGGTGCCTGTGCTCTTACTTGGAACTCTGATGTGTGGAAGGGAATTAGAGGAGGCCTAGAAAGCATTCTAGGGGAGAAGAAATTGCCTCTCCTCCATCCTTACCACTGGAGCATTACACTGCAAGGAACTTCCCAGTTCCCTCCTTCTGGATCACCTCCAGTAAGCATTGCCTTTGCAAATGTCAGAGGTGTTCAATCATGCCTTGTGTCATAGGCATAGAACCTGGGAGGTTCTATGGGAGGACCATATAGTCCAGCCCATTCCTGTACAAAAAGCCCCTTTCCAACAGCCCCGAAGGAGTGGCCAGACAGTAGAGGGCTGAAGATCATTGAATCCACTGCCTTCTGGGGCAGCCCTATCCCCTTTTCCAATAGCTCTGAACCATTAAGAAGCTTTCCTTCTCTACCCCTCTTAAGACCTTCTGTCTGCTCCTGCTCTCTGGAGCCCAGCTGAACAAGCCTAATCTCTAGTCCATGTGATATCCCCCCCTGCCCTGCCCTAACCCACCCTCCAAAAATGATAGAAAACAATGTATTAGCTAGAGCCAAAACTCAGAATGATAGGAGGAATCTAAGAAATTAGACCATAGCATAGCATGAGTGGAGAGGGCCTTAAAGCCCATCTTGACCAACTGCAGCTCAGTTTATAGAAACTGAGAGCCAGAAGGATGGTGATTTGTCCAGGGTCACACAACTTGCTAGTAGGAAAGCCTAATCTTTCTTCCAGTTTTATCAGGGAGTCAGGGAATAGGGCCTTTCTCTGTTTTCAAGTTTATGGCTTCAGAGACTCCCTAATGTCCTGTCCCAGCAATCCCAGGAGGAGGAGACTGTTGGCTCCCTCCAGAGCAGGGAGAGGTGAATTCCAGAGCCTGCTTCTTCTCCTCTCACCTGACCTGAACTCCCCTGGGACCGGAAAGGGGAGGGGGTGGGGTTTGAAACGTGTGGACCAGTTATCCTGCTGTTTGTCTTTCTTCACTGGGTGCCAGGATGGGTCACCACTGACGCTTGGCCTCCCCTAGGGCCTGGCCCCTCCCCAATGCCTCCTCAGGCCTTGTTCCTGGAGAGCCAGTGCCAGGCTAGAGGCCCTAAGGAGGGGGGGAGGGGAGAGGCAGAGGAAGCACTCAATGCCCCAGTCCTTCCCCTCCAACCCCAAGGCCGACAGCTTGAGCTGCCCTGGCCTCTTCCTCCATGTACCTAGGCTCTTTGTACCTCAGAACTCAGACAAGAGCGTGGCAAATATGGCCATAGACTGGGAATTGGGTGGTTACTGAAGGGATGGATGCCCAGTAGGACTGGAGAACTCAGGCAAGATGCCAAGGAGTATGTACTCAGCACTGACTACGGACTAGGCCCTCTGCAGAGCTTCATGAGGAAATGAAGGGTTACTTGGGACTCTGGAGGCTCAGAGAGAGAAGAGGAACTCTCGGAGTGATGGAGGCTCAGTGAAGGGGTTCCATAGAAGGACAGATAGAGCACTGTGCCTGGAATCAGGAAGATTCATCTTCATGAGGTCAAATCCAGCCTCAGACACTTACTAGCTATGTGACCCTGGGCAAGTCACTTAACCCTGATTGCTTCAGCTCTTCACCTGTAAAATGAGCTGGAGAAGGAAATGGCAAACCACTCCAGTATCTTTGCCAAGAAAACCCCAAATGGGGTCATGGAGTCGGACATGACTGAGCAGCAGCAGGAGGAGGGAGATGAGGGCTCATTTAGACAGGATCATGAATGCTTTTACTTAGACAAATACAGTAATCTCAGAACCTCCAAGCACCCTTCAACCCCCTTGGTTGTGTCTTGAGACCCACCCCCACCTGTCATGTTTTTTGGCTTAACTGGCACGATCCCACCACGGGTAAATTCCAAATCTTATCGATGTCCTGGTGTGGGGGGAGATAAGAGGCCTGTGCTTAATGCCACCTGATGTCAGGGGATTCTTATCAGGAACAAGCGTCACCTCCTCTCCTGCTCAGGCCTGGGACACTGTGATTTCATCGATCAGCCAGCCAGCATTGAAGGGCCTCCTCTTACCACCCCTGTTCCTCAACACTCCCCTCACTGAGGTAGGCAGTGGGGAGATGAGTGGAAAAATGAGTAAGGAGCAGTCATTTCAGCCTGGGAAACCCTATCTCCAGGGCTGGACATCTCTGCTTTTGTATAAACTGTCCCCATTCCCCTGCAGTTCTGACCTTGGACCCCTGCACCCAAATAATCATATATAGCATCAGGCCATCCAAAATAGGGGTTTATCCTGACTCTAATACTTCTCAGCTGTGTGATCATGACCAAGTTACTTAAGTTTGCTAAGCTATGGTGATAATACTACTGAAATCATGGCAGAAACACTGGACTTAGGATCATTGACTTCCAGCAGGAAGGCATATTAGAGGCCAGTGACTCCATCTGCCTTGTCTTCAAGATGAAGAAATTGAAGCTAGTAAGTGTCTGAGGCCAGAGGAGAACTCAGAGATCTTCCTAATGCCAAATTGAGCCCTCTACCCACAGTGCCATGTGGGCCTCTCAATGTCCCCTCCCCCCACCTCTCCTGACTCATCTGGGCTTTCGTCTCCTGGTCCTGCTATTGACTTATTGGACATTTCCTTTCCCCTCTCTGGGCCTTACCTGTAAAGTTGGATGAGATATTCGAGTGTCCTTTCCAGCTCTAACAATCTGTGAGTCTTCCTCTCTCACAGAGCTGCCTGTTGGGGAAAACAGAACTGGAATTCAAACCTAGGTATTCTGGCCCCCAGTTTCACCCTGCTCTCACTCAGCTATGCCTCAGGATCCCCCATTGTGAGAGGATCCTGCTTACAGTAGATTTGTATTCCTTGGCTCAAGGGTGTGAGGAGGGGGAGGATGGTGGGGAGAGAAAGGGGAGGGGGAAAGGGAGAAGGGGGAAGAGGGTCCTCAAAGTTGGCCTGGAGTTGGAAAGAGGGGCAGTAATTCACCACTGAGAAGGGCAGTGGGATCCAGGGGAGGCAACCACGGACTGGATTCTATCTCCTAGCTTTGCCCCAGACTGCTTTCATGACTTGGGACCAATCACTTCCTTAACTTGCTCTGTCAAATGAGGGGATTGTACTCTATGCCCCTTAAGCTCCCTTCTTCCACTCAGGATTCTGTGACCATCTCTCCCCTCCCCCTTTCCTTATCTTCTTTAAAAGAGGCTCATAAAATCAGACTCCATAGAAGTTTAGAGCTGGAGGAGACCTGTGCTGGGCTCCAGCAAGTCTGGAGCCCTCAAAGATTTTCTTTCTCGAGTTCCCCCACCTTCTACAATGTGCTTGTCCCCACTTGACTTTAGGGTGATGAGAGCTTAAGCCACCCTCCTTCCACCTGCCACACTATTCAGAGCTCTTGGCACAGGCCTATCTTTTCTGCAGGGTCCCCCTACCCTGCCTGGGACTGACGGCAAAGTCCCCTTGTCTGATTCGCCGATTCTGGAAAAAGAGATGTATTGCCCCCTCGTTGTTGTTATTGTTGGTGGTGGCTGTCCGTACTCAGAGAGGACCAGGATATCAGGGTGTACACTTGAATTGGATTTAAGTGAGGGTGGGCTCTGCAGATTCACCAGCCTTACTTTCTCCTCCTGAACCCTATGGGTCCAGTAGCAAAATATAGATCAGGGTGACTAGACATAGCCTGGGGCGGGGGGAGACCTTGGCCTTTTTAAGCTAAGGTATTTAACAGGTCTGTTTGACTGAGGCAAAGTAAGAAATGAGGCTCTTTCACCTGGTCTAAAAAAAAAGTTGATTTGGGAGGGAAAGACCCTTAAGGGATTTCTGGTGGTGAAAGTGGATAGTGCAGGAGTCCAAGAGAACTCAGTTAAAACCCTACCTCAGACACTTACCAGGCTCGACCCTTAGTTGCCTTATCTGTTAGATGGGGATAATAGCACCAGGTTGTGGTGAGATAACTCGTAAGTGCTTCAGACAAACCTGAAAGAGATGTATGACTTAGCTTATTGTCATTATTATATTACCCTCTTGCCACCTATCCAAAAGATCCCTTTGTGGTTAATTTCTCAGCTCTAAATCTAGTAATCCTGTGATTTCCTCAGGGATCCTAAGATCATGGATTTAGAATTCAGAGGCACCTTAGAGATCCCCTCTGCTCCCTTTCCTGGCATTTAAGGCTGAGAGGGAGGGGTGGGGCGGTGGAGTTCCACCTCCTGCTTGGGGACTCTAGGAAAGGAAGTTGTGGAGCCCAAAAGGATTGGAAGTCAGGTGACCTGGATTCTTATCCCCCACATCACCTACTCACTGTGGCTTTAGGCAAATCACTACCTTCTCTGGGTCTCAACAAGATGATCTGTGGCTCAACTTGGCTCAAGAGGGAGGGTAGGTGGCGGCAGGGGTGGGAGTGGGGAAGAATGGTGATAGGGGCTGGAGTGGTCAGAGAAAGGGGTTATTTCTCATCTCAGCAGCACTTCCAAAAGCTCATCTTTGCCCCCCAGCTACTACTACCTCCACCCCTGGGTCCCAGCAGGGAATCCAGGCATTGGGGAGGGTAGCTCACATGGGCACTCTGCTGCCCTCCCCATTCCTGGCGCCCACGTCCCCAATCCTATCTTCCTCCCCCACTGTCCTAGCCCAGCTGGCACGAAGGAGAAAGGGGGTGGTGAGGGAGGCCAGAGGCTATATTAAGAACTTCTCTATTCGGGGGAAAATTGATGGGGATGAAACTGTGCTCCCTGTCATATCACTGTCCCTCCCTGACCCCCAGGAGATCTAGCCTTCAGTCACATGGGGAGCATGAACAACCAGAGAAGGAAGGGTAGGTTAATGCATCAGCTGAGAGGGCCATAAGAGAAAAGAAGACTCTTCCTGTGGGCTGGACCCTGGACTTGCCTCCCCTAGGGTCAGAGAGAGAAGGGACAATCCCAGCCTGGGCCCTGGGCCTGGCCTGGCTGACAAGCCGGAAGCTCTGGGCAATCGGGGGAGGGCAAGAAAGAAACAAATGTTAGACTGTGAGCTAGAGCTCAAGAGGAGAGGAGATCCCAGTGGGCTTGTCTTCAGGTGCATAGGACAAGTCCCAACTGCTAGACTGGCTTCCTGGGGCACTGACCAGCAGGACATTGGGGCCTGGTGAGGCTATGAATCTGCACAGCCCACCCTCACTTAATCCAGTTTACTGGCATGTCATGGCATCATGACACCCTGATGTCATGGTCCTCTTAGAGGACAAAGAACAAACAGCAACAGTCACAACAAGACCTGTGAGCCCAGGAGAAGGAGAGATCGCTGTGGGCTGGTCCTCAGGTACATAGGACAAGGCTCTGCTGCTAGGCTGGCATCCTGGGGAGCTGACTAGGAGGGCAGTGCGGCCATTGAGGAAAGAGCAAGGGAACAGAGGACAGGTCTGGGTCAAGCAGCCCTCAGCCCTCCATATCTGGACACAGAGGCCTTCAGCCTTCACGCTAGCCTTGCCTCATATTAGAGGTGGCTTTGAGCAAGTCACTTCTCTTTTTCTGGGCCTCCGTCTTCTTGTCTGTAAAATGGGAAAGTTAGATTAGATGATGTTGAAAGGCCCTTTCAATTCTGACTTGCAATGATTCTATGTACAGTCTAGTGAGAAAAAGATAGGATTTGGATTCAGGAGATGCTGGATTTGTATCACAACTCTGCTATTGAACAACGTATAAGATGTTTGGAAATTCATACTATCTCTCTGGGTCTTAGTCTTTTCATCTGTAAAATGGGGGTCAGAGATAGAGGTTTCCACAGGTGTGGAACACTGAACATAATGTCAAAAAATATGCATGTATCAATTAGTTTTGTTAGATTTTTTTTTTTTTACTTTTCTCTATTATAAAGGATGGCTCTCTGGGAAGGGAGAGGAGGAAGGATAACTTGGTAACGTAAAAACTAAAGATAATAAAATTTGTCAAAATGAATAATAATGAAATGGGGAAGAGTGGGCAAAGTTCTCCCTAAGGCGCCTTAGGTGCCAGCATTGGCAACTTCCCTGGATGGCTCCATCTTGGCTGCTGCCTCCACTCGCCTAAAGACATCAGAAAATCTTCTGGACCTGCTCTCTCCTCTGCCTCAGAATACAGCACTTGTGGGGGGGGGGGTAGGGAAAGGGACAGGGACCTTGAATTAATTCCTAGGCAGGGCCTAGGGTCTGAGGAACTGAGGGGCTCACCTGGGGCTAAGGAAAACCCCACTCCAGGTCTATCTGAGTTGTAGAAAGAGGGTTCAGCCTTGATTATTTCCCTCTTCATGGGCAGAATGCCTAGCTTTTCCCTTCTCTTCTCCCCTGCCCCTCCCCCACATGCTCATATCATCCTTATCTTTCAAGGCCCAACTCAAGTCCTGAGGGTATTTCCTTGGCCACTCCAGCACACAACCATGTCCACCTCCATAACCCTATCTGATATATTTCATACAAACTATATTGGTTCTTTCTGTATGTAAATTTCTTTTTTTCCTCCTGACTTGGAAGTACCAAAGAGTTAGATTTCTTCAGACAGTAAATTCTGTCAATTTTATCTTCTCAATAGTTTATATAACCCAGAATTTCAGAGCTGGAAGGACCCTTAGAACAGTGACTATCAGATCTGGGAGAGTCCTTAGAACAGAGAATGTCAGAGCTGGGAGGGCCCTTGGAATCCAGAATGTCAGAGCTGGGAAAGATTTCAGAATCCCTCTTATTCAAACCTCTCATTTTACAAATGAGGAAAACTGAGAACCAAAGAGGGGAAGGGAGTTCCCCAAGACCACATGGTAACAGAAATGGACCTAGAATCTAAAATTTCCTGAATCCCACTATTATGCCCTTTTCCATGACTGACAAACCAGCCTACCTTTTCAAATTCTTATATCCCAGCCTAGCCATCATCCATTCCTTCCCTCTTGGACCATTGCATCAGATTCTCTGCCTCCTACCCTTCAGCTCCCTCTTATACAGGGTAACAGAGTAACCTAACCGAAGCCCCACATTGTTTCACATCCCTTGGTATATCCCATGGCTATATACTATCCACAGGAGAAAGTCACAAGCTGCTAGGATTTGTAGATGGAAGTAAGACCATGAAATTTAGAAAAGGTAGGCACCTTAGATATTAGTGCCTTAATTCTACAGGGGAGGAAACTGAGGCTCAGAGAATTGAAATTATTTACTCATGCCCACATAACCTGTAAGTTATGAGGCAACTTGGTGGCACAGTGGATAGAATGCCAGCCTTGGAATTCTTCCTCAGACACTTGTTAGCTGTGTGACCCTGAGTAAGTCACTTAAGCGTCTCTGAGTTTTCGCTTCCTCTCTGTAAAGACAGAAATAATAATAGCACCTGTCTTCCAGGACTGTTGTAAGAACCAGATGAGATTCTAATATTTGTAAAGCGCTTTGCCAGCCTTTAAAGTGGCATATAAATGCTAACTATAATTAGTAGGTGTTGGCGGTAGGATTCAAAGGCAGGGTTTCCTGACCTTAAATACAACACTCAGAGTTCTCATTTCTGCCTTGGTGCTTCCCATTCCCTGGCTGGAATGCCCTCCTCTGCCCTTCCACCCCCACACTCTCTTGCTAAGCCAGTTGAAATCCTATTCTTCAAATTCAATTTTGCTGTTGTAGAAATGATGAGAATCTTTGGGGAGTCAAGCGCTCCATCTCAGAGCTGGTGAGACAGGAGGAAAAGCTAGGCACATATATTCTAACATCTCATAGTCGGAAATGACCTCAAATTCAATTCTTCAATTCTTCAAATTCAAGTCGATGGCCAACCTTAAAGTACTTTATAAATGCTAACTTTTATTATTAAGAAAAAGATTGCCCACCTCTTCCAGAAAGTCTCCTAGGATTTCTCCAACCAAAAGCAATCTTGCCTTCAGTGTCTTGGAGTCAATTTCTAGCTGTTTTCCCAGTCATCCTTGTGTAGTAATTGCCTGGGTCTTACCTCCATCCACATCACTACCACCCATCGGCCTGATAGAGAGCTCCCTAAGAGAAGGTAGGGTGGCTCCAGACTCGGGGGAAGAGGGCCTTGAATACCAAGTAGAAATTGGCTCTATCAGAGACTCTATAGAAGGGATTTCTACATGCTGTGGGAGGTTGGAACAGATGCCCTTTTGGGACATGGGTGGCCCTGGAGAGGAGCTATGTCTGACCATATTAGGGAAATTCTTTAGAGGTCTCTGCTGTATCCCAGTGATTTTCTAGGATAAAGATTAAATTTAATTCTGTCCCAAGGGGGAAACTTTGTCCTGAGCCCTATTCCCCTCTTTGTAAAGACTTCTGGCCCAACCCCCTCATTTTATAGACAATGACACTGAGATTCTAGGGGTGAAATACATGGGGACTAAGTATCAGAACTAGTATTTGAAAGCAGACCTTCTTGAATGCCCAGAGGGTAGAGTTAGGAGCAATGAGAAGGAGCTGGAAGGAGGGAGATTTAGGCTTGTTGGAAGGAAAAACTTGTTAGAGAGATAGTATTGGGATTTGGAGTCCAGAGATTCAGGGTTCAAATCCTGTTCCCCCGTGCTTATTAGCTATGTGACCTTGGGCAAAGCACTTAATCTCTCTGATCTTCACTTTCCTCATCTCATAATAATACCAGTATCATCTATTTCACCAAATTCTTCAAAAGAGCCATAAGATCACACATATGAAAGATCACAAATTTTAAAACTTTGTGCAAAGGTTTGCTAACAATAATAACCTCCACAGTTGATGCTATGCAGATGTAAATCTCAAATGGCAACACTTTGAGAGATAATAGGTCCCACTTCACCTGAGGTGTTCAGCAGAGGGCTTATGGCCACTCATTTTTTTGGGGGGGGAAGGGAAGTGTCTCCCTATCTAGCCCAGATCGGACGTACAGATACCACTCAGGAGCCTACCTACCCTCATAACTGGTCAGCACAGAAGCTTTGAACAGCTCTATTTCCAATCTGGGTTGGTTTGTCTCTCCCTAAGCAGCCTAGTGGTATCCAGCTTCTCAGGGCCCACCTAATCAGTTTAGCCCTACTCCATCTCAGAACTCCTGAGCTCAAGCCATCCCCAGTGTCAGGGATTACAGGCATGTTGCTACCACAACTGACTCCCCAGCTTGGATGACCACTCTTCTGGTATTCTAGGGGTAGGGGAAGAAACCTGTTCAGCTGAATGTCAGACAGCATAAGGTCCTTTTTCCAACTATGAGATGTCAGAATATAGGTGCCTAGCTTTTCCTCCTGTCTTACCAACTCTGAGATGGAGTGCTCACCTCCCCAAAGGTTTCCATCATTTCTACAATAGCAAATAGTTCTGTCTTGTTGATTGAGAATCAATTCCAGAATAGAATTAGGTCCCCTTGTCAATATTGTCACTTTTTTGAAAGGTAAAATTATCAATAAGGCATTCCAAGAAATAATTAGCTGCTCTGCTGCTGGCAGAGAGCAGATAGCCCAATAATGTAAGTCTCCATTCCTACTACAATAATAATAATAATAATAATAAACACAATAATAACAACAGTAGTAATAGAGAACATTTATCTACTGCTTCAAGGTTTATGAAATGCTTGGTATACATTATATTATGTGAATCTCACAACAGTTCTTTGCATGGACAGTCAGCCAAAGAAATATCAATTTACTGAAGAAATGAATAATCTTCATAATCTTCAGTTGTAAAGCTGTTTCTGTGATAGAAAGCAAAACTTTTTGCCCTGACATTTAAAGGCCTTTCACAGTCGGACTCCAATCTACCTCTTCATCCTTATTTCTCATTATTTCCCTTTATACACTTCAAGACTAAACCAAGCCGGCTACTAACCATTCTGTAAACAGGTTCTCCTGTCTCCCCCCAACTTGCATTTGTCCAGGCCATACCTTCTGCCACGAAACACACTCTCTCTTCAATTCTGTCTCTCAGATTCTTCTCTTCTTTCAAGGCTCAGCTCAGAGCTACCTTCTCCATGAAGCCTTACTGTTTCCTGAGGTGTCCTCTTTCTCTTCCAAAATTTCCTAGAACACTGTGTGGATCTCTTCTCTGCCTCCATCACAGTCTACCATGGATTATGCTTACGTGCGTATATGTCATATCCTCCCATCTCCAACATAAGAAACTTCAAGGCAGGGGCTGTTTCTTTTTTTTTTAAATTATTTTTGTGTAGTTCATTGCCCAGAATCAGTGCTTTGATTTTATACAAATCAGGTTCAATTTTGGGAGTTTGTCAGTAATCATTCTCTTTGGTTTGTGCCCCTACTAAATGTTTCCTTTGGGAACATCAGAATTTGACTTAGGTCTAGGTTTTCACAAAAACATGGAAAAGGTTTCTCAGATCTCATATATAGGACAGGTATTTAAATTTATTAAAACGACAACAAAAATCCCACTTATATCCAAACCATCAAGAGTCAAGACTCCTCCACTTCCCTCTCAGGTGGACCTCTACCTTTTCCAGAAATCTTTAGCCATCCAGACTTATATTACCCTAAGTGCGTAGCCAGAGTCAAGCAATCTACCAAGACTGATTGTCACTTTTTAGTCCCAAAGTATCCTAGAGAATCAGTTCTTTCCCCCAAATCTTCAAATTTATAACCTAGTCCAAGGCATAGTATCTTGCACATAGTAGTGTTTTTTCCTTTAAAAAAAGTTTATCTTATTTTTATTGATATCTTTTGTTTTTATATTTCATTCCTTTCTAAATATATCCTTCCTCCTCCCCTCTGCAAGAGGCCATCATTTGTAACAAAGAATAAAAGAAGAGAAAAAAAGTAGCACCACAAAACTATTGACTGGGTGTGACAGTCTATGCAATATTCCAAACTCATAATCTCTCAGCTCTGCCATGAAGGGAGGGAACTTCTCTCAACTTTTCTCAGCTCTTCTCTGTCCAGAAGTCTTAGTTATTATCATTACATAATATCCAGTTTTAGGATTTTGTTGTCGTTGTTTTAAATTTATAATTTTGTAGCCATTGCGTTTGTTGTTTTCCTGATTCTGCTTAACTTTGCATGTGTTTGTGTATTTTCCTGTGCTTCTCAGAATTCTTCGTATTTGTTGTTTCTTTTAACACAGTAATATTCTATTACCTTCAGATCTCACAATTTCCTTAGCTGTTCCCCAGTGGATGGAATCTACTTTTGTGCTTCCAGTTTTTTGCTGTTACAAAAGGTGCTGATATACTTTGGTGTATATGGAATCTTTCTTTTTGTCTCTGACCTCCACACATAGTAGTATCTTAACAAATGTTTGTTGAATTTGAATTTGTTGACTAGTTTGATTACATCGTAAACTCTTTGTGGGCATGCACTATGTTTTTCATCCTTGTTTTTTCACCCTATCATCTAGCATAGTGTCTTGCACATAGAAGGTCCTTAATAAATGTTTGTTGAATCAGAAAATGGGAAGAAAACAGGGAAATGAGGTGGGTGGAGAGAGGAGAGGTGAGGAATGAAAACAGCATATGTAGGAGATCTATTATAGAAATTCTTCATTCTACCTGGGTGCAGGGTCAATCCCCCAACAAGGTCTTAGGCACCCAGCTTATTCCTAGGCTTAATGCTTCTGCCACATGACCCCTCCTTCTTAAGGAGTGAGGAAGCTTGATATAGTACTACTACTAGTAGTAATAACAACTAGCAGTTAAGGTTTGCAAAGCACTTTACTTAATTGCAAGAGCCCTGAACTGAGTATCAGTAGACCTACCTGGGTTTGAGTTTCCATTGTGTTGCTAACTTGCTTTGTATAAGTTTCTTTTTTCCCCCCCTGGGTCTCAGTTTATCTAACTATTAAATGAAGAGGTTGGCCTAAATTATTTTTTTACAGCTCTAGCATTCTATATTTTACTTTCAAAAGTCTCTTTTCCTTCTGATATTCCATAGTCGAAGATGCCTTCCAATTCTGACACACTGCATTCTATGTTCTAAGGATCCTTCCAGCTCTGACATTCTGTGTCTTACGTTCTCAGGGCCCTTTTGGGTTCAATGTTCTGTGTTCTATGTTCTCAGTGTCCTCTTAGTTCTGACATTCTGTGCTCCACATTCCAAGGGCCCTTATAGCTCTGAGATTCTGTGTTCTGTATTCAGCCCTTTTGTTATGATATCCTGTGTTGTAAAGATCTTCCCAACTCTGACATTGTGTTCTCTGGACTAAGAATCATTCCAGCTCTGACATTCTGTGTTCTCTGATTCCAGGATGAGTTCCACCCATTTATTGAGGCCTTGCTGCCCCATGTCCGAGCATTTGCCTACACCTGGTTCAACCTACAAGCTCGGAAACGCAAGTACTTCAAGAAGCATGAGAAGCGCATGACGAAGGATGAGGAGCGGGCAGTGAAGGATGAGCTGCTGGGGGAGAAGCCTGAGGTCAAGCAGAAGTGGGCCTCCCGCCTCCTGGCCAAGCTGCGCAAGGACATCCGGCCCGAGTGCCGAGAGGACTTCGTCCTAGCCATCACAGGCAAGAAGCCTCCAGGATGCGTCCTCTCGAACCCAGACCAGAAAGGCAAGATGAGGAGAATCGACTGCCTGCGCCAGGCAGACAAGGTGTGGCGGCTTGACCTCGTCATGGTCATCCTCTTCAAGGGCATCCCCCTGGAGAGCACCGATGGGGAGCGGCTGGTCAAAGCCGCCCAGTGTGGCCACCCTGTGCTTTGTGTCCAGCCCCATCACATCAGTGTCTCAGTGAAGGAGCTCGACCTGTACCTGGCCTATTTCATCAGAGAGAGAGGTAGGGAAGAGATCCACCTATGGGGTCACACCAAGAGAGTGTGTGTATGTGTTGGGGGTGGGGAGCAGCACAACCTTGTCAGCATTGGAAACAGGGCCTCGGACTTCACCAAGGCCTATGATATGGAGATAGATGCGTTTCTTTAAGGGGGTTCTCAGTTTAAGGAGACGTGGAGTCTGCCTCCAGGGAACCCCTCCCCCAGTCTTAGAAGGAATATGCCATCCCTGTCCTCAGGGAGCCCCCAATCTTAGAGTGAAGCCAGCACAAATATGAGAACTGTAACCAGGAATTATTGCAGCCAGGACAAATTCATTTATGGAGCAGGGAGGACAGCAATTGCTATAAGAAAAAAAAGGTAGATCATTCAAATCAACAAGCATTTATTTAGAACTTGCTGTGTGCCAGATATTGTGCTGAGTGTTTGGGTTACAAAGAAAGGCGAAAATAGGCCCTATCCTAATAGGGGCAGGGTATGGACAATGTGCAAACTAGGAACAAACTATATATACAGGATAAACTGGAGTTCATCTGAGAGGGAAGATGCTAATTAAGGGGGATCAAGAAAGACTTCTTGCAGAAGGTGGGATTTTATTTGGGCCCTGAAGGAAGCCAGGAGGTGGAGATGAGGAGGGAATGAATTCCAGGCATGAGGAACAGACGATGAAAAGTTCATGCAATTGGGAGATGGGATGTCCTGAGGGAGGAACGGCAAGAAGGCCAGTGTCCTGGATTGAAAAGAATGTGGAGGGGAATAAGGCCTAAGAAGCTAGGAAAGAGAGGAAGGGGACAGGTTAGGAAGGACTTCAGAAGGTACCCTGGAGGTAATAGGGAGCTCTGGAGATTATTCATTAATTAAAGGCGATAAAGGATTCTTAGAGGTTCTGGCCCTTGCCCTAACGGAAGCTGGAGAGAAGGGGGACCCAGGACAGGGATGCCATAGAGATGGAAGACAGCCAGGGCAAGGACTTGCCTTGCTGTATAATGGGCCATGGTGGAGGATGGTGAGGCCAAGTGGAGGGATAGTGGACACTGTGGGAAGCATGTTCTCATGCCAAATGTTGGTATCCAGAGGTAATTCCCCATTTGATCCATGTTAGCTCTGCATAGCAAGTATATACAAGGAATAAGACATGAGACCAAAGTCAATAGGGGATGGACCCAAGAGTGGCTCTACATGCTGGTGGGATTGAGTGACTAGACCTGGTAGATCAGTGTGAATATGGGGCAGTTTCTAGGAGAAGGGAGGTTGGTTTTGGTTTTTGCTTTTTTGGAGGGATAAGCTAGGACAATCAGGGTTTAGTGACTTGCCAGAGGTCACACAGCTAGTTTTTGTGTTAAGTGTCTGAGGCTGGATTTGAACTCAGGTCCTCCTGACTCCAGGGCCGGTGCTCTATTCATTGGGCCTCCTAGCCACCCCAGAGAAGGAAGGTTTTGAGAAGAATCTGATGGAGAAGAGGAATGAGGGAACAGAGTAGAAGGTCCCCCGAGTTCCTTCTGACTCTTCTGTGCTCTAGGAATCCTCCTAGAGTTTGAACAATGGCCAGAAGGTAGGACCAATTTCCACCCTTGGTAGACAGACCAAGGCTTACTGGGCTCTGGAACAGCATCTATAAAGTCCTTAATGGAAGGGAAAAGGGAGTAAAGATATATATTTTGAATCTTGGAATTGACTCTCTGACCCCAGGTGCTGGAGGGGAAGTTTGAGGTCCCAGTCCAGAAGCTACATAGAATCATGGAAAGAACCATGACATGTTAGTACCTGGGTGGTATAGTGGATAGGGTACAAGAATTAGAATCAAGAGGAGCTGAGTTCAAATTCTGTCTCAGCCACTTACTGTGTGATTCTGGAGAGGTGACTTAACTTTTTTCAGTTTCAGTTTCCTCATCTGTGTTGTTCAGTTGTTTTTAATCATGTCCAACTTTTTGTGACTCCATTTGGGGTTTTCTTGACAAAGATATTGGAATGGCTTGCCATTTCCTTCTCTAGCTCATTTTATAGATGAGGAAACTGAGGCAAACAGGGTTAAGTGACTTGCTCAGGGTCACACAGCTAGATGTGTCTGAGGCCAGATTTGAACTCAGGAAGATGAGTCTTCCTGACGCCAGACCTGGCACTCTATCCCCTGAGCTACCTAGCTGCCCAGTGCTCATCTGTAAAATGGGGTTAATATAATGTCATCTACCTATTAGGGTTGTTGAGTAGACAAAATGAGATAACATACTTAAAGTACTTTGTAAATCTTAAAGTGCTATCTAAATGCTAGCTGTTATTAATTACCATTACTGAGAGGTAAACAAGCAAGGTTCTAGTTTCAACTCTGCTATCAATTTTCTATGTGACCTTAGACAAGTCTTTTCCCCTTTGGCTCTCTGTGTCCTTATTTGTAAGATGAGAGAGTTGGTCTTAGTTGTTTCTGAGACTCTATGTTGCATCTTCCCGATGCTCTATGAAGAGTTATAGACAGTGTGTGCTCTGGACAAGAAGATCCAAGAAAGCTTCCAAGAGTGGATGATCCTTGAAGTGAGTGGGTAGAATTCTGACCAATGCAGATAAGGGAACCTGGAATTGGGGCACTTAGGCAAGGCTGGTTCTCTAAAGATGGAGGTGCAGTCAGTCCAACATCAGAACCGCCTGTGAAGCCTCTGCAGATTGGTGAGACCTTTCAGGGTTGGCCTTTTGCTAGTATGGCCTTTGAGAACTCAGGATCACCCTCACACCACACAGGACAGAAGATGTTAGTAGAGGATATGTATTTGTAACCACTGATTCTCCAGTCACATAGACCTAACATACTTCACCCAGACCTACCTCCCCTAAGTCTGCTTACAAAGGCACACAGGTACCAGATGTATTAAGTGAAATTACCCAATACACACACACCTGTCAGACATGATCTAGACACCAACACCCAACTGGGGGATGAGTATACAAAGACACATATCTGCCTTATCTTCTGATCAGAAATGGAAATAGATACCCCTCAAGACTGCTTTCAGAGAAGGAGCTATGGGTAGGCACACACACACACACACACACACACACACACACACACACCAGAGTCTAAGACAGAAAGTTAGACATTAGAATTCAGTTCAGATCCCAGGATTTCATTGATGGAATTGAAGACAGAAGTAGGGATATAAGTAGGCAAGGATGTAGAAAACAAGTAGAGAGAAACTAAGGTTAGAAGGGAGAGGAAGAAGGAAGGGGGAAGAGTGATTTTAAAAGGGAGAGAGAAAGAAGGGGGGAGATGAATATGGGAGGGAAGAAGGGAGATAGGAAGAGAGAGACAGAGACAGAAAGAGAGAGCAGCAGTTAGAGGACTTGGGTTTGAATCCTGCCTCTGCTAGCTGGGTGACTTTAGACAAGTCACTTAATTGCCACCTGCCTCAGTTTCCTTATCTGTAAAATGAGAGGATTGAGCTCAGTGACCTTTAAAGTCCCTTCCAGTTCTAAGTCTATGAGAGGCCATAAAAACCCCTTTTTCTGGGATATGACACCCTGCTCCACAGCTCACTCGGGCTACCCTGATGCCAGAGCAGAACTGGGCTTTTTTTTTTTTCCAGAAAGTCGTGGGCCAGAAGAAAGGAGAACTCACTCCAGGCTGACTGCTTTGGTGGTGCAGGAGAAGAGAGAGGTGTAGAGATAATAGTGAATGTATTTTGTGAAAGAAATGTCTATTTTTTTTAGACACCAAAAAAGAGGGCCTTTAAAAAGGCACTGGGTTTGTTTCTGGTGTGGGGAACAGGTATTCAAGAAAAGAGGAGCCCTCAAAGTACTTTCCGTTTTGTGAGCTGGGCAATGTGATATTTTTCTAATTTTTTTCACATGGAGAAACTGAGACACAGGGAAGCTATGGCCTGCCTACGATAACAGAGCTAGTAAAAATGCCAGAGTCAGGGTTTAAGCCCAAGTCTCCTAGATCTAGTCCAACACTCTTTCCATTAAATCACTCTGCCTTTCAGAAGCAGAAATAGTGAGGAGCAAGAGGGTAGGGTGAAGAGTGTGAGGAGGGGGGCCCTTTGTGCTTTGAGATCTTGGTCAGCCTGGAGATAGATCCCGGCAGTCCCTGCTGCCTGGAAGCCCTCAGCCTCCTCCCCTCCTCCCACGCTTCCCTGACCTTGACCTACCCCCACCCCCCAGTGTCTGGGTCCAGGCTTCAGAGTCACCTGATCTGTCTAATTGGTAACAAACTCTGGGCTGTAAATACTCCTGGTGATAAGACCTTCTTAGCTTGTCACTTTCCCTGAGCTGAGCTGACCAGCTGTTAAGGAGGCTGGGGGACTGTTTAAGGTAGACCAGGCTGAGAGGAGGCCAAGGGGACTTTGCAGAAGGGGCCCTGGTGACCCCAGGCTAAATGCCCTGGGGATCCACAGGGTGGATAGAAGAGAGGACATATTATTCATCTGAGACGTCAAGGAGATTGTTTTTATGAGAGGAATTTTCAGCAAGCTAAATTGACAGGAAGATAGTGAATAAAAAAAAGAGGAAATATTTTCTGTGAAGGACTCAACTAGGAACAGGAGTGACTGGATCAAAATCCTCAAGGCACTGAGGAGAGACCCTCTGTTCGGGTCAGAGCCAGCTGTGTCCCCCATTTACCCTGACAGAGGGACAGAGGAATGAATGGGCCTTTCCCTTCAGCAGGACAGACTGAGGCTAGAAAGATAACAAAAGCCTCCCAAAGAGTGATGGAAGTCACTTAATAAATATTTATTGAATTGAATTGAATGAATCCCTTTCCCTAAGAGAGATATTTTCCCAAGTAAACCTAGAAGAGTTGATGTTGTATAGAAGTAGCCCTAAGTCAGTGGCTCTGGAGAGGTAGAGACCAGTTGACTGGAGCAGATGGTATTGTTAGGAGATCAGGGGAGTTAAGAATATGATCACATCATGGAGGGCTTTTGAATACCAGGTTGGGGAGCTGAATTTTTCTCCTGTGAACAGTGGGAGCCAGGGAAGGTATTAGAGCAGGGGAAGTATTTGACCAGAACTGGGTTTTGGAAGAAATGATTCTGAAAGTCTGAGCCAGAGGAATGAAAAGGGGAAGAGAGTAGATACTGATTAGATTGGAGTCAGAACATAATTTACTCTGGAAATGAAAATAAATAAAATGTTACAGCTGGAAAATGCCCTAGGACTTTGAGTAGGTATCTGGAGGCCTGGACTCTAGGCCTGACTTTGTCTCTGCTTCTGCCTCCCTCTATATCACCTTGGGCAAATCACTGTTCATCCCTAAGACTCACCTCAAAGTCTCTTAGCCCTAATATACTATGAACTCAAGACCAGTGGGTCAGACTCCCTCATTTCACCTGTTGGAAAACCGAGGTCCCCAAAGAAGGGACTTGCCCAAGGGCACACAGCAAGTTAATGACAAAACCAGGACTGGGAAGGCAGGTGTTCTGACTCCCAGAGCACGTCTTGCCTTCCTTCCCAGCTTCCACAGTTGGGCATGTTTGGAGTCCCTCTGAAAGTCTCTCCTCCAGATTTCCCCTCCTGCCCCAGATATCTTCCACTACTCCCACCACTTCTGGCTGTGCAGTCTGGAGCCAGGGGGCTAGGGGAGAGAGAACAAGCTGTTCCCTCAGAGAGCGGTTTGGGTCAGTGTGTGGCCAAGTGAACAAAGCCCTTTCTTCTCTTCACCCTGGGCTGACTATTCCAATTCCCCAGAACTTCTCAGACAGCAGTAGGGATTTGGGTTAGCTCTCACAGACTTGGCAAATGTTTCCATAAGATGAACCCCCACTTCTGTTGGGCGTTTGGGTTTACAGGATGCTTTTTTGGCAACAGCCTCATAAGATGTGCAGGGCAAGTGTTTTTAGCTCACTTTTTACTAAGGAAGCTAAGACTCAGACTGGGCATGTCACTGGCCTGGGACCCAGGAGGATGACTGGGGGGAATTTGGAGCAGAGGACAGAAGACAGGGCCTGTTCCTGCCACCAAAGGGTTATTGGGTCCAGGTTGAGAGGGAGGATTGGGCTGGTTGGAGTGGCTGAGAAGGCCAAGGGCTCGTTAAGATGCAGCCTCCGTTGTTCCCCCACTTTATCAATCTGGAACTTGTCTCTGGCAGCTCCCGCCTGCATCCTTCCCTCCCTTCTTCCCCCCTCCCCCCACATACAGGAGGCACCACCTCAGAGCTGAGCTGATAAAATTTTGAAGAGAGTTTTTTGCTGGTGTCAGCACAATTTCCCAGGCGGTCGCTCCCCCACTCCCCCATCCCCAGCTCCCTTCGCCCTCCCCTGCTGCTGGAGCCTGGGGGCCCTTAGCCCTCACCCTATTCCTGGTCTCCCAGGAGGCCTCTCTGGGGTCTCCACTCTCACCCAGTATATCCCCACTCTTCTCCTTCCCTCCTCCCTTCTTTCTTTCCCTCTCTTCTTTCTTGTAATAAGAAACACAGCACAAAATGCTTAAGCATCCTGGGCTAAGTATCAAAAGACCTGGATTCTAGTCCTGGTTCTGACCCAGATTCATTATGTGCCCTTGGACAACTCTCATTCTCTCTCTGAGACTCTATTTACTCATCTGTAAAATGATAGGGACTTAATAGTCCCTAGGAGGCCTTCTAGCTCAAAGTTCTGTCCTCTCATTACTATTGCACTATTCTAGCAAACTCTCCTAGCACCCCAGGGCTGTTTACTTGGGTCCCATCCTCAATTTCTCTTGCAAAATAGTGTGGGCATTCTGCCCTAGCTTTTGCTTTGTGGAGGGGGATAAATGGTAGAAAACATCCAGATACTCTATGCCTGGGGTGTTACTGTCAGTCACTCAGTCAGGAAACATATATTAAGCACCTACTATGTGCCAGGTTCTGTACTAGTAATAATAACAATAATAATATCAGTAAGACATCAGAGCTAGGATGGGCACCTTAGTCAGAACTGGAATGGTCTTAAAAACATAAAGCTGCCTGAGCTGGAAGGCGACCTAAAGACCACCTATTTAAAGCCTCTCATTTCACTGGGCACTGAACAGAGGCCCAGAGAGGTGATGTAAGCTGCCCAAAGTCACACAGTGAGTCAGTGTCAAGGCTGGGACTAGGAATGAGGCATGCTGGCTCTCAAGCTGTCTTACACTTAAACTCTCTTTTAGCTACATCGAATTGCCTCTCAAAGAAGTAAGGGAAGGGTATACTGATTGGGGGGGGGTGGGAGGAACCTAGCCACCTCTCAGGGCATCTGGCATTAATAAGGGCTGGGTTCTGGCTGTTACCGCTCTCCTCAGTTTCATGATTGATGGTAGTAGAAGGGGGAGGCCTGGGCCAAGCCCAGAGGCTTCCTCCCTCTGCCCACTGCAGCCCCCACCCTCTTCTGCTTCTTGAGGGTTGGTGGGGGTGGGGGTAAGCTACCTCCATGCTAATAAGACAGGGAGGCTGGTAAAGGATTGGACATAGGGCCTAGGCAAGAAGACATAATAGAAAATATTATAATACATACATTATAATACAGTGATCTCTTCCATTTGTCTAGTCATTTCTACCTAAAGGATAGAATGTTAGAGCTAGAAGGGCCCTTAGAACATAGAGAAATAGACATGGGAGTGCCTTCTGAACATGGAAGGCAAAGGCTTGGAAAGAACCCTGGTAATAAGTCTGATCTGCTCATCTTACAAATGGAGGGACTGAGCCTCAACAGGGACAAAGGGATTCTCCTAAAGTCACACATACAAGCCAGGACTGAAGCCCAGTCTCCTGACTTCCTCTCCAGGGCCCTTCTCCCACACCGTTATGGCTCTTGCCGTTCCTCTAACCCTACTTGCCACATGAGATAGAGGCCATTCATCAGGACCCCTTAGAAGGTGGGTCAGGGGAGAAGATGGAATTTCCAGCTCTGCCTCTGACTCCCTATGGGACCTTAGATAATCAAATTCCAAGGAATGAACATTTATTACATGCATAGCAATTGAATGAGCATTAGCATATGTAAAACAGTATGCAGCATACTGGGGGTGCCCTCACAGAGCTTGCATTCTACTGGGGTGGATACACAGAAGGGAACAAAAAGCATGTACAAAGTGATTTCAAGGAGAGAATGGTAAGGGGTGGGCGGAGACTGAAAAAGGTCTCATGTAAGGTAGATGTCAGGTAGTATCTGACTGAGCTTTTGAAGAAAGCAAGGAGATGCTGTAGGAGGAGGGGAGTAAGAAAGAAGGAAAGAAGGAAGGATAGAAAGAAGGAGAAAGGGAGGCAGGAAGGAAGGACAGAAGGAAGGAGAAAGGGAAGGAGGAAGGAAGGAAGGAAGGAAGGAAGGAAGGAAGGAAGGAAGGAAGGAAGGAAGGAAGGAAGGAAGGAAGGAAGGAAGGAAGGTAGATCAAATAAGAGGGACATTCCATATGAGGGGGACCACTTGAACAAATGTATAGAGGCAGGGAAATTGTACTGTTGTGTTTGATTTAGCAGGAACAAGGAGGTGGGTAAGATCCTTCTTATGCCTGAGCCTCAGTTTCCTCTCCTGTTCACTGGCTGAGGAGGCTGTGGTGAAGAGCAAAAGCGACCTTGGTTGGGAAAAGGTCCTTTACAGATTTCAGTGTACACTATTAAAAGAGGTTGTACTAAGGGCCCTAGGAGGACCCTGGCTTGGGGGACCAGAGCCACTGACTCCACTGACTTTGGTATAAGGAAACACAGTGTAATGTAAAGCAGGAAAATGCTTGTGGCATTGACTTGAGCCCGTATGGAGGTGATGGAAAGAGTGCTGGATTTGGAAACCTATGTTAAAACACCAGATCTGACACTGCCCATGTGACCAACTTGCTTAGCATTTCTGGCCTCAGTTGGCTCATCTGTAAAAGGAGGGGATTAATCTAGATGACGTTTCAGTGCCTGAAGAGGCATACCGGGGACACTTTAGACAATGGTAAGTGTCTGAGCCTCAGTTTCCTTACCTGAAAAAGAGTATCTGTCCTACCTAACTCACTATGCGTTGCTGTTGTGGGGATTCAAAGAAGCGATATATAGGCAAAGTGCTGTATCACTGCCGTGAACTCCTTTCTGCAGGACAACTCAATGAGGTAGGAAAGGGCCACTTGGGAAGAGCAGGAAGGGACTTGCCTGGAGGAAGAACGTGAAGCCCGAGGGCTGAGGCGAATGCAGTGGAGGGCAGTAGGGCATCAGGGTTCCAGAACTGGAAAGAACCTCAGGGGTCATTTCTTTACCTCCCTTATTTTCAAATGGGGAAACTGAAACCAACAGAGGTTAGGTGACTTGCATAAGATCACACAGGTAGTAGGTTCCGGGGCAGAATTTGAACGCAGGACCTCTGGCTCCAGAACTCCCTAAACCACGCTTATGGGGGACTGAGGGACTGGAGAAGTTCCGACATCAGGAGGGGAAGTCTGTGCCTACTGGGAGCTGGCCCCACCAGCATCCCGCTCCTTTTCCTGGATCTGGGGGAGGGAGCCTTGGAAACATCAGTCCATCTGGCTCCAGGGTGGGCTGGGAGAAGGGGTTCAGTTGAAGACTGGGGCGTGGAGGGGCTGTGGCAGACGCTCCTGTGGCTTTCTGGCTCCTGGGCCGGGCGGGGAGGTCGCTGATGAAAGTCAAAACCCTTGCGGTGTAATGGTAATCAATTTCTCCCGATCGATGTGCTGGGACCGACCTCCGGAGCCGAGGGGGGAGGCGGGGTGCACCAGAGCACACACTCCCACGTTCACACAGACATACTCACACAAGCTCGCGCTCGCCACTGCATCAGGGCGGCTCAATTTCCCTTCCTCGTGTTGCTGACTCGGCGGGATTGCCAGGGAGCTGTGGGGAGCCGGGCAGGGGCTGCAAGGAGCGCCAGCCCCGCTATTGTAGACCTCTTCACCCTTCAAGGAGCGGTTCAGATGGCCCCTCTTTCAGGAAGCCTTCCCTGATCTTGTCTCCTTCCCTAAGCCCAGCATTTCCATCCTCCCCAATACGATCCCCACCCCAACGCTTGGTTTCCCCTGGCCCTTTTCACCCTCCGACTTGTGTAGTTCCCTCAAGGCAGGGGCATTTTCGTGCTTCCTTTCCCCAAAATGTGTGGAGTAGTGGATAGTTAACCTCAACCTCAGGAAGATCTGGATTTAAGCCCTGAGAACTACTGACTAAGTGATCCTGGCAAGTCACTTAACCACTTCAGGCCTGTAGCTCTCAAAGTACAAGAAAGACCCTTTCAGGGCCTCAGGGAGGGCAGAGCTATTTTCATGATAATACTAAGATGTTTTAATTTCCAGTGAAGCAAATATTTGAAGATATAACCCACTTAAACAAAAGCTCTTGGGGGTGAGGGGAAGACTTGTTAATGCTTTTTAAGAGTATAAAGAGGTCCTGAGACCCCAAAGTTTGAGAACCACTACTCTAGAAAATTCTCCAAGATGAGAAGGTGCTGGCCTGCATTGGTACAGAAAGTTGTCCTTCATGTCAGTGAAATCACAGATTCATGCACAGGGTAGATGCTTAAGAAATGGTTGTTGGATGGAGGGATGCATGGATGTGTAGTTCTGGGCCCTTATCTGTCACCCTAATAAACTGTAAACTCCCTGAGGGCAAAGACCAAATTATTCTTGACTTTCCCTTAACTCCCAAGGGTCTAGAATCAGCTCTATATAGAATAGGCATCTATATAGTAGCTATTTCTTTAATGAACGAATGAGTGAGTGAATGAATGAATGAATGAATGATGGAAAGGCAACAGACCAGAAGAGATAAGTAAATGGAGAAGTGAAGATACAGGTGTGCACAGGTTCAGTCAGTCAGTGGGCATTTATTATGAAGTGCTTACCATGTACTAGGCACTACACACATGGTACGTATAGTGCCAAAAAGGCAAAATCTTTGTCCTTGCCCTCAGAGAGCTTGTGTTCTTATAGGGGAGAAATTGAGTAAATAACTTATGTGCACAGAACATACATGGCAAAGTAGAAGAAAGGTCATCTCAGAGAAGAGGCACTAGGAGACAAAGCCTGAAGAGCCAGAAGGTGAGGAGCGAGATCAGTCTAGGAATAGGGACAACCAGTGCAAAGTTATAGAGGTGGGATGCTCAGGTAGACAAACAGAGACAGGTAGAAGATGTAAGTAAAATCACAGGCATGGTCATATATAAATAGAGATCATGGGGTCAGAGGATTTGCAAGCTTTAAGGGACCTTTAATGGATCACCTGGTCCAATTCCCTCCTTTTATAGAGGAGGATCAAACTGCCCGAGACAGGCAGAGAGATAAGACAAGCTGAATCTAGCTCTGGATCCTGTTAGGGTCATAGCAGTAATACAATGGTGAAGGGAAATGCAGCAGGGTCCAGGGAAAAAGCCTTTAGACTCAGAATCTACCAATCAAGGTTCAAGGCCTGGCTGAGCCACTAACAAATTGTATGCCTTGGGCAAGGCTATTTTTCTCTCTGGGCCTCAGTTTCCCCACTTGTAAAAGGAGAAAGTCAGAACAGATCATCATCTTTAAAACTTCTTCCAGCTCTAATCAACTGTGATTCTACAGGGCTGTGGTGTGGAAATGCTGTCCGTGTGTGTGTCTGAAGGTGCACTGGGATGGCCTGTGTGGGTTTGTGGGTCACCTAGTCCAACCCTTTCTTTTGTAGATGAAGAAAGTAGGGAGCATGGAAGTCAAATGGCTTCCTTCAGGTCACACAGGTACCAAGAAGAAGAGTAGGGATTTGAATCAAGGGTCCTTTGGTCCAGAATTCAGCCTTCTTTCCACTGTATCAACCTGCCTCCTGATACTTAGTGAACTTCTGTTACTACTGGGGGGGGCATGGGTGTGTACAATAGTTTCACTCATGTAGTTTGTGTTTGCATGCGAGAAAAAGGGAGAAATATACTGGTAGAGACATGTGTGAAGAGGTGAGTTAGTGGCCATGTTGAGAAGTTGGGGCAGGTTGTTTGGGGATTGCGATGTTGGGGTGTTTCAGGTTCGGGGGAGAGCACAGGCAGGGCCTTTACATATGGTGAATTCAGGGATGGGAGTGAAGCATGTCTTGGGGTCTGTTCTGAGGGAGTGGGAGGAGTGCTTTGAGACAAGTCTGGAAGTGGGGGAACAATAATCTGTAAGGGAGAGGGGATAAGAGATCCCATACTCAGGCTTCCTACCCTGCCTAGCTAGGAAACCCTGGGGAGAGTAGGAGGTGTGGGGAGGCCGGGCTAACCCCAGTAAGGGCAAAGCTCAGCCCTTAGCTAGGAGCCCTGTCCCAGCCTACAGGGACAAGAGGTCTACCCCTGAACTTGAACTCCAGATGTGTCTGGGCTGATGGGAAGTGGGGGCTGGGAGGAGCAAGTAAGAGAGAGAGAGAGAGAGAGAGAGAGAGAGAGAGAGAGAGAGAGAGAGAGAGAGAGAGAGAGAGAGAGAGAGAGAGAGAGAGAGAGAGCCTGCTAGCTGGCTCTTAACCTCTTCCCTTCCCCCCACAGGCCTTCCCTGAGAAATCCAAACCCTGAGAGATGCCAGCAGCGGCGGCAGGGGGGAGGGGCAGGCAGGAGGGGGTGCCAGCACTGGGCTCAGCCGCATCTGCCTCCTGTCAGCCGGCTGCCAGCGCAGCCAGATGGCCTCCATCTGCCCAGCACACTGTGCCCAGCCTCCTGTGCCCATTCTTCCTTCTGTCTCTGTCTATGCCAGACTCCCAAGCGGGCAGTCGGTGGGAGGATGAGAAAGGGGATGGGGGTCGCCTCCCAGAAAGGCTGGATCAGTGTACTAGGGCCATGAGGATGGTTTGGGGGTGGGAAGGATGCCCTGGAGGGGCCGACAGGGGCTGGCCTGAGCTGGGGATGAGTACCAGCTGTGGATAATTGTCTGAATCTCTCAACAGAGCTGGGGAGCCTGGGGGGGGAGAAGTCCCAGGCCAGGTGACAGGGTACACATATAGAGAGTGCTGTGTCCTTCTTTACCTTAGTGGAATATATGCCACAGAGCTGGGTACAGGACGGGAGAAGAGGAAGCAGCACAGTGGCCTGGAAGGAGTTCCTGCCACTAGAACCAGAGAATTGTCTTATAACCCTGGCTTTGTTGCCACTTTCTAACTGGGGGACTGTGGGCTCTGAGCTTTGAGTTTGATTATTGGTAAAATGGGAATAATTATTTGTGAACTAGTGAGAGTTATTAGTTATTATCAATATCATAGTATGACTTCTAGGATAGAAGAAGGTAGCACAGGAGAAAGGACACTAGCTTTGGAATCTGAAAATCTGGGTTCAAATCCCACTTCTGATACTACCTGTTTAAAACAGTCACTCAGCCTCTCTGGGCCTCAGTCTTCTCATTTGTGAAATGAAGGGAAGAAGTCATCTAAAGTCCATCTGAAGTGCAATCCCTTTTTACAGATGTGGAAACTGAGACTTTGTCCAAGGTCTCACAGCAGGTCAGTGTCAAATTCAGACCTCAGATCCAGCCAGGTCTTTTGACTATCAGACTTTCCCCAGTTTATCAAATAAGGTAACTTCCTGCTTCCAGTGGCTAAGAGGAGGGTCTCCTAAGCAGGAAGCTAAGAGGAGGGTCTCTGGCCAAGAAAAGGGACAAACTTGGTTCTCTCACCCAAGTCTGCCCCCACTGCCTGGACCCAGAATAAAAACTGACTGAGCACCCCTCATCCCTGTCTGTTTCCTGTTTCTGCTGTTATGTGTTGGAACCACTGGCTGTGGTGTGGTCTGGAGAGCAAGGAAACTTCCTGAATCAATCTGCCAGTGACCTTGAGTGTCTCCTCTTCCCTAGGCCTAGTGTTTGGTGTGGGAAAAGGCTCAGACTATAGGGGCCTGGGAGGAGCCCCAGCTCTTGGCTTCAGTGGCTTCAGGCCTCGCCAAGGGGATAGCCTTGATTGTCTCCCAAACAAAAATACAGGCGCGCGCACGCGGGCGCGCGCGCACACACACACACACACACACACACACACACCCTCCCTAGGGTGGTGCAAAGAACCTCACATTTATTTATATACCACTCTACAACTCCAATCATTCACACCCATTCCCTCTCTCCTCTGAGTCTTGCCATGGCCCCATGAGGTCTACAGACCCGGGATTATTAACCTTATTTTTACAGAAGGGGAAACTGAAGTACAGAGAGATCATAGAGTGGCTTTCCCTCCACTGGAGGTTTGCAAGTAAAGGGTAAATAGCCAGTTTTCAAGGGTATCTTGAATGGGGTAGGGAGATTCCTGCTCAGGTAAGGGTTGGAACAGATGGACTCTCTGGTACCTTCCAGTTCTGAGAGTTGTGATCCTGTGGTCATAGGCTGGAGCTGAGCTATAAACCCAGTTCTTTGCTCTTTTCATCATGACAAGGTGAGCCATGGAACTGAGAGGGATTGCACATGTGTGTGTCTGTCAAAGTGTCTGTGTGTGTGTGTGTCCATTTGTAGGAGTCAATGTCCTTGTGAACAGTATGTGTTGATGTTTGTATTGTGTTCGTGTGTAAGAATGTGTTATATGTTTGTATCAGAACATATTTCTTTGTATCACATGTATGTGTCTATTTGTGGAAGAATATGATTGTCTTTGCACTATTAAAATATGTCCGTGTATCTTTGTCTATATATTTTTGTAAAAGTGTTTTTTGTTATGTAAAACCACAGGTTCATCACTTTTGAGCTGGGGGAGACTAGAGACCACTTGGGCCAAGCCCCTCATTTGACAGACATTATATAACTTGCCCAACATCACATAGGGAATGTGTAGCTAGGTGGTCCAGTGGATAGAACACTGGCCTTGGAGTCACATTTGACCTCAGACACTTAATAACTGTGAGACCCTGTACAATCTCTGCCTTAGTTTCCCTCTCTGTAAAATGAGGATAATAATAGCACCTACTTCCCAGGTTGTTGTATCAAAGGAGGTAATGATTGTAAAATATTTTGCAAGCCGTGAAGCACTATGTGTATTTGAACCCAGGACCCTTGATTCAAAATCCAGCAGGCCGTCCGAATGCTGCTCCCTGCTTCTGTGTATATACATATATGTGGTTACATTTGTGACAAAATGTGTTTACATGTCCATGTATCCCCAAGTGCCAGGATTGGTGAATATGGGGATTATATGGCACAATCAGCTACTCTGATCTTTAAAAACAAAAAACCAAACCAAACCCTCTCCTTGGTTTTTAAGTTCCATCCCATCTCTCTCCTCCTCATCACTACTGAATTGCTTGAAAAAAAGAAATACTCCTGTTGCCTCCACTTACTCACAAGTTGCTTTCTCCTACCTCCTGTAATTTGGCTTTCACCCCAGCCACTACTAAAACTGCTTTCTCAATGTCCACCAATGATCTGATTGCTAGATTTTTGTTGTTTGGTCATTCAGTTGTGTCCTGCTCTTCATGACCCCATTTGGGGTTTTCTTTGGCAAAGATATTAGAGTGGTTTGCTATTTCCTTCTTCAGCTCATTTTACAGATGAGGAAACCGAGGCAAACAGGATTAAGTGACTTGCCCAGGGTCACATAGCTAGGAAGTGTCTGAGGTCCTATTTGAACTCAGGTCCTCCTGACTCCAGGCTCAGCACTCTGTCCAGTGAACCTTTTATCAGTTCTCATCTTCCTTGATCTCTTGAAAGTTTCTGGCACGGCTGGCACTCCTTCCTTCTGGCCACTTTCTCTTCCCATAGCTTCAAGAGACACTATCTTGATCCCTTAATAAGTGTTCCTCAAAAGTCTGTCTGTAGCTCTCTTCTCTTCTCTCCACCCCCTCTAGATCTCATTCATGCCCTCACTGTTACCTGCCATCTTTATGCTGTTGACTCCTAAATCAGTTATCTCCAGGTCTAATCTCTCCTCTGAGCTCTTGGCCATCATCTCCAGCTGAATGTCTCATCAGCACCTCAAAAGTAATATGCTAAAAAACAAAACGGCTGGTTATCCTTCCCACTGCACCTGCTCATCCTCCTGACTTCATTATTTCTTCCTGTGACATCATCATTCACCAAGGCGCCCATGTCAGTAAGCATGGGGCTCTCTTTGTTCCTTCCCACTGCTTCATCTTTCCTGCACATCAGTTAGTGAATCTGGTCAGTTTCCCCTCCACAATTTCTCATGATTGCCCCCTGTTTTCTAGTCCTGTGACTGCCCTTTATTACAGACCCTCACTGCTACTCCCTGGATCATTGCAATAGCCTTGAAAGAGGTCTTCCTGCCTCCCCAACACTCTCCCCACCAATCCATTCTTCCTACTAATACCACAATAACCTTACTTACATGTAGACCTAGTCATATTTTTCTTGTCTTCAAAAAATCTTCAGTGGCTCAATTTTACCTGACCTTGAAGGGCTTCCATAGTATGATGCCACTGTATCTTTCCAGCCTTATCTCATATTGTTTCCCTCTAAGTACCATAGGTTCTAGTTATACTGGACAGTTCATTATCTTGCCCTTCAACAATGTACTCTCTTTTCTCTGCACCTTGGCTCATGATGTTCTTCCCTGGAATGCCCTCCCTCCTCTTCTCTGTCTATCCATCTTTTAAAGCCTATCTCAAATGCTCTGTGTAGCACACCCTGACCCTCTCCCTCAGTTAGGCATGGCCTTCCCCCTTGAATCTGATGTAACATCTTCTGCACTTCTCTGATGCACTTGGGATCATGGGATCATAGATCTAGCGCTTAAAGAGACCTTGGAGGTCACTGAATACAACCTTCTTCCCCATTTTACAGATTAGGAAACAAAGATTTAGGAAGGTTAAAAGATTTGCCCAATGACACGCAGCTAGCGAGTGCTGGAAAGACTTTTCTGACTTCTGAGCCAATGGAACACTGTGCATCATAGATATCTGTGCATATGTCTAATGACCTAATAGAATGTAAGCTTCATGAGGCCAGGGACCTCTAATAGTTTGTGTTTGCTAGAGACTCTGGGCATAGTGGGTCCTTAATAAATATTTGTTCATGAATAATTGAATGAGGGTTTGTGTGCATCCTGGGCAGATGGGGGGAGCTGTTAGCCTCTTGAGCTTTTGGCCTCTGTCCCCTCCAGCTCTAACTCCAGTTCATGTGGTCCTCAAAGAGTTCTATTTGGTCTCATCTAAAGGTGGGGTGAAGAGAAGGGGAGGTTGTGGCCTGGAACAGAAGTAGCAGTAGCCTGTGGGGGCTAAGAAAAGCATCTGGGAGAGGCTTGGGATGGAGGTGAAGGGGCTTTGCTATTTCTGCATCATGGTTACTGGCTCTCCTATCCCTGGTTCCCTATAAGACCCCTTCTGATGAGCTGAGTCCTAGGGTCTGTCTGAGAATGGGGAGGCTTAGTGTGGGAAAATCAAGAACTCTTCATGGAATATAATAACTCCTATTGATACAGGCTATTAACATATTATTTTTTGTCCTCATTTGTAGCCTTATGAAATAGACAGTAAAAGTTATATCTGTGCCCATTTTATAGAGTTAAGAACTAAGGCCTGGAGAGGAGAGATTTGCCCAACATAAAAGAACTGCTAAGTGACAGAGACAGAACTTAAACCAAGAGCTTTTCCCATTCTACTATGGGGATCCATTATCCATTATCCATTCAGATAGCAAGTTGCTATGTGTCCTAGCCCAGGAGTCCGGGCTCCGTCCCACTTTTGTTTCTTCCCTCCCTCTCTTTCTGGAGATCAGCCCTGGGTTCCAGTGCTGACCCTACTGCTTGTCACCCCAGATTTGTCACTTACCTCTTTGGGTTTCAGTTTCGTCATCCGTGAAACATGAATAATATACTAGCCATACCTAGCATTCTCTATTTTGAAGGATTGTTGAGTCTCAAATGAAATAATGGCTGTGAAAGTGCTTTGTAACTATAGAGTACTATGTAAATGGCAGCTATTAATATTGAGAATCAGCTGTGGCCTAGTGGAAATCCAGAAACATAAGAATGGAACAAACATTTATTTAGCATTTACTATGTGCCAGGCACTGTGCTAAGAGCTTTTTCAAACATTATCTCATTTGTTCTTCACAACAACCCTGAAAGGTAGGTGCTATTATTATCCCCATTTTACAGTTGAGGAAATTGAGGCAGACAAAGGTTAAGTGATTGGTCCAAGGTCACATAGCTAGTGTCTGAGGCCATATTTGAACTCAGGTCTTCCTGCTTCCAGGCCCAGCTCTCTATCCAGAGTCACCTAATTACTTCAAGAGTCTGAAGACCAGAGTTTAAATCCTTTTGTCACAGTAGTTGTGTGGCCTCTGTACCTCAATTTTCTTTTCTGTAAAATGGGAGTAATGATAAGATCTCTATCCCACAAGGTTAGAGAGAGATCAAGTGAGACAATGTGTAAAAAGCACATTGTCAGCTATAAAGTGCTATAATGATGTTGGTTATTGTTGTTGTTGTCTTTGTTACAGGAGTTCATAGCCTGGGCTGAAAAGCTAGAGATCTGAATTCAAATCTTATCAGCTGCATTCACTGTGTGAGCTTGGTTAGACTAGCTGTTTGACCCCTCTTGGTCTTAGTGACCCCATCTTTAAAATGTCAGAGATAACAACACTGTAGAGTAGGGAGATGCTGACTGCCCATCTTTTAAAGAAACCCAGCTCCCATATCGATCCACCTTCTTCCCCATCCAGCCCTCCAGCCCCCAGCCCCATCAGGGCAGCTCAGTGATGGGAGGAGCGGAACTTCCCCTTGGCCGGAGACGCCAGGCAGTTCAAGGGCTGGAGCCTGGGCCCAGGGTAGCTGGCGTTCCGGCTGGGCCCTATGACAAATGGATCTGCTGTCTGTGCTGGGAACATTGCTTCTCTGTGAGGTTTGTTTATACGGAGCGGCTGTCTCAGACACTGCTACCATTACTTATTTATAGAGAGCAGGGTGTTGGGGGCGGGAGGCACTGAGTCTGTGGAAGTGAGAGGGATGGAAGAGAGAGAGGCCTTCCATCCTCGATTAGCTGACCTGTGGCTTTCTTTGAGGAGAGACATCATTGAGGGATTGGGAGGGGAGGTTAATAACTGGGGAGCCACTCGATTTTGGAGTGGGGAGGGGTATGGTACCATCTATGGAGGGAAGGTTGGGGAGGGACATCCAGGCTCCCTACTGTCTAGGGACAGAACAGGGACTAGTCTCCAGGCTGAAAGATAAACTGATTACCTTCTGAATAGGGAAGGCTCAGGGGGGTGGGGGCTCACCAAGCGACCAAGAATCATAGGATTATATAAATCTGGAGCTAGATGGGATGCCAGGGGATGTGTAGGCCAACTCCCCAGTTTTATACATAAACAACTTACCCTTAGAGAGGTTATGTCATGTGCCCAAGGGCACACAGGTAATACATAGCAGTCAGGATTTGAATCCAGGTCTCCTCACCAAATCCATTGTTCTCCCCACTGTACCACATTCCCTCCCCTAAGAGCAGGGGCCTGACTGAGAAATATAGGAGGGTTACATTTACATGGGTCTTCCAGACTCTGAGAACCCTCAGGGATGGGGATTTTATCTCCTGAAAACAGTCCATTTCACTTCTGGTCAACTCTAATTGTTAGGATTTTAAAAAATTATTACATCAGATGTCAAACTTCCCCGACTTTCTCTTCTGAGACCAAGTCGAGTCAACAAGCATTTATTGAGCTCCTGCTATGTGCTAGGCTCTATGCTAAGTGCTGTGGATACAAAGGAGGGCAAAAAATAATCCCTTCTCTCAAGGGGCTCCGTGCAATGGGGGAGAAAACACGCAAACAACTGCACAAACGAGCTACATGCACAATAAATTGGAGGTGATCTCAGAGGGGGACTTCTTGCAGACGAGAGGATTTGAGCTAAGCCCTTCTGCAACCATTTAAGTATTTGAAGATGTCCATTGTTTCCCCTCCATCTTCTCTTTTCCAAGCCAAACATCCCTAGTCCCTTCAACAAATCCTTGAATGGCCTGGTTTCCAGTCCCCTCCCTATTCTACTTGCCCTCCTTATAGAACTGAACACAATAATCAGGATGGAAGCTGACCAGAGAGCTCCAATCATAAAGGGACCATGGTCTCCTTCATTCTGGACACATTCCATATCATGAAGCCTGAACTTTGGGCCTAACCCTAATCTAAAAGAAGACTCTTAAAAATCAGAGCTGCCCAATAATGGCCCTTGGAGATAGATATTCAAGCAAAGGCTGGATGGCTCACCCCTTTCCTGCTCCAATAGGCTATGAGGGAAATTCCTACACAGGGTGAGAGGCTGGACTAGACTAGACAGTCCCCCAAGCCATACCATAACTGTTGCAGAGGTCAGGATAGCAAACAAGGACATCTGCTTTTTCTCCCAGTACCCTGATCATCTTTTCAGTGGCAGCATGATACAAGGAGGATCCTTGGGATATCCTTGGGGAACCTGGGTTCTAGTGCCAGCTGTTCTCATGACTTCGGGCAAGAGACTTCCCTTCTCTAGGCTTTAATTTCCTCATCTATAAAATGGGGATCACAATCTTTGCTCCCCTTCCAAATCCAGTACAATCCAATTAGCACTAATTATGCTGTCTACTGTGCTCACTGTATACAAAGACAGTGCTAGATGCTGGGCATACAAAGACAAAATAAAAAACTAGTTCTTCTCCTCAAAGAGCTTACATTCCCACTCCTGGGAATGGGTGATAGGGAGTACAACATACAAACACACAAGTCACAAATAAGCATATCCACTGAGGAAGAGAGATTTCAGACCAGCTGAAGAAGGGTCCTCAGAGACCGTGTTGTGAGAGCTGAACCTTGAATGAAGGTGGGGATTCTAACCGTTCAAGGGGGAAGTGATTTCCAAGTGAGCCGGCAGGAGATAAGGACTGGAGCAGAGAGTAAGAGAAGGGGAGTAACATGCATTTCAGGTGGAAAGTCACACTGAAGAGCTCACATTTTAGCCAGAGGAGATAGGGAAACAGAGAGGTTTCTTTAGCGAGGCAGCCAAGGACGTGGTCAGAATTCTGGTGTACCTTGGGGTCCGTGTGGAAGTTGGGTTGCAGGTTGGAAGCAGGGAATCCAATCTGCCTCCCCAGATGTAGTCAAGATCCTACTGAGAGATTCGCTGGGGGAAATATATGAAGTGCCTGATGAGAGATGGGATGGTTTCACTGTGAATAACAGTTATGATTATTAATGACGATATCAATCATCAAGCTTTCTATAGCTCTAGGCAGCTCTCTTCCAGCTGCCCCCAGGTGGGCTGGGTAAAACCCACGGGACTTGACCCATCCCACTGCTGAGGCTGAAGCCCAGAGAAGGAGAAATCACAGAGCACATCAACAGTGTAGTTCTCCTTGATTCCCCATCTGGGCGCTGGTGAGAGCTCTGGATCCAGGTATGGGGATTGGGGGGAATATAACCCTAATCATAGCTGATGATCTTCAAGACCCCTGCTGGGTCTAAGTGCGTTGTCTATATTTCTGTGTTTGAGTATGTGTGTGTATGACCACCATGTGTACGTTCAGGGTGTTGAGCTACTCCAGGGAATAGGAAGTAAGCTGAGTCTTATGGTCTCTTCACAAAGGGGTTTTGCAGCATTGAGAGAGACAGAGACAGAAACAGAGAGACAGAGACAGACAGAGAGAGAGTGTAGGAAGCAAAAGGTTACTCAAATAAATCCATATGCATATTTGCAGAAATGGAAACCTGGGCCCCTCCCTCCCTAATCCCAGGCCTCCCTGCTGTTACTCTGGCATTATCTGTTGGGGGGGGGGGTGGCACTCCTGAGCCTGAGAATGGGGTCTGGGTAAGTAGGCTCAGTAACTCCCACCTGTCCTCCACTCCCTTTGGCATGCCCCCTGCCCAATAATGGGTTTGTAGCTGCCATCCTGGCCTGGTGCCCAAAGTAATTGAGGGCTCCAAGGGGTTGGGGGCTGGGCAGGGGAGGGGCAGCTGGAACATTCTTTCCTTTGCCTCCTACTCCGCTTCCCTTCCATCCCTTACCTTGGATTATTGCCCACTATTGAGAGGGAATTTATATTCTCAGCACTGGAAGGTCCCCACAAAACTAATCCAACCTCCACATTTTACAGAGCAGGGAACTAGACCTCAGAGAAGTGACTTGGCCAAGGTTACCCAGTGTGAGTAGCCCAGATGCCAGGTGTCTTCCCTTTTGGTCTAGTTCTTTGCATTGCACCCCATTTTTAAACATAGATCAGCTGGAAAGGAGCAGGAGAATAGGTCCTGGGTCCCCTGTGTTAGGGCAGGGCCCAGCTTCATCACATCCCCCTCCCCACATACCTGGGATGTCTCCTTAGCTGACAGTCCCTGGTCCCTTCTTCACTTTTCATAGCCCTACATATGTACTTTCCAGAAGTGCCCTCACTCTTGGCCTTTCAATCAGACAGCCAAACTTTTATAGAGAGCTTACCATATAAAAGCCACTGTGCTCACTACACTGTGGGGAGATTAGTGGATAACTATTCTCAGCCCTCAAATTTAAATAGTCTAGTTGGGGAAATCAGACTTACACATTGGAGAAAGAGGACAGTTAGGGGCTAAAATCTGTCCCCTTGGGTTTCAGTCCCACTTCTATCACTTGCTAGGTATGTGGCATCCTAAACAATGGTCCAAATCTAATAAGAAGAAATCTAATAAAGTTCAATGTAAAAGCCCTACATTTGGGTTCAAAAAATCAGCCAGCCAAGGAAGGATGAGGGCAACAAGCCTGGACAACACATAACACAGAAAATGCTCTGGAGGTTTAAGTGTGCATAGCTCACAAGCTTAAGATGAGTCATGTGGGTGGAATGGCAACCCAAAGCTTGGATTCAATTTTAGGCTGTTTTTATAAAAGCATGGGGTCCCAAGTAGGGAGGCAGTAGCCTCACTGTGTCCTAGTCAGGCCACATTTGGAGATTAGGAACAATCCTGGGTGCCCCGTTTTAGGAAGGACATCGACAAATTGGAGCACATCCAGACCAGGACAACCAGGAAGGGGAAGAAACTGGAAACTAGACTTTACAAAGATGAGTTGAAGCAGCTGAGGGTGTTTATCATGGGAAAGAAAAGACTTAGGGAGGAAATGATTACTGCTTGCAGATGTTTGAAGAGTGAGTCCTCTTTCATGAGGAGGAGTAAGAAAGGCAGATGTGGTCTAGAACAGCAAGTGTACAGGCTTCATAGGGTGGAGACTTTTGAACTACTGGTCCTAAAGTCAGGTTCCTGCTGTGCCACTCTGCATGTTCATGCAGAACAGGGGTTCTTCACCTTGTTGGGGTCCTGGATCCCTTTGGCAGTCAGTCTGGGGAAGTCTACAGAGCCCTTCTCGAAATAATGTTTATAAATGGATATATAGGATCATAATGGAAAGCAATTATATTGAAATATGGATATCAAAATAATTTTTTAAAAGAATCTAGTAGATTCCCTGAAATCTATCCACAGATCTCATGGGGATCCAGGAACCCCAGGATAATAATATCTGATCTAGAATGTATAGGTTTTTTTTGGCTTTTTGGAGGGGGGAAGGTAGGGCAATTGGGGGTAAGTGACTTGCCCAAGATTACCCGTCTAGTTTTTTTGTGTGTGTGTTAAGTGTCTGAGGCTGGATTTGAACTCAGGTCCTCCTAATTCCAGAGCTGGTGCTCTATTCGCTGCGCCACCTAGCTGCCCTTAAAATGTATAGTTTTAAGGGATTTTCCAGTGTGGTAAGTTCTTGGGTCTGGTTCTAGAATGCTGAGCAGTAGGTATGGATGGCAGGTCATAAAAAATTAGAACTGGGAGTGACCTTTGGGATCATCCTAAAGCCCCCCTTCCCCTCCATCACCACCATTTGACAGATAAGGAAAATTAGTATCAAAAGAGGTGATTTACCCAAGGTAAGAATTGGAACCCAAGGTCTGTTGATTCCCAGTCTTATGTGCCCCTACCCCCACCTCCACATCATAACTACTTCTAGGTCTGAGCTCCAATTTTGCAGATTGCATAGGAATGTTCTGGATCCTCAGGGGAAAGGGAGACAGAAAAAAAAAAGGCAGATGGGAGTAGGGTCCAGGGATAAGAGAACAAAGCAAAAAAGCATCAGGGAATGGACTTCCCATTGCACTTGGAGCCAGAAGACCTGGATTGGGACCTGAGACCTGGGGCTCACTAAGTGTGATCTTGGATAAATCATTCCCCTTATCTGAGTTCAGTTTCACCCTTTGTAAAATGACTGGAGGGGTTGGTGGGGGTGATTTGATGATCTCTAAGCTCTCTTTCAGCTCTGATGTTCTATATTATAAGGTCCCTTCCAGTTCTAATCTTAAGTATGAACTTCTGTGGTTCTAAGATTATTTCCTTATGGGACTAAACCATGGTCCCGCTGGAAGCAATTAAAGACCCAATTAAAGCAATTAAAATGGACAGTGAGCCCAGTCCTCCTGCCTCCTTGCTAAGCCAGAGGGAGCTGGCACCTAGTTGTCCAGGCTGGCTTTGCCCAGGGGTGGACAAGTCCCCAGGCCTGGGTCCAGTTAGTGAACTGAAATGTCCTACAAAGAGGCAGGATGCAGGAGGGGCCAGGAAAGCCTGGTGCCAGAGCAGGCAGATGGCATGGCTGGTGGCAAGGAAAGCATGCCCAGGAAAAGGAACTGAAGCCAGGGAGGGGGGAGAGACAAAGACTAAGACATAGATGAGGTTCAAGAGAACCAGAGAAGGCACCTGTGCATCTATTTTTGTATGGGGATGTGTCTGTAAGGATGGGAGGCAATATATTTGGGTGGATATATCTGGGCATATGAGTATGCTTGGGCTGTTTTATATCTTTCTGGGTATGGATGTCCCTGCATATTTATTTAAGGTTCTGGATGTGTCTCTGTGTACATCTGGGTTTGGGAATCCTGGGACAATGGATACTGATTGATCTGACGGCTCTCCTGCATTTGGCTGCAATAAACAGCTGGTGCCCTCCCAAGGGCCTGGTTGGCCAATTAGGGATGTCCTAGCTCTCAGCTCCTGCCCAATCTGCTTGAAATAGGCTTCCCTGGCTCTGGTGAGGGCTGGCACCAGGCAATGGAAGTTCTGTCCCTTGTCTTTTGCTTCTGCTACAGCTACCATGGGCTTCAGAGAAGGGTGGAGGAGAGGAGATCGGGAAAGAGGGTGGGAGGAGGAGAAGGGAGAAGAAAGTGTTGATTTGTCTCCTTCCTCTCTTCCTTCACCAGGGAACCCAGAGTCCCTTTCCCCTAGTGCCTCATGTACTATGAAGTAGACTTAGAACCATGAGGCTGACAGGTGGGGGCCTCTTTCCTCATGTAGTGGAAAGGGGGGGAGGATAGATAGGCATGGATAGAGACCCTGAGGCCCTCCCCCTCCTCCACCACCACATCCACATCCACAGCTGTGGGCTGCTGCCAGGGTGGTGACCTAGATTTCCTTTTCCTCCGATTACCAAGGGGGATGGGAGAGTAGAGCTACCAATTGGGAGGGGATCTGGGGAACTGGCTCACCCCAGAGAGTCCCTAGCTGGGATTTCACACCAGCTAGATCCTAGTCCTACCTGGCATATCCTCTCCTTTAAATCCTATTAATAGTTCCTGGGCCAACCTCCTATTCTTTCCCTCCTCCTCTCTCTCTCCAGTGTCTATTTTTTTTTTTTTGCCTACTTCTGTTTGTCTTTGCTCCAATGTCTCTCTGTCTTTATGTCCCTGCTCTACTGTCTCTCTGTTTCTCCGTCTCTCACTGCCTCTGTCCCATATGTGTCTTCTTCCCTCATTGTCTCCATCTCTTCATCTGTTTTCCCTTCTTTCTTTCTGTCTCATTCTGCTTGGATATCTGTTTCTCTCTACAGTTTTTCTGCCTTCTCTCCATCTCATTGTGTCTCTCTTATCTCTGTGTCTTTCTCTTTTCTTGGTTTTTTCCTCCTCACTTTCTGTCTGTCTGTCTCTTGATGTCTCTCTCCCCCTGGATATCTCTCCCGCTGTGTCTGTCCGTCTGTCTGTCTCTCTTGTTGCTCCCCTCTCTCTCCCACTCTGCCTGCCTCAATCGCCTTCCATTTTTTGTTCCCTTCTCCTGTTTCTTTCACTCTCTCTCTCCGTCTGTCCCTTGCCTGTTTCTTTTTGTTTCTTTCTCCAGTGATGTCTCCTCTCCATGTTTCCGTCTGTCTCTCCTTGACTGTCTCATTGTCAGCCAACAACAAGCATTTATTAGCTCGTCTCTGTCTCTGTGTCTCCCTCTCCCCGTCTCTGTCTCTCCGGGTGTCCCCCTGCCTCTCTGGCTGCCTCTCTGTGTCCCTTTCCCACGCTCTCTCTGTCCCCCGTCCCTGGGTGTCTGTGTCTCTCTCTCCCCCGGAACCTGGGGGGTCTGAGTGCACGGTGGGCACCTCGTCCAGACTGCCCTCACCCCCGGCCCGGCCCGGCCCGGCTGGGCGCACTGGGGGATGGGGAGGAATGTAGGTCAGGAGCAAGGCGGCGGCGGCGGCGGCGAACAAGGGCTCTTTCTGCCACCAGCCGGGCCGCATCCATGGGGAAGAGCGGGCTCCGTGCCCCGCCCCGCCCCCCCCCGCTGCCCGCCCGCCTCCCCCCCCCCCCCCCCCCCCCCCCCCCCCCCCCCGGCTTCTCCGCCGGGTCACCTGAGGACAGCGCCCGCCCCCGCCCCCGCCCCCGCCCCGCCTCCCTTAAAGGGGCCGCCTCACCCCACCCCCCGCCAGGCCGCCGGGGTCCGGGGCCTCCTCCGACTTCGGCCTCAAGAAAGGCAGGAGAGGCTCGGAGGCCTTGGCTCTTCCCCGCCCCCATCCCCCACCCCGGCGGCAGGGGGCGCGCACAGGGAGCCGGCCGCCTCCTCCGTCTAACGGGGCGCTTCAGGCGGACAGCAGTGAAGGGCCCTTTGGCCCCGGGTCCAAGACCCCGCGTTCACCCCTCCCGGCACCCCTTTCCGAGGGGACGGGGAAGGAGGGGTTTCCCACCTCTCATAGCGCTTTTATTTGACCACTCCTTGGATTCCAGGGGGCATTTATTGAGACGAGGATACCGGACCCCAGCCCGAGACACGTAGCAGTCCGGCCTTGACACCCCAGGCTTGAAGGGCCTGCGCAGTGCTCGGGCTGAGCGTTAAGCGCCCGCTGCACCGGCCTCGAGAGTGCCGTGGCCAGAGGGACACGCACGTCCTGCCTTCCAGAGGCTTCCCGTCTGACGCGGGCTAGGGCGCGTGCACATCTGTGCAGACACAAGAGAACCGGGGGCCTGGGGAGGGGAGCCGGGGGAGCCCGGCCGTGTTTGAAGCAAAAATAGGGATTCTAGGAGGGAGAGGTGGGGGGCCCCGTATGCCACGCGTGGGGAGCAGCTCGCAGGCCAGTGGGGCCGGAATGCCATGGCCTGGCTGTGCTAGGTGTCTCTGAGATTATTTTCCTAGTAATAGGATATAGAACTGGGAAGGTGGGTGGAAGCCGTGTCATGGAGGGCTTCGGATGCCAGGCTGAAGATTTGTTGTTTTATTCTAGAGGCCATAGGGAGCCATTGAAGACTTCTGAGTAGGAGAGGGACATAGTTACATGTAGGTTTGAGGGATATCACTTTAATAGATTGAATGGAAGGTGAGCTGGGGGCAAGAGAATCAATTCGGAGGCTGTTGTGACAGTCCAGGTGATAGGCAGTGAGAGCCCAAACTAGGACAGAGGCTGGGTGATTGGAGAGAAGGGAATTAATGCAAGCAACTTCCAGGAGGTCCTGGGGTGCAACCTTTTGACTGAGTTCAAGTTTTACAGAACAAATCATTTTATTAAGGGGATTTGTTCTGTGAAGTTTGAATTCAGTCAAAGGGCCAAACTGGAGAACCCAAAGGGTCATGTATGGCCTTAAGGCTGAAGTTCCCCATCCCTGGTTGACAAACTGATTGGTGATAAGAGGTGGGGGAGAGGAAAAGTCAGGGATGATTCTAAGATTGTGAACCTGGGTAACTGGAAAGATGGTGGGACCTTCGATAGAAATAGAGAAGGTTGGAGGAACAATAGGTTTTGGGGAAAATATATTCATTTCTGTCTTGGATATGTTGGATTTGAGATAGAACATGCAAGTGGAGACAGTGCATGAAGCTGGAGTTCAGGAGAGAGACTAGGGCTGAATTTGGATTTGGGAGGCTTCTGCTTGGAGGTGCTCATTGAACCACTGGAGGTGCCTTCACCACCAATGAAGAAAGTGTTGAGAGACCAAAGAAGAGGCTGACTCAGGACAGAGGGTTAAAGGTTAAATGTCCATGCTTTGTGGGTGGGAGAAGGATGCATTGTAATAAGATCTGGTCATTCCTCACCAACCTGTTCCAGATATCTCCTCTCTTCAAGGCCCAAGCCTGGAGAAAAGAGATTCTTAGGCTCCAATAACAGCACTCTCCCCCTTTCTGTCTTAGATGCAAGAGAACCCCAGCCCACTCCCCTTTGGGGCTTAGCAAACAGAGCTACCTGCTCCATTCAGGCTTCCATAACTAACCCTCATCTCTTCAATGACAATTCTTTTCTTTCAGTCCCCAGAATACTTATAGTTTGAGCCACAGTTCCTCACTAACTTTTCTAATAATAGTAATAATAGCATTTGTATAAGGCTTTAAATTTCACAAAGTACTTTACAAATATTATCTCATTTTATCCTCACAACAGCCCTAGTAGGTAGGTAGGTGCTATTATTATCATTTTATAGATGAAGAAAACTAAGGTAAACAGGTTAAACTTGCCTGGGTTCATATAGCCAGTAAGTGTCTGAAGCAGGATTTGGACTCAGGTCTTCCTGACTCCAGGTCCAGTGCTCTACCCACTGAACCACCTAGAATAAATGAAGGGTATACTATACTATTAAGATCGCATGATGAGATCATTTCCACTTGGGGGTGAGGAGACATCAGAGGAGGCTTCATGGAGGAGGTGGTATTTGATGGGGACTTGAAAGATGACTAGGATACTAACAGACAAAGATGGGAGAATGAGGGCTGGAAATGGGAAGGCAGTCCAGGCACAGGAAACACCCAAGGAGGGAAAGTGGAATATTTGTTTGGGGTATGGCAAGTAATCTAATGTAGGAGTACAGAGTAGACATTTCTCAGCAAGCCCAACATTCCATGACTTCACAATTTTAATCTTCTCTGATTTTAAGGTTGTAAGGTTCTAGAACCCTAAGACTATATGACTGCACAGTTCTAAGCCTTTGCTGGTTTTAAGACTATAGCTTCAAGATTCTAAGTTTCTGCGCCCTAAAATTCTATGATTGCATGATTACAAAGCTCTGTGATTCTACAATTGTATGGCTGCTTGATTCTGTAATTCTAAGATCTGTATCTATGGATCTAAGACTATGGCTTTGAGATTCTAAATTTCTTCAGTCCTAAGATGTCATGATTATATGTTTCTAAGGTCCTATTGTAAGATTCCATGGCTATAAGATTCTGTGGCAGCATAATTCTAAGCATTGATGGTTCTAAGACTATAGTTCTATATTCTAATATTCTGTGTTTGAATTATTCTAAGTGTCTGTGATTCTAGGCGATTCTAAAATTCTGTGAATGCATTCCAAGGTCCTGGAACTGTAAGTTTTATGATTTATTATTCTAAAGTTTTGTGACTGATTCTCAGATTCTGTGGTTTCATTCTAAGAGTCCAAAGTTCTCCGAATCCTAGATTCTTATAAAGTTCTCTGACTCTTACAGTCTAAGGTGCTCCATTTTTGTTGTGATCTTCAGATTCTAGAGTACACAGATTCTAACAATTTGTGATTCTAGAATTCTCATGTTCGGAGCCTCTAGGATCCCAAAATGCTGTGGTCGTATGTTTCTAAGATGCTTTGAGCCTTTAGATCCCAAGGTTTTTTGGTTCTAAGACTGGGCACTTCTATGATACTAAGGTTCCCATGGCTGATCCTGAAAACTCTTTGGAGGCCTGAGCTCCCCTGTCTCTGTACCCCATTCCTCCCCAAACTGAAAATCTCAGGCAACCCATCCACAGAGCCAGAGCCACACCCAACTCCCAGCCTTTGAGCTGGGATGGATTCCAATACAGAACCCTGGAGGCTTCTTCCCTGCCCTTCCCGCTCTTCCTCCTCAAACACCATCGTCCCTAGCCCCTCTATGGTTCTGGCCCTTCCCACTGCTATCCCATCCCTCCCCCTCTCCCTCACTGACCCCCCCCCCCAGTTGGGCCAGACAGACAGGGACAGGTTGGTCAGAGATTGACAGGCAAGACAGACTAGGCTGTTTCTGGGGAATCATTATATAAGCGGTGGTTACACAAGGCCAGCTGGGCCGGGGGTTATATAAGGGCAGCCTGGACCATCCCCAGCCAGGGAGGAGGCTCTTAAAGGAACAGATTCCCCAAGGGTGAGACTGACAACAAAGATATAAGAGAATCCTAAACTAATCATAGCAGCAGACATTTATATAGCATTTTAAAATGTACAAAATCCTTACCTAATTTGAGCCCCACAACAACCCTGTGAGGTAGTTTATTATTATCCCCATTTCACAGGTGACAAAATTAAGGCTCAGAGAACTTAACTGACTTGCTCATGGCCATATAGCTAATGATTTATCAGCAATGGGTTTCAGACCCAAGTCTAGCAATCTATCTACAATGTCAAGCTGACTCTCACAGAGTCTTAGAGTTGGGAAGGGCTCCAGAAGGTAGGCCCTAGAATAAGGACTGTTAGCCCTTTGCAGGCCCTAGGTCTTAGCTTGTGGGAGGAGTTAGAATGAGGCCTAGGGTGGCTGCAGAAGCCAGAGGTTCCAGATGCTTGGTGATAGAAGGCAGGGCCCTTTGTAATCCCTTCCCACTGCCTCTGCTCTGCATTGCAGTGGAATTGATTGCCAGGAGATCGATGGGCCCCTCTGGATTCCTGCCTGGGCAGTGGGCTCCAGAGGCAATGTTGCAACCTTCCCAGAGAGCCCTTTTGTGCCCAGGGCTGGTTTCTAAAGGGGAGGAGGGATCAACGTGCAGGTTCCTGGGAGAGGCTAGGTAATAATACTTCAGTTTTCTGTAGGCCTTTAAAGTTTACCGTGTTCTTTTTGTTTGAACTCTAGAAGCCAGATAGTATAAGTATTATTATTTCCATTTGACAGATAAGGAGACCGAGGTGCAAGGGAAATGGGAAGTGATTTGCCCAGGGATTTGCCCACCAAGCAAATAAATAGAAGTCAGAACTCAGACCCAGGTCTCCTGACTAGAAATCGAGCTTTCTCTCCACTATATCTCACTGCTTCAGTGGAGCTGTCTTCCAGACCTCTGGGTGAAGGATTCATCAGCTGGGGCAGGGATGGGGGGAGAATTGGAAGTGGGGGTTCTTGGGAGGCAAGGTCTGTACCACTGAACCAATAGCACCATCCACCCAGGTGGACTGCCTGGAGGCAGGCCTTATGTCCTTCCTCCTCCATTTTACACCTGTGTTTGGTTTTAAGGATTCAGTATAGATCTGTGCAGCCCAGGGCTGTTGTGTGTGAGAGGGACAAGAGGACAGCAGGAGGAGGGGGAGAGGTCCAGGCACATAATACAGACCCCATGGAGGCTGTTTTTCATGATGCCCTCCCCTCATCTGTAATGTGGCGCCTCATATCTGGAGTCATCTTCCTTTGGGGGACCTACTTAAACTCACGGAGCATGCTCAGTGAACCCCTCTCACATGGGCTCTCTTGACTTGTTAGAGGAGACAGCCACATGAGCTTTTTGTGAAGCAAGGAGGATCCCAGTGAGGAAGTCATAGATTGTTTCTCCAGTGGGTCTACCAGATGGAGGCAGTGGTGATAAAATGGAAAAAGAACAGCTGTTTTCTTAGTCTAGAACCTCAAATTCCCTGATACTCCAGATGAAATAATAATAATTGCAATTCTATAGCTCTTTAAGATTTACAAGATGTTTTATGAATATCTCATTTGATGCTCACAACAGTCCTAGGAGGTAGGTGATATTATTATCTCTATCTTAGAAATGAAGAAACTGAGGAAGACAAAGGTTGGGTAACTCACCATAGTCATACAGCTCATAAATGTCTGGGGCTTGATTTGAACTCAGGTCCAGCATTCTATCTACTGTGCCACCTGGGTGATGCCAGACTGTAGGATAAATACCAGGAAATTCCTGATCCTGGTGGGCCAGGAGCCAGGGGTCAATATGGGCATCTAACATAAAGGCAGAGGAATGGAGATGATCTTTGGTAGGCTGCCAGATGGAAGTGGAAAAGACCTTAGGAAGGGGCAAAAGGAGTGTCTTATGAGGCCCAGGAGCCAAATGCAAAAATCTATTAGGGAATTTGCTGAGGAATAGAGAATGAGAGGTGCCATAGGAGAGGAGAAAGAAGCTGGATTTGGAGTCAGAGAACCTGGGTTGAAATTCCATTCTGTTACCACCAGTGTGACTTTAGACAAGTAACTTCTCTGGCTTCAGTTTTAGAATTTGTAAAACAAGGGAATTGGACCAGATGATCTCTTAGGTCTTTTCCAGCTTTAAATCTGTGTTTTGACGAGTCTAAGAGAAGAGGAAAGAGCTTCATGAATGGAAAATGCAAAGAGTTGCAGCCTGGGAGTTGGGCAGTGTGGGTCCTAATCCTCTGGGGTCTGTTTCTCTTATCATTCAAGTAAGATGTTTACATAGTGTATCTACGTGCTTCACACTCTAAAACTTCTAAAACTGACTGATTCTGTGTTCCCGGCTTCTTGGTTCCACTCAGATGCAGGATGTTCAGAGGAAAAATTAAAGATCTTTGGAAGGGCTTAGATTTCAGAGAAGATGGGATTGATTCCCCTACCCAAACGCCAAAGTCCAAGACTAGGAAGACAGGGTCTTGGGTGACTGGCAAGTCAGTCTGCTCTACTTGAGCTCTCTCACTGGTGAGCTATGTTCATCCACACCTGAATCACCACGTTTCCCTAGACAGTTCATCTGTCTCTTTCTTCCATGTCGTTATCCTCTCTTTCAAAGAGCGTCTCTGACGCTTTTGATTTATCATAGCAAGATTCATAAATAGCTATTAAACAGTTGGATCCCCAGTGCCTACAACAGTGGTGGACACATACTAGGCTCTTAAATGAATGTTGATCAGCGGATGGATTCAATGATCATCACATACCAGAGTTGTAAGGATCCTTAGAGATCCTTGAGTTCAACATGGCCCATTTTGCAGATAGGGAAATTGAGGTCTCATTGTTGTGCTAGATAAGCTTCATAAACACTGATTAAGTGACCTGCTATGTGTAATGTACCCTACACAGCGCTGGGGATCCAAAGATGAAAAGTGCCTCCTGTTTTAATTTTTCCAAGGAGCCCCAGCTTATACTTATGTTCCCAGCTGCTGTTTGCTGAGCTCTTAGGGAGGCGCCCTCTTCCTGGCCATTTTATCTCTGTATCTCCACCCTGTAAGCCACCATTTCTGCATCCTTCCTAAATCAGGATTAGATTAGCAGACCAGGACACCTGGAGTAGTCCTAGGGCCAGGAAATCATGTCAATAAATCTTTTATTGTTTACTTGCCCTGTACCTAGCGCAGGCACCATGACACAGCAAACAGAGGGACCGGCATTGAAGTCAGAGAGACCAGGATACCAGCACCACTTCTGACACACCATTATGCATTATAATAGAACCAGAGAAGAAGTCTTAGTCTTTTTTTTTTTAAAGGCAATAGGGATAAGTGACTTGCCCAAGAATACACAGCTAGTACATGTCTGAGGCCATTTTTGAACTCAGGTCCTCCTGACTCCGGGGCTAGCACTCCATCCACTTTGCCACCTATCTGCTTCAAGGTCCTACTCTTTTAAGATCTTGGCCTGGTTGAGTAAACAAGATTTGGAGCCATTGAATTTTATGATTCTAAGAACCCTAGAATCATAAGATGTCAGAGCTGGAAGAAACCTCTTGTCATTTATCTGGACTAACTTTTAGCTGAGCAGTCAGCTTGATGAAAGGAAGGATCACTGGATTTAGAAATAGAAAACTCAGAAGGAAACTTTCAGTCTTCATTTTGCCACTCAAACACTTTTGCAACCTGGGGCAAATCACTTACCCTCTCTGGACTCCATAAACAGGATTGGACTAGATGAACCCTCAGGTCTCCTTCCAACTCTGATTCTGTGATCTTGGCTAGCCTTCTAGGGTATCCAGCCTCTGATATTACATGGCATGAAGGAACTGTAACTTTGGGCCAGTCCCTTCCCCTCCCACAGCCTTCATCTCCTCCTCTGTAAAGTGAATGTATTGGGCTGGAATAGATCATCTCCAAGTTTCTTTCCATCTCTGTGATCCCAGGAGACCAGCCTGACTGGTCTCTGGAAAGCTGGAGATTGCAGAGGAGTGACCTATGGGGTCAACAAGGTATCACAGTAACTAAGTGGCCAGACTTGTGATCCAGATAAGTGTTTCAGGGTGTCTAGAAGAGGAGAGATCAATTGTGGCTGGAATGATCAGGGTGGGCTCCAGGAAGGAGGTAGAATTTGAACTGGGCCTTTAAGGATTGATTGGGAGGAATGAGAGTGTTTCAGGCAGAGGGAATGGTATAGGCAAAACTCATAGGGGACAGGATAAATATGTCATCAGTGCTTCAAGGATCTAGGAGTTGTGATTAGTGTGGTTGTTCTCTAATGATGGGATGTTCCCAAGAGTCTTTCCAGCTTGAGGGGACCTGTCAGAAGTAATGCTCTCATAGGGCACAGTCTTTGGGAGCCCAAGGTTGCTGCCACATCCCAGCACCAGACTTTGGAGCAGGACTTCTGCTTTCAGTGGGAGATAAGGTTAAACTGTCTCATATCCTTCCATCTCCCAACATCTCTGCCCCAAGCACCTGTCCATGAATGTTTGTGGAAGAGATGGTTGTCTGATGGACAGAGAAAAACCCATGAGGATCAGGATGGTTAAAAAAAAGTGAATTGAGAACTCCAGCTCTGAAGTGGGGCAGAGAGGGAAATCCTTTTAGCTGGGAGTCAGTCTGAGGGAAAGAAAGATGTGAGTCCAAAGAGGAAGAAAAAAACTCATGGTTAGAAGCCATGATGTTGCCAGGACATAGTACTTGGTCCAGTGCTTGGGCACTCAGGCACTCGTACCTTAGAGACAGGGCCTAGAGTTAATTGTTTAATTCCCAACCGTTCCCACCCCCACAGGGACCTAGAGGACCACAAGACCACAGAATTAAAGTTGGAAAGGCCCTGGGGGATGATCTTAACTGTTCTCAGAACATGGAGAGAACCCAGGGGCAATCTAGTCCAACCTTCCTTCTAACTCCTCTCCTTACCTTGTCAGGAATCTCCTCTCTGTCACCTGACAACTTCATGATCACCTGCCTATCAGGCCCCTTTTGTAGAGCTCTGATTGTAGAATGTTTTTCCTTTTATCAAGCTGAAATCTACTTCCTGGTAACTTCCCTCTGTTATCTTAGTTCTGCCCTCTGAGGCCAAACAAAACAAGTTGGAGGCCTCTCTCCCAGCTTGACAATCCTTCAGATATTTGTGACCATATTTCTCCCTCTACTCCAGCCTGCCTCCAAGCCTTCTCTTTTCCAGGTTAAACCCCAGAATTCCTTCAACCTGTCATCCTAGGCTTTGGTTTTCCAACTCTTTCAAGGCCCCATTGCCCACTTCTGGAGCCTTCTTCTGACTAAGTCCTCAGCTTGTGAGTCAGCACCTTCTTGAAAATGTGCTGTCCAGAGCTGGACACAGCCCTCCAGATAAGTCAGGTGCTAGTAGGCCATCTTCTTTCTCATTTGGACATGAGATGTGAGATTTGGCTTCATGGAGCCTCAGGCTGACTTAGCTTTCTTGACTAGTAGTAGGTCATGCCATTGGCTCCTGTTGACCTTGGAGTATGTCAAATTTTCCAGGTCTTTTTTTCATCTACCCTATTCTCCCGAGTGGATGTCTCTGTGGTACTCAAGAGTACCTTGACAGCCCTACAAAATAATGGTGGAATAGACCGTTTCTCTGCCCAGCCCCTTCACTGCCCCACCTGTGGCCCGGTGTCAGCAGAAACACCTGGCCTGGTTTGAAGTTTGACCCTGACACACCTGTGTGAGGGAGAATCCCAGGGCAATGTAGACAGTGAAATGTGTGAAGCAAAAGGAGAGTGTTGTCTGCTGGGTGCCCTGCATCCTAAGACCTGGCTTCCAACCTTTCCAAGCCCCTGCCCTGCCCAGTGAGAGGATCAGGCCTGGCACATAGAACTGTTTCATCGATGCTAGTCCCATCACCAGGCCACTCAGAATCAGGTCAGCCTTCCCCAGCCCCCCAAAAGGTTCCCATGGTCCCCCATCCTTCTGCTCTGATTCTCTTGCCCCCAGCCTGGCTCCCAAATTCTCCAAAGCCACTTCTTAACATGCAGGAAGCAGGAGGGTATTTCAAGACTATCTGGTTCTGTCTCTGCCTTTTACAGATGAGAAGACTGGGGCCCTGGGTCCCTGGGCTCTCTGCACTTGTGTGTGTGTGTGTGCCAGCCCTGGGCTCTCTCTCCCTCCTGCTCTCAGTGATGGGCCTCTCTCATCTCAGAGCCAGTTTGGGTTTTTCCCCGTTCCTGCTCCCCCCTTTGCCAGCCCCCAACCATCCTCTCCTGGCACAGGCCGGCGGTCATCACCCACCCTCCCTGCCAAGGTTGGTGACGTGCTCCTTAGAGAAAGAAAAGGGGGAAGGCGGAGGGAAAAGCCTGGGAAGGGGAAGCGGCCGTGGCTCCTTCCCTCGCAGCCTACACCTCTGGCCCGCAGCTGGCACGGGCTCCCCCTGGCACGGGGGGCGGGCACTGGAAGTTCACAGGATAACCAAAATGGCTTCCCGAGAAAACGGTCCCATCCCTGAGTGAGCACATCCATGTGCAGGCACGCCTGCCGTGGGGCACACACGTGTGTGTGTGTGTGCCCGTGTGCGCGTGCACATGCATGGCCCTTGGCACCTCTCTTCCTCGTGGGCTTTCCCCCACCCCAGGTTCATTCCTTACTCCCCATCCTGCCGCCGCCTCCTCTTTGGCTCCTGAAATGGCTGCCAGGAAGTGAGGGGGGGCGGAGGGGGGGGAAAGTGGTTCTCCCAGCCAAGAATTTGTTTCGAAAGTAAACAGCGAGTTATTTAAAGTGTGTTGCCTTCCCGCACTCTCTCCTGCTCTTGTTTCTAATAATTCCCCCTCCAGTGAGTGTCAGGGTCTGCTAACACATTTGACACTGGCGGGCCACCAGTGTGTGTGTGTGTGTGTGTGTGTCTGTGTGTGTCTGTGTGTCTGTGTGTCTGCCTGTCTGTCTGTGTTGGGAGGGGGACCTGGAGGTATTTTTAACTTGTGTTTCGCAGTCTTTCTCTCCACTTTATTCATTTGAGGGTTTTTTTTTGGGGGGGGGGGGGTGCATCGGGAGCAGGACAGGCACACGTGGGCACGAGGAGGGGGCAGAACTGGGCAAAAGGTCTTGTGGGCGCTGGACCATGGTCTATCCCATTCGGGGCACTTGGCATGGCCAACACCCCGTTGGCACAAGGAGAACTTAAGTCCCTGCAGGGAAGTCAGGAGGGAGGGGAGCCAATCGAGCCACACACCAGGAGCTCCGGACCGCCCCCACCCCCCTTTCCCGAGGACCCGCTCCCCGTGCCCAATGCCAACTCCTTCTGAACACAAAATGGCCGCCAGACCAAGGGCTAGGCTCCTTGGGAACGGGGGAAGGGAAGAGAAAATGGCTGACTTCGGAGCAGCCCTGGCTGATGACTTCATCAGCGTGCGCGGCCAGGAGCTGCCCCCTGGAACGTTCCCTGTGCCCACGTGCCGCCAGCCAGCCTTGCATCCGTCCGCGGCCAGCCCGGCCCAACACGTGGGGCTAAAGAAAGCCGCGCCAAGGATTCACCTCCTACAGGCCCACCATCTTGTCCCCTCCAAGAAAAGCCCTGGGAGGCGTGCGGCAAGTCAGGGAACCCAGTGTCTCCCTCTAGCCCCACAAAGCCAGGACGAAAATAGCAGTGACTTAGCACCGTTAGCAGTTTTTTTGGGCGAGGTTTTTGAGGGAGAGGGCGGGCATGGTGGAGGCGGAGAAGGGGGGTGGGGGGAGGAAGGGGACACTCCCCTGGGGAGAGGGCACCATAGGAGCGTGTCCGTGTGCCGGGGGATGCCGGAGGGGGGCTGGCTGTGGATGCCAGCCCAGCACCCCCATGCAGCCTAAAGCCAGGAAAGCGAAACACCCACAGGCCAAACGGACAAGGGGGGCCCGAGGGAGGAGGGTGGCGGAAAGAAAAGAAACTTTTCTTTGGAAAGAGATTCCGATTCAGGTTGGCTCAGGCCCAGGCTGCAGGCGGAGAAAAGGAAGATGGAAAGTATGGTCCAGACTCAGAGGAGTTTGTCTGGTCAGCCTGAACAAAGGAAAGGAAAAAGAGATCTGTGACAAGGCAGGATTACCTCATTATTCAGGACCCCCCAGAGGTCATCTCGTCCATCCCCCTGCCTCCAGACAAGACTATGTGTAAACCAACCCAACCATGTTGAGGATCTCTCCTACTTAAAAAAAACAACTACTTTCAGATATGAGATTTCCACAAATGCCTGTTTTGTGCTCATATCTGCAATTCTTTTCTTCTACATTTTTGGTCCTCAGAGAAGCACTGTGAGGTGGTTTGGTGCCACTTTGGCAAATGGGAAAATTAGAGCCAAGAGAGGAAAAGTGCCTTCCCTTAGGTCACAAGTAGAGTTAGCCTAACTCCAAGACTAAAACCCAGGTCTCCTGCTTCCCAGCCCAGGGCTCTTTCAACTAGAGTTGGCCATACTGTCTCCCTACAAGGATGCTAACCCTAGTATGAACTTCAGATACTCTTGTCTTGCAGAAGCTTTGTCAGGGCAAACACTCTCTCTCTAATGATGACAATTGCAGACCTTCTAGATCTCAAGAGAACATATTTGTGAGTTTCTATCATCTTAAAAATTCATTCCCTGTCTAATGATAAGCGTCTTTAAACTTGGCAAGGCTGGCCCTTGAATGGTAGAAATGCAGTTGGTCCCTAGATGTATAATTGAACTTTCTCTAGTTCAATGGGACCTTACAATCCACTGGCATGCCTTTTGATAACCTGAGCTCAATTCCACACCACCTTGAGACAATGGAGGAGTTTGGTGGCATATAAACTCACCTGAATCTTCTGTTCTACAGATTAAGCCCTGGTCATACTTGAGACCTCATGGTACTTCTCTTATCTGTTGAGATCATATGTTTGCCTGAACCAGATCTTTGCATCGTTACTCTTTTTAGTGATGGTTGACGAGAGCTGGTTAACTCCCTCTGTATCCCTGAAGTACAGAATTTGAGAACTGGAAGAGACGTCAGTGGCCATCTGGTCTAATCCATGCCCAAAAGGAATCCTCACTGTAAAGTATGATTTCTCTTCTGTATACTCAAAGGCCTTGAAACTCAATTAGGATCATAGGACCAAAGAATTTCAAGCTGAAAGACACCTTGGGGGCCCATGTAATTCAACCCCCTCATTTTACAGGCAAGGGAGTGAGACCTAAGTCAGAGACTTACTCAAGGTTACACAGGTAGTAAGTAGCAGAAATGGGCCTTGAAGCCATGTACACCACCTTGAAATCCAGTGTTTTTCTCATTGTACTAAATCATTTCCTCAGCTTTTATGCATAAATTATTTCCCCAGCTTTATTATATTTATGCATAGAGAGTTATGGCACTCATGGAAGAAAGTTAATATGGAAGGCAAATATATGGGACAGCTAGGTGGTACAGTGGACAGAGCCCCAGGCCTGGAATCAGGAAGAATCATCTCCCTGTGTTCAAATCTGACCTCAGAAAGTTACTAGCTGTGTGACCCTGGGCAAGTCACTTAACCCTGTTTGCTTCAGTTTCCTCATCTGTAAAATGAACTGGAAAAGGAAATGGCAAACTACTCCAGCATCTTTGTAAAAAAAAAAAATAAAAACAAACCTAAATGGGGTTATGAAGAATCATATACAACTGAAATGACTCCACTACAAAAAATATAAAACCAAATATAACACAGAAGCTACCCAATATCATGAAAACCCTTTGTAAGATTAGTCTAGAGCAATAGAACCAGTGCTTGTGATGCCCTTTCCCCCTGGGTGGGTGCTAATGTCCCTTTGTTCCTAAAACCCATTTCTGAGTAGAAGGGTCAGTGGGGAAGGTGGAGAAGAGGAATAGAGATGAAAGTGTTTGTATAGAGTCAGTTTTCCACTAGTCTGGTTTTATTGAGTGGTGGTGTGTAATGTAAGACATTAGCCAGTTAATGTTGGATATTAGTTGGTGGGCATCAGCTATGGCATATTTAAAAATTCCAAGGATATATGATTTAGTTGGATAGACAGAGTGAAATGCCCCTTCTGCCCATGCAAGTTGCAGACTCCTCTTTTCCTTAATAAGTGGTTTTCATAGGTTGTTGTGGCCAAAAACGTTCATCCCCCTAGAAGCCAGCCCAATAACCTTTTCTGAGCTCATCTGGACTGCTCCTTGGAAAGCAGATGTACAATTTAGTCCTCCCTGGGGGGATAGACAAAGGCTTTTCAGCTTGGTGGGACCTTTCAGAACTTAGACTGCTATTACAGCTTTTTTGAGTCCAGGGTTGCTATAGGGGGATGTTAACTGAGGCACCCAATGGAGGAAGCATGACGTAGTAGATAAAGAGATGAACGTGCTGTCAAAAAGACCAGGATTCAAATTCTGCCTCTGATACTTAGCTGAGTGACCCTGGGCAAGTCACTTAAACTCTAGCAATATGACTGCGTATGCATTACCTATATCAAATTGCTTGCTTTTTCAATGAAGAGGGAGGAGAGGGAGGGACGGAGAGAATTTGGAACTCAAAATTAAAAAAAAAACATGCTAAAAATTGCTTTTGCATACAACTTGAAAAAATAAAATGTTAAAAAAAAAACAAAAAACTCTAGCAGTGAGGTAGGTAGAGCGCTGCGCCTAAGGTCAGAAAGACTTGAGTTAAAATCTAGGCCCTGAAAGTTATTAGTTGTATAACCGACGGCAAGTTACTTACCCTCTGTTTGCCTTGATTTCCTCATCTGTAAAATTGGGCTAATAATACTTATTAAATCAGATTAAATGATACTTGTAAAGTTCCTAGCACAATGCCTGGCATACAGTAGGTGCTTAATAAATACTTGTTTCCTTCCCACATATAACTCAAACATTTCTCTGGATTCATCTATTAAGTCATAAACTGGTTGAGGTTAGGTCGGAGTTCCCATGCCCAGAGTTCCCAAGCTAATAGAATCTCAAATCCTTTGAGTCTTTGCATATAATGATAATAACAGTAACAATAACAAAAAATGGCTAGCATTTATATAGTGCTTTAAGGTTTGCAAAGTGCTTTACAAGTATTAATTCATTTTAGTCTCCCAACCCAGGCATGCAGGTGCTATTATGATCCCATCATATCCCCATACATATACACAATAATATATTTATGTAGCTATTTATTAATACACACAATTTTATATACGGTATCACATTTGATCTCAAAACTACTGTGGATATATGTGTTACTGTGCTCCTTTTACACATGAAGAAACAGGCTTAGAGAAATTAAGTGACTTGTCCAAGATCTCACAGCTTCTGATGGGCAGAAATGGGACTGTAACCCAAAAGCTAATTCCACTGTATCATACTGTTGCCATAGTCATCCAAGGCTCAAGTTGAGTGCTGAGTGGCGTCCATGCACATACGGATGGATTGTAGCAGATGTGTATCTCAGTTGTGGATGCATTCTGGCAAGTTCAAAGTTGCTCCATAGACTGGAGAAGCGCTGTGTTTGTTCAGCCTTCAATCTGATTTGACCCGTGGTATGTCCAAATCCGTGGCATAAGCTTGGTCGTAACAGGGAAGGGCTATGTGTGGCTTTGAGACATTCTGAAATATGCCTTCTGAGGTGGGATGGACCTGACTGCAGGTTACAAGAAATACCTTAGCAGCTTTGTCTGTCATAGAACAAATTGGGGCTAATATATCTGTAAACAGGGAAGAACTGTTAGTACATTTTGTAACTGGGGTCCTGTTTACATTTCTATTGTCTGCAGTTAATCACTTGTTTGTTTGAAGTAGGGAGTGCTTTGGGTCATAATAGTCATTAGTAGGGCCTACCAGTGAGAGGTAGCAACATCCTGGAATTTCACAAGTCTCTGTGAATTCCACAGGGCTTGCATCTGCAAAGCAGGACCCTGAGTATTTTCACATGAGACTCCCGCAATCAGGGAATGGGGTCTTGCTAATGTGAACAAATAATTGTCTTTCAGGCACCAAAAAAAAAAAAATAAGAATTCCAGTAAGACTTCGTTCAGCTAAGGAGTTCTTTATTCTTTATCGCCAGAAGGACAGGAGTTCCCTATAGAGCTCAGGTTCATCAGATGTCAGAGCTGAGAGGGTCCTTTGATCACAGAATGTCAGACCTGGAAGGGCCCATGGAACAGCGTCAGAGCTTGGAGAGACCTTACAACAGAGAATGTCAGAGCTGGGAGGGCCCTTAGAACACAGAATTTCGGGCCTGGGAGGTAACAGGACATAGAACATATAAAATATCAGAACTGAAAGGAATCTTAGGACGTAAAATATGAAATGCTCAAGCTGGAAGGGCCCATAAAGATCCTCTCTCAGTTCCTCCCTGTATAGTCTCACAGTTTGAATCAACCCAAGAGACCATCTAGTAGTTCAACCTGTGTCTGACCCAAGAATCCCTACAACAACATTCCCAACAAGTGATCTATCATTCAGGCCTTTTGACAAGCTCCAACAAGAAAGCCCACTATCCCCTTGAGACAGCCCATTCCACTTTTGTAATGGTTCAGGAAGGTTTTCCTTACATCAAACTTAAATCTGCCTCTTGGCAACTTCCATCCCTGGCTCTTGGTTGTGCTCTCTTGGAACTAGACGTCCAGGCTAATCTCTCCTGTACATGATGGTCTTCTTCAGGTACTTGAAGGAGGCTGCATGTTCCCCGAGGTCTTTTCTTCTCTGGGCTAAACAACTCTAGTTTTTTTCAACCAACCTTCATCTTTCCTAATGTTGAAGATCTTCACTTCTCTGTGAATCTGTGATCTCACTTCTCATCTTCCTAAAATCCAGTGTCCAGAACTGAACCCAGTACTGCAGATGTGGTATGACGGGGGCAGAGGGCAGCGAGCCTCTCATCTCAATTGCTCTAAATGTCCATTCTCTCCTGATGCGACCTGAAGTCATTCGAACTCTTTTTGCTACCCTTTCACACATTTGGGTTGGCAGAATGGTATAGTGGACTGAGGGACAATCTTGGATAACGGAGAAGATGAGGTTAAGTCCCACCATTAAGACATAGACTGACTCTAAGTAAAAGCTCCGGGCAACTCTTATCTAAAACTCTGAAGGGCAGAGTAGTTGCCCACTGGTAGACTGCATTGGTAGAAGGGAATTTCCTCCCTGGGAGTTCCTCACACCAATGAGATCACAAGTCCTGGGGAAATTTTTAAAAGATGATAACATTGATTCATATTCATGTTGATTCACATGGTTCATATTGTGCTCCCATACCATGCAGATCTGGTCCAACCTCCTAATTTTACAAGGGCTTACTTAATAGATAGACAAAGATAGAGCGTTTATTGAGTGCTTTGCTATGTGCCTATAACGGTGCTAAATGCCTAGAATGCAAAACTAAGCAATAAGACAAACCTGTCCTCAAGTAGCTCCCATTATAGTGGGCAAAGCGAACATAAAATTGAGATGAAGGTGGCTGCCGGGGGGAACAGTGTTAGGTTTAGCCAGAGAGGTTGAGACTTGCTGGGGGTGGCTAGGTGGTGCAGTGAGTAAAGCACCTGCCCTGGAGTCAGGAGGACCTGAGTTCAGTTCCAGCCTCAGACACTTAACACCCCCACACACAAAAAGAAAAACAACTAGCTGTGTAACCTTGAGCAAGTTACTTAACCCCAATTGCTCTCCAAAAGAAAAAGAAAAAAAAGAGAGACTTACTGGATGTCACACAGCAATGTCATGGCTGAACGGGGGCCTGAACTCAGGTCTTCAGAATCCTAGCCCAGCTCCTTCCTTTTTATTTTTGATCCCAGCAATTAATAAGGTAGAGAGGGTTGTGGTTATTATTATCATTGGACCAACATAATCCAAGATCCTAGGATAGTAGGTGAATCTAAAACAAATAGGAAATTCCATGAGCAGTACCTGGGTCCCATGTTCAACTTATGGGCCCACATCCAAGGATCACAGCATTGCTAGGCAGCAGTGAATAGAGATGGATTGGAGTCAGGAAGACCTGAGTTCAAGTACTGCCCCAGACACTCTCACTAGTGTGTGACTGAGCAAGCTTCTTGCCTCTGTCAGCCACAGTTTTCTCATCTTTAAAATGGGGATAATAATAGCACTCATATCACAAGTTTACAGAGTGCTATAAAAATACTTGCTGAGTTTGAATCTTGCCTCATTTGCTAAGCTTATGACCACTAACAAGTCACTTAACTCATTGTTACAATCAAATTATAACATGTAAAGCACTTTGCAGACCTATAAATGCTAGCTATTAATTTTATTAATTAGATCCAACACCCTCCTTTAATAGATTAAAAAACTGAGGCTGCTAGAGAATGTACCCAAGGTAGTAAGGAACGGAGCTGGGATTCTCAAGAAGATCCTGAATTGAAATTCAGCCCCCTTTCCATGGCAGTAAGGTGCCTCTCCCAGAGCTAGTCCTGCCCTTGGCCACATTAGCCACAGGGGGATCAGGGCTGAACAAGTTAGTAAGGGGTCTATTTCTGTGAACGGAGCAGGGCTAGAAGGAGCCTGATGGACCCACCCCATGGCTCTTTGAAGATGGGACTTTGTAGGCAGCAGAGGTGCAGTGAGATGTGGATGATTTATCAGTGTCAACAGACCTCGAGTGCCGCATCCCTAGCGCCATGATTAATCCTGCCTCTGTGGAAGGTGACCCTGGGTGGGGAGGAGAGGATCCTGCCGTGGGAGGGCAGAGAGCTGGGGCCCAGCCGGGCTGCTGCTCCAGAAGTAGCCCAGCAGGGACAGATGTGTCAAGGACAAAGCAGTCAAGGCCTGGCTAAGAGCTTGCCTCAGAGACTGCTTACCCAACAAAGATCCTAAAGCACTTTATAAAACAATGTTCCAGAGGAAAAGAGAGTACTGGGGAAAAGAGGGGGGAGGTGCAGGAGGAAATAGGCAGGGCACCCAGTAAAAGCAAAAAGAAGTGCTGGCAGGAACAGATATTCGTTCCACTGTGGCAATGATGGAGACCTAGGCTATAGTCCTGGCTTTGCCCGTAAGACTGTGCAACCTTGGGAACACTACTTGCCCTCTCTGGTCTTAATTTCCTCCTCTGCAAAATAAAGCATTTGGAATGGACAACCTCTCAGGCCTTCTTTAGCATTGACATTTTGTGATTCAGTGATCCTACCTCGAAGAATCTGGTTTTGAAAATGTAAGGTGTGTTCTCAATTCTGGTGGGTATGTCAGTTTGCATGTGGTTTGGATATTAACTGGCCATTGGACATTAGCCAGCTCTCTAGCATTCACTATAACATGTGTCCCATACAGGTCAAAGGAAAGCTTGTTTTCAGGCTACAGGCAATGGGGGCGGCTTTAAAAGCAGTCAGTGTCTAGGTGATAACTATTTTTACATTTCTGGAACACAACAGTAAAGACCAGCAGCTGGGAGAGACCACAGAGCTCATCCAGCGCAAACCCCCCATTTTATAAACGAAGAAATGTGGCCCAGAGAGTTTCAGTGACCTGCCAAGGCTGTCAGGCTCTGCCCTACGTGGCAGATCTGGGATTCGAATTCAGAGCTTCAGACCCCAAATCCAGCCCTTTTTCTACTCTTCTGGGATTGATTAAAAGAAGTTCCTGTTATTAATGTAGGAATGTTTCATGGGAAAGGTGGAAGATCCAGGAAATGTCTCAGGAAGGGAAGAGTGACCGCTGATAGAGGAAGGCCATTCCAGGCAAAGCCTGAGAGAGCCATGACAACGGTGTCTGTGGTGCCCCCACCGCTGGGAGGGTCATTTCCCTGTTTCCAAAGTACAGGCTGTCCTGGGGCTGAGTAAGGGAGGGAAGGAGCAAAGAGCTATTTGCTAAAAATACCCCACTCCCCTCTACATCATTTCCTGGCCCCAGAAGCTTCCCCTCAGCTGAAGGACAGGCCACGCCCTGGATGGGGGCTCTGGGCAGCCAATCACAGCCTCCGGGCCAGGCTGTATTCCCCCAGATTGCCAGAGTTCTGGGGATTAAATCAAATGAATCTTTTTCATTAATTTGCGTACAGCTCTGACTCTAAATCTATAACACATAGGAAAGGAAATAAATTGATATACTAAAACTAATAGCCTAAGATTTCTGTAGGGCTATATGGCTATACTTTTGGGATAGGTAGCAAGCATGATTGCATCCATGTTACAGGGGAGGAAACTAAGTCTTGGAGAGGTAAAGGTGCTTTGGTCACACAGCTCTTAGCCTCAAGCCCAGGTCTAGCACAGACACTCTCAGATTTGTGCAAAGCACTGCAAATGTTCTTTCAGGAAAAGAGGCAGTATAGAGGAAGAGGAAAGAGGATGACATGCCTGCTTAGAGGAAGTCAAAAGTGAAGGAATTAATGTTGTTAAATAGACATGTGGCTCAGCGGGTACAGAAGAGAAGCTTGAGATAGAAAAGGCCTGAGTTCGAATTTCACCTCAGACATTTACTAGCTGTATGACCCTGGGCAAGTCACTTAACTTCTCTTGTCTTTTTTCCTTGTATATAAAATGGAAATAGTAATAGCACCCATATTACAGGGTTGCTATGAAAAATGTTCTCTCGTTCTCTCTCTCTTTCCAGGAAAACTCAGCCACTTCTAACACACACTGTGACTATATTCCCCCCCTATAAATAAAATTAAGAGCTTCCTTTCTCCTATATTTCTCTACAGATAGGGACTGGGGTAGATACCCTCTGAGGTCCCTTCCAATGCTGAGATTCTACAATAAACCTCTTTTCTACTGCTTAACCCTCAGTCATATTCAAAAATCCTTTGACATCCTCAGCCATAAAGAACACAAATTTTGTCTATGGGTAATGTTTCTTATGCCCATCCATCCATCAGTCCATTCATCCCATGCCAGAAATTTCATGAACAACTACTATGTGACATGACACATAGGGAAGTGCTATGAGATTCACAAAATGTGAATAAGACATGGTCCCTGCCCTCACACAGCTTACAGTTTAGTAAGAAAGCTAAGATAATGGATGCAAAGGACTTGAGGTTTTGGTCTTTTTTAATCCATTGAATACACCAGTTGCATAATTTAAGGGTAGGGGACACCTGGATTAGTCAGTGATTCATGTTAAAAAAAAAATTTGTGGGTTTTCACTGACCTCAGGCTTGCTGTGAACCAACAGTGTGATATAGTAACCAAAACAATTCATGTAATCTTAGGCTTCATTGACCGAAGCTTGATGTCCAGAGGGAGGAAGGTTGATAGATAGTCCCAGTGCACTTCATCCTAATTATTTCTGAGAAGGAAGAGAACTATTTGATGTGACTCCAATGGTAGGAAGTCAAGTGCTAAGAGTGCAAAGAAAGGCAAAAACAGTCCCTGCCCTCCAGGAGCACACGATCTAATGGGGGAGATAACTTGCAAACAACTCTCTCTCTCCAACACTCAACTAACTCTCTCTCTCTCTCTCTCTCTCTCTCTCTTTCTCTCTCTCATATATATATAGATATAGATGAAGATATACACACACGTAATCATACATATATACATGTACACACATATACACAGAAACTTTATATAGAAAATGTTTTATATATTTATAGGATATGGAAATAACATATTTTACATATATTAATATGTTTGTGGGATATAGAAATAATATATATTTATATAGAAAAATATATTGTGTATATCTGTATATATATGTATGTGTGTATTTATCTAAACACATGCATGTATATATATATATATATATATGTATGTATGTATGTATTTCTAATTGGAGGCAAAGTTAAAGGCAGTGGGTTTGGGGGAAAGAGGATGGAGAGAGACCAGAAAAATATTCTTGTCGAAGGAAGGATTTGAACTGAGTTTTCAGGGAAACAGAGCTGGTGCAGAAAGGCTGATTTTGGCTCATTGTAAAGGCTTTCTAAAGAGCAGAACTGTTCCTCAGCGGCATGGGTTGCCTCATGAAATAGCCATCTCCACCTTTCTGGAGGTGCCCCGATCAGAAGCCTGATGACTTGTCTGTCTGAGGGCTGTAGAAGGGGCTCCTACACCAGAGAAGAGGACAAACAATCAGTTTCCAAGTCACCAACTCCATGGCACATTTTTACTAGACTGAAAAATGTTCACTGTTGGGGCGGCCAGGTGGCTCAGCGAGTAAGAGCACCAGCCCCAGAGTTGGGATGACCTGGGGATCAAATCCCGGCTCAGACACTCAGCACCCACCCAGAAACACCTGGATGTGTAACCTTGAGCAAGTTACTTAACCCCAATTGCTTAGGGGCAGCCAGGTGGCTCAGAGAGTAAAAGCACCGGCTCCAGTGTCAGGATAACCTGGATTAAATCCGGGCTCAGATACTCAGAACCACACCCAGAAATAACTGGCCCAAGTAACCTTGAGCAAGTTACTTAACTCCAATTGCTTTTAAAAAAAATGTTCACTGTCAAAAATCTCTTCTTTTTAAAGCTTTGAAAGGACTGTCTCCTCCTTATCACCAGCCTAAGCTTCTTCCTTCTTCCAGGCTCATAGTCTCTGCTGCCCAAGATCCTGAAGAGCCTGAGATACAAAATTTTGATCATTCTCAGCCTAAAGAGTAGCTTAGGTTAGGAAATACTATGTTGGACAATGCTAAAGTCCCTTCCAGAATGAACTTTCTGTGTTCTAAGTGACCTTCTAGATATGACATCATAGATTCTACATTCTAAGCTTCCTTCCAGCTTTAATAGTCTTTGTTCTAAAGTACTTTCCAGGTCTGATATTCTATCATTCTAAAGAAGTTCCCATTTCCTATTTCTCACAGCTCCAAGTTCCTCTGAAGTCAGTGGAGAACGTGGGTGTTGGAGAACAATACCTCCTTTATGTAGGGTTTGCTCTAGGCCTGACTGACTCATATTCCAAGATGGTCACAGTGAGGGGAGGCTGGTATCTGGAATGGTGAAGTATGGTCAGAGTTAGAGTGCTCACGCCAAAGTAGGCCAGATGGATCCCAGAGTGCCAAGCCACTAGGCAGTATTTGCAGCCCACTGCTCCCTGGGAAAATGCCCCAAGTGCCCCCAGTCACATGGCCTAGTGCCCACTGGAGCATTCCCTGCCCTGAATTGGGCCCATGTACTAGAGGCCAGAGGGCTTTAGGCAGCAGGAGGAGCTAGGGAGGGGTTGAGACCAAATGCCCAGGTTGGTTCAAGCCCAACTGGATGGAAGTCCTTGGCTGGGCATCTCCCCAGCTTTGAACGTGTCTGGCTGGTTTGGGGCAAGGGTTATTTCTCAGCCCTTGGCTGGTCCTGAGATGGAGAGACCTCTGGGCAGAGCTGTTCAGAGCTGGCCTGTTTTCTGGCCAATCCCATTCTGGACACCATTGGAATATTCTCCCAGAGAGCTGCTGATTGTCAGTCCTTTCTTGTCTTCACTGCCCCACCCTCCAGTTCAGCCAGGTGTTACTGGTTGCCTGTTGCCCCCTGAAGGGCTTGAGCCAGCTTTACTGGCATTGGCTTTTGTCCCATAGGAATCATCCAAAACCTCAGGAGCCAGGGCAGGTGATGGCTTGAGTGATCAAGGCTGGCGACGGTTCCATTGTCTGCATAATAGTAACTGACATTTATATAGTACTCTCTGGTTTACACAGTGCAGTCTTCACAACAGTCCTGTGAGGTAGGTAGCACCAAGACCATTATCCTCATTTTACAGGTTCTTTTAGGATACGAGGAAACTGAGTCACAGAGCAGTCAAGTGACTGTCCCAAGACCACACTGCCCAGTGGCAAAGTGAAGATCCCAAGCCAAAGTCTTCTAATTCTGTTCTTTCTAATTAATATAGTGCTGCAGCTGAAATATTATGGTCATGTCTAGGTGCTCCTGTGTTAGGAAGGCCACAGCCAAGCCAATGGAACATGTCAAAAGGAGGAACACTGGGATGGGGAAGGAAGGAAGTCACAGGAGGATCTAGGGACGCTTACTGTGAAATTCAATAAATGAAATAGCATTTATTAAGCACCAGGACCAAAACCAACCCCTGCCCTCAAAGGGCTTATATTCTAATGGCAGAGACAACATGGAAATAAATAGATACATACACAATATATACAGATAAATAGAAGGTCACTTTGAAGGGGAAGGCATTCGTGTCTGGGACAGCTGGGAAGGATCTGTAACCAACAGTGGGATTTAAGCTGAGTCTTGATGAAAGCCAAGGAAAGGTATAGTGGGCGGTGAGCAAGATTGTTCAGGGCCTGGAAGACAGCCTGTACAAAGGCACGGGAATGGGAGATGGAGTGTTGTATGAGAGGAGAACCAAGTGGGTTAACATGGTTGGATTGTAGGGATTGGAAAGGCAATAACAAGACAGATTGTAAAGAGCTTTAAGTATTTAAAAAAATAACTTTACATTAGATCCTGGAGGTAATAGGGAGCCACAAGAATTTACAGAACGGGGAAGAGGGGTATCAGAGCTGTGCTCAGGTGGACAGCCTTCTGGCTTGGAATAGGGAGACAGTTAAGGCAGGAAGATAGCTAGCATTTACGTAATGCTTTAAGGTGTTTGAGGCACTTTTTATGTTAATTTATTTGATCCTCACAACAACTCTGGGAAGTGGGCACTATTATCATCTTCATTTCACAGATGAAGAAACTGATGACAAGAGAGGTTAAATAGCAAATGTATGAGACAAGGATTTGAACTCAGACCTTGCTAACTCCAAGTCCAGAACTCAATCTGTTGTTCCACATAGCCGTGTAATTGGAGACAGTAGGATGTACTCAGGGGAAGTAATGAAGGGAGCAATGATATTATATGGTAACTGACTGGATATGGAGAGTGAGCCAGGGTAAGGATTTGAAGATGATGAGCTTTGAAATCTGGGTAACTGAAAGGATGGTAGTTTAGAAGACAAGAAGTTTTGAGAGGAAAGAAAATGAGAAGGGTTAAGGGGAACATGGTTCTGATCATCCCACACCAGAAGGGCTGTCCTGGGGAAGAGATTGCAGACTTAGGCCACTTGACTTGGGGATTCAGATTTCAGTTCAAGTATTAGGAGAAACTTCCGTTCAAAGCTGGCCGACTGGCCCCACCCCTGCTCTAATCCCTATAAGGTCAGGCAGCTGTCTTAGACCAGCTCCCCTCAGTTTCCAGCACAAAGTACTACATCTGGTAGCTACTTGATCAGTTTTTGTTGAATGATTGAGTGAGTTGACATAAGAAAAAGCTGCCTCAAGAGGTGATAACTGGTTTCCCATTTTAAGATTATAGAATTTAGAGGTCAGAGGCATCTTAGAAGCCATCTCGTCTTCTGTTGTTTTTCCATTGTGCCTGACTTTGTGACCCCATTTGGGGTTTTCTTGGCCAAGATACTGGAGTGGTTTGACATTTTCTTCTCCAGCTCATTTTACAAATGAGGAAACTAAGGCAAATAGGGTTAAGTGACTTGCCCAGGGTCACAGAGCTAGTAAGCTTCTGAGGCTGGATTTGAACTAGTCTCAGAAGAGAATCTTCCTGACTTAAGGCCCAGCGCTCTATCTACTGTACCACCAGTCTAACCTTGTCCTTTTACAGCTAAGGAAACTGAGGCCTAGAGAAATCACAGGACTTACCCACATCACACAGATGCTAATTGATACTGAGAAAATCTGATCCAGGTCTCCAAACTCCAGTGTTTTCCACTGCCCCATGTCCCCTCCTTGGAGGTCTTCAAGGAGAATAAGGAACTTGTCCAGGGACACTGGATTGTTAAGGGAAGACAGACAAGGCATGCTATGGCCCCCACAAAGGGAACACACAATAACTCCAGCCTGGGGTGGCCAGGGATTGCTTCTTAGAGGAAACAGAAGTTGACCTGAATGACGGGGGTTACCTTCGGTGAAGGAGAGGCCAAGACAAGGAGGTGGATCTGAGTTTTCCATGTTTAGGGAACAAGAAGTTTGACTGGAATGGAAGTTTTCTATAGGGGAGGATAACAGAATTAGTGTCATCCCTTCTGAGACTGGAAAGGTAGAGAAAGCCCAGATTGTGGAAGCTAAGGACTATGCTTTGAAACTTTTAAAGGTAGAGTAGAAAAAGTACAGTATTTATTGTCAGAAGGCCTAGGTTCATGTCTCAGTTTTGACCAGTCCAGCTGCCCAAGTGACCTTGGACAAGTCACTGCATCTGGGGAATTCCATCTTAGTTGCAATTTCCTTATCTGTAAAATAGGAATAAGAATACTTGCACCACCTACCTCACAAGGGAGTTGTGGGAATCAAATGAGATAAAGGATATAAAATGTCCTATAAACCATAAGGCTCTATTTATCGTTAGTCAGAGAACCTGCTGTGGTAGTATCACTCTGGTCTCCTGCTGCTTAGATTGTCACAATTATAAGAGAGACAAGAGAGTATAACTTTTGAAAAATCATTTATTTTTTCCAATTACATGTAAAAATAATGTTTAACATTCCTTTCAAAAAAAATTTGAGTTCCAAATTCTCTCCTACCCTTTTTCCTCTCCCCCTTCATGAAAAGGCAAGTAATTTGATATAGGTTATACATGTACAGTCATGCAAAATATAGTTCCATATTAGTCATGTTGTAAAAGAAAACACAGACCCCTCCCCAATTAAAAAAGAACATAGAAAAATAAAGTTTTTAGAAAAAAATATGCTTCAGTTTGCACTCAGACTCTATAAGTTCTTTTCTGTAGGTAGATAACATTTTTCATTAAACATTTCATAAGACAATTAAGAATTGTCTTAGATCATTCTATTAGTGAGAATAGCCAAGTCATTCACAGTCAATCATCATAATATATTGCTGTTACTATGTATAATGTTCTACTGGTTCTGCTCATTTCACTTTGCATCAGTTCATGTAATTCTTTCTAGGTTTTTCTAAAAGCATCCTACTCTTCAGTACTTATAGCACAATAGCATTCTATCGCAATCATATACTACAACTTGTCCATTCATTTCCCAATTGATGGGCATGCACTCAATTTCCAATTCTTTTCTACCATGAAAAGAGCTGCTATAAATATTTTTGGACATATAGAAATTTTTCCTTTCTAAAAAAATCTCGGGATGGCTAGGTGGCACAGTGAATAGAGCACCAGCCCTGGAGTCAAGAAGGACCTGAGTTCAAATCCGGCCTCAGACACTTAACACAAAAACTAGCCATGTGACCTTGGGCAAGTCACTTAACCCCAATTACACTCCCCTTCCCCCCCAAAAAGCAAAAAAAAATCTCTTTGGGATACAGACCTAGTAGTGGTATTGCTAGATAAAGGGGTATGCACAGTTTTATAGCCCTTTAGCTATAAAAATTCCAATTAGCTTCCCAGAATGGTTAGATCAGTTCCCCACTACACCAACAGTGCATCACTGTCCCAATTTTCCCACATCCCTTCCAACATTTGTTATTTTCCTATTCTGTCATGTTAGCCAACCTGATTGGTGTTAAATGTGAAATGCCCCCAGAGGGCATAACAGGGTATAGCTGACCGAGCACTAGACTTGGATTCTAGAGGCCCAGCACAACACTCCAGATGTAGCCCGAACAGGGTATAATGTAGTGGCATTATCAGTTCCCTTGATCTAGACATTATACTTCCATATTAATGCAGCCTGTCACTCTCTTGACTCGTATATCAGAAGTGTGCCAGAGCCAGCCAGTATCAGCTTCGGGAGCCAATTGTTAAATTTTCAATATGAGCAATACACCTTGGAAATCAAGAAATGCTATCAATCAGGCTTGAGTTGTTTTGTTGGTTGTCACTGTAGACTAAAGAAAATGATGGAGAAAATGTTAGTAAGGCATATTCAACTTAAAAATGTGTTAAGTGTACAAAGTGTCCTCCCAAGAAAACCGGCTGTTAAACATTTGCCAGTATACTCCTTTTCATATTGAGCCGGCAGTCCACTAAAACTCCCAAATCTTTTTTTACAAAAGCAGTCACCCTAGTTTCATTTCCCCATCCTGTATTTGTGCTGTTGGTTTTTTTTAACCCAAGTGCCAAACTTTACATTTATCCTAATTAAGTTTAATTTTGCTGCAATCAGTCCATTGCTCTAGATCAGGGGTGGGAAACCTGAGGCCTTGAGGCCACATGTAACCCCCTAGGTCCTCAAGTGCAAGCCTTTGACCGAATCTAGTTTTTGATCAGGATTCAGTCAAAGGGTCACACTTGCGGACCTAGAGGACCACATGTGTTTACATTCCATCAGAGGGCCTCACT
>NW_027185782.1:4492243-4497747 GCF_028583685.1 Petaurus breviceps papuanus | reverse complement strand
GGACCTAGAGGACCACATGTGTTTACATTCCATCAGAGGGCCTCACTCGACGACCTAGAGGGCCACATGTGGGCTCAAGGTTGCGGGTCTCCCACTCTTGCTCTAGATTGTTTAAATACTTTGGTAGTGTCAGTGACTTCACTCTTGCTCTTCACTTGCTGTCATCCTTAAATCTGATAAGCTTGCCATAGGATCATTGATTTAAAGTTAGAAAGGACTTTAGAGGATCATGGGATCAGAGAGTTGAAGCATTTAGAATTGGGATGAACCACAGAGGTCATTAAGGCCAACACCTTCATCTTACCGATGATATAACGGATTCTCAAAGAGTGATTTGCCCAGAATCACATAGATGATAAGTGTCTGGCATAGAACTCAGACTCAGGTTGGTCCATCAGTTAACAATCATTTATTAAGTGCTTACTATATGCCATGCCTGGCATTCTAAGCACTGGGGATACCAAGAAAGAAAAAAAAAGTCCCCATTTTCAAAGTGCTCACGTTCTAATAGAGAAAATATTAAAAAAAAAACCATTCCAAACATATAAGACAGAATAAATGAAATGTCATCTCAGAGGGAAGACATCAGCAAGGGGTGAGGGGGAGATGAAAGAGGAGAATGGGAAAAGCCTCCTGAAGAAGGTAAGCTTTGAGCTGAGTATTGCAGAAAGCCAGGCAAGCTAGGAGGGAGAGAGGAAGCCCAGGCATGGGATATGGACAGTGAGAAGGCAGAGAGTCAGGAAAGGGAGTGTCTTGTGTGAAAAATAACAAGGCCAGCAAAATTGGATCACAGACTATATGGAGCAAAGTAAGGTGTAAGAAGACTAGAAAGATAAGGTAGGAAAGGGCCAGGTTGTGAAGGGCTTTGAATGCCAAACAGAGGATATTCTATTTGATCCTTGAAGTAATAGGGAGCCACTGGAGTTTAGTAGAGGGATGACATAGTCAGACCAGCATTTTAGAAAAAAAAAATCCCTCTGGGCATGGAGATCAAACAGATGGCTATTGCAATAGTCCAGGGATAAGGTGATAAAAGCCTACACCAAGATGGCAGCTCTGGTGGTGGGCTCACATATGAGAAATGTTGTGAAGGTAGAAACAACAAGACTTGGCAAGAGATGGGATATGTGGGGTGAGTGGGAATGAGGAGTCAAAGATGGCAATTAGGTTGGGAGCTTGGGTGACTGGGAGGAGGGTAGCAGCCTCATTAGTAATAGAGAAGTTCAGAAGGGAGGAATGGGGTTTGGCGGGAAAAGATGAGGAGTTCTGTTTTGGACATGTTGAGTTTGAAAGCCCAGGATATCTAGTTTATGATGTCCAGAAGGTAATTAGTTGTTGATGTGAGTGTCTAAAGATTGAGAGAGAGGTTAGGATTGGCTATATGGGTCTGGAGTCATCTGCATAGGGACAGCTACATAGCACAGGGGATAGTGCCTAGGCCTGGAGCCAGGAAGATCTGAGTTCAAATCCAGCCATAGACACTTACTAGCTATATGACCCTGGGCAAGTCATTTAACCTTGTTTGCCTCAGGTTCCTTATATGTAAAATGAACTAGAGAAAGAAATGGAAAACCAGCTAGCTCTTAGTGATTACTGCTTCCCTTTCTAAATGCTCACAAACCATCCCTTTAATAATACTTTTTAGAGTTTTCCCAGGGATTAAAGTCAAGCTCACGACAATTGGAAAATCAAAAACCCAGAACTTTTGCTCATCTCCAACCTTCAGCTAGGTGGAAAGAGTACTGGATCTAGAGTCAGGTAGAACTGAGTTCAAATCCAACCTCCGACCTGTTAACTTAGTGCCCCTAAACAAATCACTTAACCGCTCTCTGCCTCAGTTTCCTCAAATGTAAAATGGGGGTAATAACAGCACCTCCCTCACAGAGTTGTTGTGAGGATCAACTGATATAATATCTGTACAGCATTTAGTATCCTGCCTAGCATGTAGTGGCGCTTAATATATGCCCATTCCCGGGGTGGCTAGGTGGCACAGTGAACAGAGAGCACCAGCCCCTGGAGTCAGGAGAACTTGAGTTCAAATCCGGTCTCAGACACAAAACAAAACAAAAACTAGCCATGTGACCTTGGGCAAGTCATTTAACCCCAACTGCCCTCCGAAAAGCAGAAAAAAATAATATATATGCTTATTCCCTTTCTTCCCATTCTCCACAGTATTTTAAAGGTCACTGATAGTAGGTCAGCAATCCTATCTCTCAGTTCTTTGAGCATATGTGTTTCACTTATCATTTCTTTATTTATGTTGGGTGTCATCTCTGGTAACCACTTTTGTGCTTTCCTTCTGAGTCCAAAGATCATTCTTCTTGGGAACTACCTTAGAACCAGAGCTTGGTCTCTTGTGACTTTGGGCAAGTCGTTGCTCTCCATATTCTCCAATTCCTTCACCTGTAAAAGAGTACTTTACCTACCTCACATGGGTTGTTGTGGGAAAAGCATTTGGTAAACCTTAAGCTGCTGCCGTAGAGACAAAGTGATAATGGTGGTAGTTATCATTGTCATCTCCCAGGGTTGTTTTGAGAATCAAATTAGAGAATGCACGTAAAGGTACTTTGTAAACTTTAAATCGATAAATTGAGCCTTTAGCCAAAAGCTCAGAATCTAGTAGGGAGGATAAAGCATGTTCACCAGTAATTGTAACATGAGCCAGAATGTGATTGGTACATAAGAGAGGGACAGCCAGTGCTTGGGGAGGGTGAGCATTCCGGAACAAGAAGGCCCTGCAGGGAATGTCTATCTAGTCCAGCCCTTCCCCAAAGTAGGAGTTCATGGCATGTACTGTTCATGGCGTGTGCTCATGCAGTCTCTGTTTGCACACCTCTGATGGCAGAAGCTCACTGTGCCCTTAGTCTGCCTCTCACCACTGCCGGACAGTTCTGAGTCAGGAGGCTCCTCCTTAGAAAGGACAGAAATCTGCCCGCCTCCCACTGCTCCTGGCCTTGGCCTCAGAATGACCCTCATCTTTCTTCCTCATGAATTCCCTCTCCTCAGATAGCTGATAGGAGCATCCAGGTGGTGCAATGGATGGAGCACTGGGCTTGGAATCAGGAAGACATCTTCATGAGTTCAAATCTAGCTGTGTGACCCTGGGCAAGTCATTTAACCCTATTTGCCTCAGTTTCTCCATCTATAAAATGAACTGGAGAAAGAAATGGCAAACTACTGCAGTATCTTTGCCAAGAGAATCCCAAATGGGGTCAGGCAGAATTGGACACAACCGAAAGGACAAATTTGAAGACAATCATGTCTTCTTTGATTTTTCCTCCTTCTGGTTAAGCATCTCCGTTTCTTTACTTAATCCTGTAATGGCATGGTCTCTAATCCCCTCACAGTCCTCCAAGTTACCCTCCATAAAAGAGGGAGGATGTGGACTGGCTTCAGGGAATAGGGACCGTTTGAGTTGGACCTTGAAGGACCAGGAAGAAGAATAGAGATCACAGACTCACAGAAAGTTAGTACTGGAAAGGACTTTAGCCATCATCTAGTAGATCCCTTCATTGTATTGCTGAGAAAATTGAGTTTCGAAGAATGGAAGTGATTTGACCAAGGTCACGCAGCTAGAAAGTGGCAGAGCCTGGATTCAAACAAGGTCCACTGATTCAAATGGAGTGCCATTTCCATCATATCACAGCTCCCTGGAAGGGAAGGAATGGGTCAGAGGTGGAGAGAATGCAAAGGGGAACAGTTGATCCCGACACAGGAAGGCACTAGACACATTTGAGAATGGGTCTCTGGGTACAGACACATATGAACAAAACGATGTGCTCTGTCTTCAAGACCTCATAGAATGGGATTTTTTGGTCGAGCTAGGATATACAGAATGGTCTCTCTCCTAACAATATTAACCTAGCTACCTCTTACCCCATCTAGATTCCCTCTTGCTGGAGCAGGGAAGAAGGCTGAGAAAAAGAATGTAGATCTGGGACTCTAATCCAAGCTGCTCTAGAAACCAATAATGCTGAGCTCAGCGTCTGCTCATGGCCCAAGGAGGCTGATTATTTTTAGATAAGATGAAGGCAAGGGGATCACAGTGTGTGTGAGAGAGAGAGAGAGAGAGAGAGAGAGAGAGAGAGAGAGAGAGAGAGAGAGAGAGAGAGAGAGAGAGAGAGAGAGAGAGAGAGAGTGTGTGTGTGTGTGTGTGCTGCTGCTGAGAACTGGTACAGGCAGTTGTTGAAGGGGGAAGCCAGAGCCCAGCAAGGATCTCCAGTCCTGTGTTTCTAACCCCTGAAATGGGAAGGGACATTCATGAACATGTTGCAACGTGTGTATCCTGGACGAGTCTAATCTCCAGATGCAAAGGGAGGTGACTTTTGGGGGGTTGGGTGGGATGGAGGCTTGAGGGGTGCCCATCAACCCCTGGTTGGGTGGAATGGAAGACACCTTGGATGAGATTCTGTGATAAGGAATTACACAGTGGTTAGGCAAGGCTAGGGAGAGTAGGGAGCAAAGAAGACAGACCTGGGCCCCTGCATTGGCTCATGGGTAACTTTCCAGCAGATGAGGGCACAATGGATAGCTGGAGGCTTAGAGGAAGAGAAGGCTGATGAGGTACCTATCTCACTCACAGACTCAGGGAATGTCAGAGCTTGAAGGACCCTTAGAACATAGAATGTTGGAGCTAGGAGGGATCTTTAAATAGAAAAAGCTGGAAGAGAATCATGGAATCATGGAGTATCTTAATTAAAAGACATGTTGCCTATTATGTAGTCCACCCCTCTCATGTTAGCATTCGAAGCTCAAATGGGGAAATTAACTTGCCTGATAGTTAATAGCTGAACTGGGTCTAGATCCCAGATCTCCTGGCTGCTTGTTCAATGCTCTTTCCACAAAAGGAAATTCTCTCACGTGGGACTGGAAGGAACCTTAGAGACTGCTTCTGATTCTTCCCACAGTTATGTGCAATTTAGTTGCATGGTTGCTCAGAAAGTGCCTAGGACTGGTAGAAAGGAAACCTGGGTTCCAGCTCTGCCACTAATTCTTGGCGTGACTGTTGGCTGATAAGGTACTACCCCTTTCTGGGCCTCAGTTTCCTCAAATATAGAATATGAGAATTGTACCAGACGCTCTCCAAAGTCCCCTCTACTTTTGATCTTCTGTATTCTCTTGTCTGGTCATTTTACATGTATGCATGCATCTGTGCCTGTGTGCATGTGAATTCATCCATGCTCCCAGAGAGGCGCCCACAGCCCCCTAACAACTCAGACACTACCTGTGTCCAAATGGCTAGGTTTCTTAATCTCTCAGGCCCAGTCTCTTTATCTGTAAAATGGGAAACATAACATACTCTGCCACACTTAACCTCACAGGGCTATTGTAAAGAACAAATGAGATCCTGTATATAAAAACACTGCAAACTTTGTAGCATTTCATCAGTTATTGTTATTACCCTGAGAAACACACAGTTGCTGCTTGGACCAGAGAGCCAGGGGAGAGGAGAATGACTCAGAGCTTCCTTCCTGACCATGTGCACATGTGCGCTCCCTTCCCCC
>NW_027185782.1:4475214-4492143 GCF_028583685.1 Petaurus breviceps papuanus | reverse complement strand
AGCTGCTGGTGCTTCTGTATTGACTTGGCATATTTTGAATATACTTATAAAGGGGGTCCCAAAAGTCTTAGTATTATTTTAAGGTTGAATTTAAAGTAAGCTTTAAAGCTTTTAACCGAACTAAGATTTTTGCCTATTATTTTCCTCAACAGAATGTTAGTTCCTCAAGGGTGGGAGCTATTTTTTCCCCTTTGTATCCTCAGTAACTAGCACATAGTAGGTGCTTAATAAGGACTTTGGCTGATTGATCAATCACCACCCTCTCTCCCTGTACCAGCAAAGGGCAGGCATTTTGCGGGGTAATGTGAGGCCATGTGGTATGGTGGAATGAGTTACAGACTTGGAGTCAGGAGAACTAGGTCTGTATGCAGGCTCTGCCACTCTCCAGTTGTACGAACTTAGGCAAGCCCCTTCATCTCTCTGGACCTCAGTTTCCACATCTGTAAAATGGGGACAGCCGTACTTGTCAACGCCCACCTCAAAGGATGGCTGGGAGAAATGCTCTCAGTAAAGTTTCCAGCACTAGAGACGATGGAGTTGTTAGGATTCCTGGTGTCCTCCAGGGTCCAGGAACCCTCTGGGTGGGTGAAAGCAGGGGAAGGATGGAAGGGAAAGGAGGGAGGAGGTTCAGCATAAGCCAGGCCTGGTTAAAGGCGCCACTGGGCCGGAGGTCGGGAGCTTCCTTGATTCCGGGCAGCCGGCAGGCGGGTGCTGGGGAGGCGAGAGAGCCCATTTATCACCGTCTGGGCGGGAGAGGGAGCTCTGGCGGGCGGGCAGAGGCCGCCGAGACTGTCCATTAACTCAGCAAATCAGATTACGTCAGGGAGCCATTAGTGTAAGGCTGTCACCATGGCAACGGGCCCAGCACTCCGACCCTGCTTGGTCACCAGCTATTAACTTTTTAACCATCTGTGGTAGGGGATGGCCTTTCCCTAACACCCCCCCCCCCCCCCCCCCCATACAGGTCCACCATCCCAAATCCATCCCCAAATGGGGGCCAGGCTATCACCTTCCCACCTGCTCCTGTCTGGCATCTGGAAGGGGCAGGATTCCCCTAAAGAAGCCAAGAAATCAGACTGGGCAGTAGTACACCCTCCCCAGAGAGAAGAGAGAAGTAGGCTGGAGGGAGGTCAACCATAGCAGGAGAGGCAGGCTGGGAATGCCCAAAGGATGGCCAGCTAGGAGCAGAGGGCACTGAACCTGCAATCGCGAAGCCAGATCCCTCCTCGGAGAGTGGCTGCATGATCCTGGCCAAGTCTCTTGTCTTCTCTCTGTTTTCTCATCCGGAAAATAAGAGGTTGGGACTCTCTGGTCCCTGGGGTGCTTTCCAATTCTAAATCTATGGCCGTCTAGGATTGGAACCCACGAGGCTGGCACCTAAGCTACTCTAGGAGAATAGGGATGGTCACGGGAGGAGCTCTGGGGCCAGTTGGGAGAGCCATACTAGAAAGTGCTCTGGACAGGAGGTCAGGAGATCAGGAGATCAGGGTTTCACTCTCTGTTCTCTCACTTACTATACTCATATAGTGGAGCCACTTGACCCGAACCTGAGTTTCTTCATTTATGTACAAATAAATAAAGGGTCTGTGATTTTAGCAGTGGGTGGGAATTCTTAGAGTGGGAGGTCCCTCCACTCAGTCAAACCAAAACCAGTCAGTGGCTTAGTAAATAAGTCTTTGGAAAGTTGTCTGACTCACAGTGGTTCAATGACTATCCACTGAAAGGTAAGATTCGAATGCAGGTCTTCCTAATTCTAAGCCCAGTGCTCTATCCACTAATGCTATTTTTTTCCCCTCATCTATAAAATAGTGATCATAGATTCATAGACTTACCTCCTTTACCTATCTTGAAAGGTTGCTATGGGGCTCAAACAAGATAATGTGTATAAAAGTGATTTGAAGATTTAAAGAGTTAAAAAAAAACATGACTATTATTGTTATTATGCCTTGTGGCAAAGATAGGGGGAAAGGAGTATTCAAAGCTGTGTCTCTCTCTTCTCATTTCAGACTCAGAGCAGAGCGGCAGCCCCCGGGCAGGAATGGGCTCTGACCAAGAAGACAGCAAGCCCATCACACTGGGTAAGTGGAGGAATGAGGACATTAAGGACAGGGAGAGGGCAAGATACACGGTAACCCCAGGCATGGCATTTGCTAACTCTTCGCCTCAATTTCCTAAGGAATCTTTAAGGGCCCTTCTAACTTGTGATGTATTAGAAAGAGCACAGGATTAGGAATCAGAGGATCTGGGTTCATATTCCCAGCTTTGCTACTTACTGCCTGTATGACCTTGGGCAAATCATTTTATCTCCCTATGCCTCAGTTTCCCCTGTAAAATCTTTAGGGTCCTATATAGTTCTATCTAAATTCTATGAACCTGTAGTGATAAAAACATCTCTAAGAGGCCCCAGTCCTTGAAAAACAAACTATCCTTCCCTCTTCTAGAGTCTCAGGGATATGAAGCTGGCCTACCCCAACCTTCCACCCCCAGGTTAGTGATGAAGCCTGGGTCTCTCTGTCTTGTTATTTACAGAGCCATTTATTAGACAGTGTGAAAGACATAGAGGTAGAAAAGCCTTTGCCCCTGCCTTCAGGGAGTAGACAGGGACTATTGTACAACACAATATATGATCAAAGGTAAAACAGATGTTGCTAAAGTAAAGGTGTGGACAGGTGGGAAGTTGAGAGGCAGATTCATTAGTATTCACCATTTCAGACATAGCAGACACTGGCTATAACCCTAGGTGGCCATATGACCCAGTGGTTAGCAAGGAGCTTGGCAGATCCCTGTGCGTAAAGGTTCCAGGGCCCCAATCCTCTCCTTTTACCTTATTACACAGTGTTCTCTACCAGCAAGAACCCACAAATCCCAACCACCACACTTCTGGTTCATAAATGTTAGAGCTGGAAGGAACCTTAAAAATCACTTAATATAACCCCCTTATTTGACAGGAGAGGAAATAATAGCCACACAGAGGGGAAGCAACAGGACCAAGGTCGAACAGGTATATGTGGCTGGCTGATCCAAGATTCTGACTCCCAAGTCCAGTGCTGATTTCACTATTCCCACTGGCTGCTTTTGTCCAGTCCACCAAGAAACTCCCCTTGGACTCAGCCTGTCAGGCAGAGGAAGTCAGGTCCCACCCCCTCCCTCCCCAGGCTGGGAGTCCTCCAGAGAGAGAGCCTGTCCACTGCAGAAACAGGAAATCCTGGGCCAGGGAGAGGCCAAGGCAGAGGAAGGAGAGAGGGAGGGAGGGACTGAGGGAGCTGGTGGCTGGGTAGGCAGTAAGAGGGGAAATGCTTTGGTTGCAGTGGGACAGCTGGGGACAAGCTGCCAAGAGGAAACTGCTGGCAGGCCTGAGGGGGGGGGGGTGTGAGGGCCTGTAGTCACTTCTTTCTCAGCCAGTCCCAGACTTAATGCCTCCTCACACCCACCCCTAGCCTATGGCCCTGCCTGACCCCTTTCAGAAAGGGGGGGGGGGCGTCCCCATTCATACTGGCCCTGAGCAAGAGTGAAGGATCTCCCTGGTCCCAGGAGGGAACTGGAAACCAGGCCATGGCGGGGGTGGGGGGGGTGTTGAAGGAACTGGGGATTGTTTAGCCTGAAGAGAAGACAGTAAGGAAGGATGCTGTTTTAACGTATCTGGAGGGCTGTTGGGTAGCAGAATTATATTGGTTATGGTTGGCCCCAGAAGGGAGGGGCAAGGGGGAAAGTTAGAGAGAAACATACTTAGCTTCCCTATAAGAAAAGAAAACCAAACTTCCTAACAATTTGAGTGATCCATCAGTAGAATGGACTGCATTAAGAGATCATGAATTCTCCTCCCCCCATCATTACTGTCGGTCTTCAAACAGAGCTGGCTGACTGACCACTTTGAGGCTGGGAGGGAATTGGAGAAGGGATTCCTGGTCAGGTTTATGGGCTGGGCTACATGGTCTCTGAGGCCCCTTCCAATTCTGAGTGAATGCACTGAGAGAAGAGAACATTCTAACACCATAAAGTCCTGCCTTAGGTCACTTGGCCAATAAGGATTTCCCCGTGTAACCCAGGGATCTGCTTTGGGCAAGAGGAAGACCTCAGCACTCAGCAAGCTCTGTCGAGCTGAAGAGCTATTACAGTGCCTGGGTGTTATACTGTGTGATACAAACAGCAGCTGGCCAGGAGGGTGGGTGGAGCCTGCACCTGGAGTCAGGAAGACTTGCCTCACAAGCTTCTTAAAAGCTAGGACTCTGGGCAAGTCACTTAGCCTTTGCCTTAGCTTCCTCACCTGTGAAATGGAGGTGAGACTAGTACCTACCTCCCAGCTTGTTGAGAGGATTAAATAATGTTAGAGAAGCACTGGACTAGCCTTAAAGTACTATGTGAATGCTAGCTATTAGTATTACAAGAGGAGCCCAGGGGAGCAGCTAGGTGGTGCAGTGGATAGAACACCAGCCCTGGGTCAGGAGGTCCTGGGTTCAAATTTGACTTCAGACTTTACTAACTGTATGACCCTGGGTAAGTCACTTAACTCTCATTGCCTCCCAAAAAAAAAGGAGCCTAAAGAAGGGAGAGGCCACTGTTGGGCTTCAAGCAGAGGTCTTTCTGGTGGAGGTGGGGCTTGAGTTGGGCACTGATGGATTGGAAGGGGCATTCCAAGATTCAGCTCAGTATGTACTTTTGGAAGTAGGACTAAGTGATATATATTGGGTGAAGGTGACCAAGGGGAGTGACTATAGAGGACTCATCTCTATAAACTGGAGTAGAGTGAAAGATTGGTGCCAGAAGTTCATGGGCTCTAGATGATGTGTCCTGGATTAGGTGGGGACTACAGCAATGGTGAGGAGGAGAAAGAACTATTTTGAGATATTTTGAAGGAAGAAATGAGTGGACAGAATTCCGAAGCAAACTGAATAAAGGAAGTGAAGAAGATAAAGGAAAGGGAAGAAAGGCCAGAGTTGGTCAGTCAATAAGTATTTATCAAGTGCTTACTCCATACCAGGAATGTGCTAAGCATTGAGGATCCAAAAAGGACCAGAATGTAGGCCCTTACTACAGGGAGCTGAGAGTCTAATGAGGAAAACAACTATGGACATAGAAGTGTCCACACAGTAAAAATGGCTTGGGGGTTTTCAGTGTCGTGGGTCCTGGAAGAATGGTGTTATCTCTGGCAATGATGATGGAAATCAGAAGAACATTTTTTCAGAGAGGATAATGACATGAGTTTGAGATGCCAGGACATATAGAGGGAGATGTCCTACAAGAATGTCCAAACATAGGACCCGGGCTCAAAAGAAACAACAAGCCCAGAGATGGAGTGTGGGGGTCACTGGAAAGAGAAAAAAAAGTTGAAGAGGAGAGTGGATGAGGTTTTTCAGGGAGTCTGAGGAAAACCCATAGTTAGAGAACAAGACTGACCATTCCTAAGGGGAGCAGGAAATAGGACATTCTTGTAAGGAGCCTCTGGGACAGTCTAGGTTTAGAGATGTGAAAGGAAGAAGTGGGGGGCAAGGGTAGGGAGAGACAATATCTAGGAAGGATAAGGGCAGACTGTCTCCAAGAGGACCATCCACAGGTGATAATGGAGGATGCTGGGACAAAGCATAAATTTAGGGACTCAGGCAACTGCTGCCCCCTGGTGGGGAAAATTAGGGGGGAGGACACACACAGACACACGGACAGACAGACACACACACACATACACGTGCTAAACCTCAGTCATCTCCCTTGACCATCCATGGCACTTGGGCCTTAGGCCCAACCAGAGATCATTGATATTTGCGTTGTACTACCCCCACCCTACCCCCAAGGGAATTTGGAGGGATTGCTCCAATAATCCTCGATAACCATGAGGTTATTATTATTATAATATATATATATATATATAAATATATATATATAATATTACCATGGGTGGTAAAAAAGGAAAAAGAAGAGGGCTCTAATCCTGATTTAACCTGGTGGGCTACATTTTGAGGCAGGTCCATAACCTCTCAGGACCTTCATTTCCAGCCTTAGAATGGGTGAAAATGAATCTGTGAGAAGGGAAGAACCCCCCAGGGTACACATAGATGGCATTCTGAAAGTGGCACGCTAGAGTAGGACCCAAGATCTTAACATAGTGTGGGGGGGTAGCATAGCCCAGAGGAAGCAGCAGGTGACCAGGAATCAGGAGACCCCAGTTCTACTCCTAGCTCCACTATTGATCCCCTGTGCAATGCTGAACAAGTCCTGCACCGTCTCGGAGCCCGTTTCCAAACTTACATAATGAGGAAAGTAAGAGAAGATTATCTGTAAGATGTCTTCTAGTTCTGACCCTCTACATTCTAAGGTCCTCCCCAGCTCCTTTCTGGCCAGTTTATGTGGCCCTTTCTGCTGCAGGCAGATGGGTGACATCACCCCAAGTCCATCTCACTCCTGGCATTCTGTGAAGGATGAACAAAAGTATAAAGAGGACTGGGTACTGGAACCAGTGTCCTCTTGTCCCATCCCACCTCTGCCACATGGGGCCTTCCTGCCTCTCACTATCCATTGTCTCTCTTTCTTCACAGACACCACAGACTTCCAGGAAAGCTTTGTTACATCTGGGGTCTTCAGTGTCACTGAGCTCATCCAAGTCTCCCGGAGTAAGTAATTGCCTGGCCCCCCAGCACCCATTTGGCCCTGACCCTGCTCTAACCCGTGGGCCTCAGGAAGGAGATGGGTTTGGGGAAGGACTTCTCAGTGAGGAGGCTGGGGTTCAGTGAAGGGTTGGGGGCTCATTGAGGCAGGTTCAATAAGGGGATGAGGGCTTAGTGAGGAAGGTAGTCAGTTCAGTGAAGAAACAAAGGGGGATATAGGGATGTGGTCTCAAGAAAGGAATGTGGGCACTTGGAGGTGATGAGAATTCAAGGAAGGATTGGAGCTTAGTGAGGGGATGGGAGCTTGGTCAAGGCATGAGGGTCCAATGAGAGTATAGGGGTTCTGTGAGAGGGATGGAAGGCTTAATGAGGGAACAAGGTGAGTTCTGGTCAACTCAATGAGAAGACAGGTTCTCAGTGAGAGGGATGGCAGGCATGATGAGGGATGGGGGTTCAGTGAAGGGTATGTTGGGCTCAGTGGAGGACTGAAGGCTCAGCTAAGGGATGGAAGATGAATTTTGGGGATGGCGGGAGAGGGCACACACTGTAGGAATGATCTGAGTCTATTCCCAGGCTCTATTGCTGACCTCTCATTCCCTCTCAGATAAGTTGAAAGAGGGGAAACTGAGCCTTCACTGAGCTGTCGGTTCAGCCTTTGTTGACAATGGAATCAGAGGCACATCTGAGTCCCCTGGGGCCACAGCCTCACCCACAAGGGCCAGGGAGCATCTTAAGTAGTTGAGCTAAAATAAAATTTCGACTGACAACAAAAATCCTTCCTTCCCCATGTCACTGCTTTCACTACTCTGCCCACTTGCCACTTCCCCAAAGATGCTGTGTCTTTCCTGTCAGCTGCTTCCCTCAGCCCCAGCCCCGGCCTTGGGACGCTCCCTCCAACTAGTCTTCCCTTCCTATGGCTGGGAGGCTTCCCCTTCTTCCCCCACCCGGGGCTTCCCTGTTTCAAATCCTACCCCTCTTGGGGGTAGTCCTGCTTTCAGTGTGACCAGTGCCCACTTCCCTCTCCCCTTTCCCAATGGCAACTATCTTCCTGTCCCGCTGTCTAACTCCAACAACTGCTGTCTACCAACCTAAAAATAGAAATATTTTCAGAGAACAACTGTATCTCCTAAACTGATGTTCCTGTAGGCAATGGGAAGGCAACAACAGCACAGAACAGACAGCACTATTCTGGGAGCAGGAGTCCTGGCTTTTTAAGCCTGTCTCTGCTCCTAATTTACTATACCACTGCTAGCAAATCACTTCCTTTTTCTCAGTTTCAGTTTTTTCATCTGTGAAATGGGGAGATTTGACTAAATGATCTCAAAGATCCCTTCTAGCTCTAAAGATTCAATGATTGCGTTCCTAACTCTCCTGCCATCTCATTTTGGGACTTTGGATGGTTCATTTAAACCTCAGTTTCCTTATTTGTGAGATTGGGGTAATACTATCTGCAGCCTCCTGTTTCCCAGGGAGCTCCTCCCTGACACCCCCATACTTCATCTGCCCCCCTCTCTTTGTTGGGTTTGCAGCACCTGTGGTGACAGGCACGGGACCGAACTTCTCCCTGGGCGAGTTACAAGGGCACCTGGCCTATGACCTGAATCCTGCCAGCACGGGCATGAGAAGAACACTGCCCAGCACCTCCTCCAGCGGGTATGCCCCCCCCACACACAAACACACACTTTATCAGGGAAAAGCCAGGAAGACATCCTCAACTACAGAAGGCAGCAAGGGGTAGCAGGGGCAGCCCTCAACTTCAAGTCAAGAGACCTGGGTTCAAATCCCAACTTTGCCACTGACAAGCAAGTCACTCAATAACTATGAGTCACAATCATCTCATCTGTGAAAGGGCAATGATACCATGTTACCTGTCTCACAGGGTTGTTGAAAGATCAAAACAAGATAATGTACATAAAATGTTTTATATATAAATATGCTAACATCTATCAGTATATAATCATATATAAGTAGTTATCATCATTGTCCTAGCTCTGACATTATCTTCCTATGTATCCTTCCCTGAGCCTCATTTCCCTTCTTTGTAAAATAAGGAGGCTGGACTGGATGGTCTCCAATCCAACTACATCCCTCCTAGCGCTCCCATTCCATAATTGCATGGTGTTCTATATGTCATGTAAAGAGCCTGGAAACTGAGAATCAAGAGTTTTAGCTTTTAGTGCTGACTCTGCTACTTAGTACATGTGTAACTCTGGGTAAGTCCATTCACTTTCTGAGCCTCAAAGTTACTCATCTATAAAATGGGTATAATCTTGCCCTTCCTCCTTCAAGGGAGTTCCCTTGAAGGGACTAGATGGGAAAGTGATTCTCTACTGTACAGATGTGGAGGGTTAAGTTGTTATTGTTTCAAGGGTCTGTGATTACAGAGCATAAACTCCCCTGACAGGTCCTATCAAGCTGGGAAGACTTTGAGGATGGACCCAAGCACAGATTGTGCCTCTTAGGAACAGAGAACCTCATTACCACTAGGCAATTAGTATCTTTTGACCGTGGAAACTCATTAAACTGCTTGCTAAGGTGTGCAGAAGGGCCATGGAAGGAAAGTCCATAATGACAAAATTTGGAATTCTTAAAGAACTGAAACCTAGGATAACCCTCCTACCGAAGGGCTCCCAAACCTGCAGCCACACATGCATGACCCGAGTGTCCCAGCAGGCTCCTCACTGCATGCCCTAGCCCCAGGGATACTCCCCTCTTTTCCAGTGGTGCGGTAGAAAGAATGCAGTATTTGGTGTAAGAGGCCCTTGTCGAAGATCCTGGCATTGCCACTTACTATTTAACCTGTGTGATCATCAAAAAGTCACTTGGTCCCCTGGGGCCTCAGTTTCCTTCTCTGTAAAATGGGCTGTTGGATCAGATAGCCTCTAAGGTTTCTTCCAGTTCTAAATCTATAATCCAGTGGATCCCTTCAAAGCACTGGCACAACCCTGGGGTCTCACCTCTGCCCCAACCCCTTACTTCTGACTCATTGTATGGGCTTGGGCAAGTCTCTTCCCTACCCTGGCCTCAGTTTCCCCATATGTAAAATGTGGGGGAGGAAAGTCCTTCCCTGGCCTGTTTCCTCATAGATAAAATGGAAGGAAGCACTTCCCTTCCCTTTTGGGGCCTTTAGTTTCCCCAAATATAAAAGGTGGGGGAGACCCATCTTTTCCCCTCCCTGAGCCTGTTTCGCCATATGCAAAAGATGGATAGGGGGAGGGAGTTAAGTCCCTTCTTCCCTCTGGGCCTCAGTTTCCTCACATGTAAAATGGAAGGGAAACAAGGCCCTTCCCCACCCTGAGCCTGTTTCCCCATATGTAAAATAGGGGTGGGGGAGGGAGGTAGTCCCCTCCCCTCTCTGGGCTTCGGCTTCCTCTTCTATGTATTTATTATTCTAGGGCCCCCTCCACCAGCTCGGACATCCTAGGCTAACACTAGGGTTCCCATAATGCCCCCGTCAGAACCGGAAGTCCGCAGTTCGATTACACTAGCCTCGCCACCTCACCCCCCCCCCCCCCAATTTTCCTTCCCCCAGGTCATGAGGTAACCCGACTGGATTTTTTTTTTCCTCCGTAGGAGCAAACGACACAAATCAGGCTCTCTGGAGGAAGACGTGGACACGAGCCCCGGCGGGGATTACTACACGTCACCCAACTCCCCGACGAGTAGCAGCCGCAACTGGACGGAGGACATGGAAGGGGGTAGGTGGGGCCGGGGGCCGCGGGCTAGCGGGGCCTTCTGGAGCTTCCCGGCCAACCGGACTACATATCCCGATAGGCTGCGCAGCGCCGCTGCTTAGGAGGAGGCCGGAGAGGGCGCGGAGCCTCCTGGGATTGGTAGTGGCGGCTAAAGGCGTGCGGGGGGCGGGGTTTTGGAGAGCAGTTGCTTCTGGGAATTGGAGTTTTAGGTATATATTCCCCGACAGGCTGGAGGCCCCCTATGGCCGAGTTAGGAAAGAGCTTCCCCAGCCCCGCTTTCAGTTACTCCCTCCTCGAAGTCATCCCTTTTTCGCCTATTCAGTCCTGCAGTTGACCCTTCTCAGTAGTCTGGAATGGGGCCCTTTCTCACCTTCCCTTCCAAGAATCCCTAGCTTCCTTCTCCGTTGGTGCCACCTCCTCCGGGAAGTCTTCCATGATCTTCACAGTCCATACTCTCTGTCTCTGTCCTTCTTTCTCCCTCCCTTCCTCTGCCTTCTTTCCTTTCTCTTCCTCTCCCTCCTTTCCTTTCTCTTCCTCTCCCTCCTTATATTTATCTATCTGAATATGCTTTGTCTTTCACCCCCAGAATGTAAACTCTTTGACAGCAAGATCTGATTTCATTTTCATCTTTGTAATCATAGTGGGAGGGAAACCTATCACAGTGTCCTTTTCACATAATAGGAACTTTAAGATGTTTCTTGAAATCAGGCCGTCCTGCCTAGTTCTCTGCCTCCCTCCCAATTTCTGTAGGGTCCACATAGCTCCATTTTTAGGGTCCTAACTCTGGATGAAGCTTTTTCTATGGCACTCCATCCCTGTATGCCCCATCTCTGAATTCCCAATTCTGGTCACTCCAGTGTCTGTAATGTTCTATCAGTGAAGCCCTGTCTATGAGCTCTCATCCCTGTGTATCTCTGTAGGGTCTTTCCACTTGGGCCTTCAGCTGCTTCTGTAGCTTCCCTGTCTCTATATGTCCTCTCCTCTGGAGGTACCATTCTGTACATCTTTAGGGTCTTTCCACTCAGGCAGGCCCTCTGTCATCTCAGTAGTTTCCCCCACAGCATGGTACAGTCTATGCTGCACCATCTCATCTCTGCAGGGTCCCCTCCCTAGGGGTCTCATTGACTTTTCATCTCTCAGTGTTCTCCTGCCCTCTGCCATTCTTTTCAATTTCCCAGAATTGCCTCCAATAGTCCTCCTACAATGGTCATCCTGTTCAATCTCCCCCCAGGGGAGGAATCCCTTTTATGATGCATCTGACCATCTAGGAGTTGACCTGGATGACCTCTTCATTCCCTTCCAGCTCAGACCCTAGGGATCTGCTTTGGTGAGGTCACCCTCTCATCCCCAGGGAACAAGTTCATTACCTCCTCAGGCAGCTGGTGCCATTGTTGGACAGCTCTCATAGCTGGGAAGTTCTTACTTATGTTGTGTGGACAAATCACCTAATGAGAAACTGAATTTGTTTTTTTTATTTTTAAGTTTAATCTGCATTATTATTAACATTATCTCCATCAGGTTGAGAACTGAAATCTGATTCCTTCCAGTCCTCCCTCTGCCTAGTTCTATCTGTTGTTTGCCAAGCAGAATAAATCTTTTCCCTCTTTCCCATGATAGCCCTTCAGTTATTTGTAGACAGTGATCATATCTCCTCCAAGGCCTTTTTTTTCCAGGATAAACATTCCTGGTCCCTCCATCTGATCTTTGTGTCTGCTGGTGTTTAGCCCCCTCCTAATCCTGGTCACCCTTCTCTGGACACGATTCGGTTTTCAGCGATCTTCCTAAATTATGACCCCCATACCTGGTTGCAGGCCTCCAGTTAGGGACTGGGGGTGACTGCAGGTGACATCAGAGCAATAGAGTTCTGTAGACAAAGCCACAGATCTCATTAGCACGGTTGACCCAGATTAAGCTTATGGTCAAACAAACCCCTAGCTGTTTACATAAACTACTGGTTAAACCAGATATCTTGTGAAGTTGCCTTTTTTTTGTTTGTTTTTAAAAACTGAAATAGATTCATAGATGCAGATCTGGAAGGGCCCTTGGAGGACACCTGGTGCATCTCCCTCATTTTTCTGATGAGGAAACTAAGTCCCAGAAGGATTAATTGATTTGTCTAGGATCCCACAGGCTGTCAGTAATGGGGCCCGGACTAGAAAGTCTTCTGACTCAGTCATTCGACTGAACTAGCCTATTGTAGTCAGATCTGGGGATACCTAGAGAAGTGGGGGAAAAAACCCCAGCCCCCAAATTCCTGTCCTATAGGTGCTCACATCGAATCTAATGGGATAGACAATGTGCGAACAGCCCCAAAGCCTGTGCTCTTTCCTCCAGAACAGGTGGAAATCTTATATTACCTCTATTCAATTTCACCTTGTCAGTTTCAGCCCAGAATCCCAGACCCTTGAGAGAAATGTTCCAGGGTCTTGGATCCTGTCATCTTTGGCATTAGCATCCCTCTTAGCTTTGTGTTATCTGCAATGTCAAGATGTCGAGAATTCCAGGTCACTGTGACATGATGTAAAGAGTTCAGTGTGTTTGGCCAGAGAACCTAAATTTGGGTTCTTGGGGAAAATCACATCATCTTTTGGAGACTCATTTTCCTCATCTGTAAAATGAGGGCTGTCCTCGATGCTCTCTTCGGGACCTTCCACTCTAAATCTGTTTCCCCCATCCTGAAAGTTTGAACCTGGTGTTTCACACAGAAGGTGAAACAAACACTCCAGGTATACTTTATTCTGACTTCCTTTGACCCAAGTGAACGCTGCTGTCATTTTAAACCTGGTTTCTCCCAAGCTCAGCGCTATAATAATTTGTCGCCATTGGGCAGAGGGAATAGAAATCCCATCCATCCTCCTCTTCTCCTGCCTGCCCAGCCCCAGGGACCCGTAACCTTAGCTCCCATCCTAGCCCAACCAGCTCCCTCTGGAGTGTCTGAGATGATTGTAGCTGGATTGCTTTCTGGTATGCTTTTCAGCCTTCCTGTCTAGACAGCCCCAACTAGCTGTTCATTAAGAAGGGGGGAGGAGGGGGCTTAAGTTAATTAAAGTGATACTTCCCCCTCCCCCCTCATGTGCTTGCTTGTCTCTAGCTTGTGATTTCCTTGCTCCCCTGGGAAGATTTCAGGCCTAGGAGTTTATCTGTCCAGCTCCCCCTCCCCCCAACTCCTTCCCTCCCAGGCTCTTCCCTTTGAATCCTTCCCCCCACCCCCACTGTCCCCTCCCCACCCCAAGCATACTAGGGAAATTGATACTGAATCTGGGATTCCAATATAGTATGTCTCCTGGATGCAGGGTTTGGAGATGTGGGTTCTAATCCCTGCTCCCATACCAATTTGCTGATTTGATGGATTACATTGGGCAAGAGTGGATTTACCACTAACTTTACCCTCTCAAGGCTTAGTTTCTCCATTTGTAAAATTAGGAAATTAAAAGAGACATACCAGATGGCCTTGAAGTTCCCTTCTAATTCTGACATGTCTAAAGAGCCTTCCAGTTCTAACAGGCTAGGCTTTTTACCTCTTTGTTCATAGAGAGGTGGGTTATCGTAGTAGGTAAGTATTGTCCTTGAAGTCAAGAAGATCTGGGTTCCAATCCTGCCCCAGACTGCCTAAATCCTGCTTTGTTAACTGGCAAACCACAGCCCCTCAGAGCCCAGCCACAGGTTCCTCATCTGTAAAGTGTGAATGATAATAACCACTTTTTATAGGATTGTCCTGAGGCTCAGATGAGATAGTTTATGTAGAGAAAGCATTTCACAAACCTTAAAGAGTTATAGAAACATGAACAGTTATTATTATTATTCAGTTCATAGCCTTAGAACTTGAGAGGACCTTAGAGGGCTTCTAGTTCAGTCTCCCTTTCTCCTAGATGAGGATATTGAGCCCCAGAGGGATGGAGTGAGTGGGAAGTATGGGGTTTAAACCCAGGTTCACTGTTCTCTCTCCTGCACCACACTGCTTGGGCCTTAATTTCACCATCTGTCAAGTGTGCCTCCAACACAGGAGGCCCTGGATCAGGACTTGCTGATTACTTGTTGAATACAAAGATAATTTCTGCCCTGCATATACATTCCCAGAGTCATGTCTGGGTCCCACAGAGCCTCAGCCCTTCTCCACACCCTCCTCCTAATGCTCACAGTTCATAGGATGTTTTGAGGCAGGGGCAGAGAGCCAACATCCCGGCCCCAGGGTCTGGTCCTGAGCCACTAAGGCATAGCTATTTCAATCCCTGAACAAGATGTTCTAGGAAATCCTTGTAAGTGTGCGTCTGAGTGAGGTCTAACCTCATTACCTTAGCGCCACATGGCCCTAGAAGCCTGCCTGTAGCAATGATGGCAGCCATAGGACTGTTCCAGGATGTTCTCCCCTCCCCCATCGCTCTCATCCCTTTTTCTCATCCCTCCCTTGTCTCCCCTCCCCCCTCTTCCCCGCCATCCCAGGATACTGCTTGGGGTGAAAATCCTGGTTCAGTTGAAGTAGTGAAGGGAAGGTTAGGAAGAGGGTGCAAGCCAGGGTGAGCTATTATGATGGTAACGACAACTGTTACAGTTAATATCCTGCATCAAATCATCTTCATGCTTGTTATTGCATTCAGTCCACATCACACCAGGCTGGGTGAGTAGTGTTAGTCCCTACTTTATGGATGGGAAACCGAGCCTGGGAGAGAAGCTCTATAATTAGTAAGTAGCAGAACTCAGCCTGGTGGGCTCTGGAGGGAAAGCTAGGACAATCCTAAAGCTCAGATTTCGAAGTTGGTAGGGCCCTAGAGATCTAGTCCAACGTCAATCAGTCAATAAACCGTTATTTATTGTGCCAGATCCCCTAGGGAGGCAAAAAGAGGCACAAGGCAGTCCCTGCCCTCAAGGACCTTACAACTTCACAATTGTAAATGACAGCAGCGCCCTCTGGGTCCTGGCAGGGGCTGAGAAGGAGACCACAGCCGAGAAGTCACTGCTCATCCATTGCTCTTTGTTCCCATAGGCTTCTCTCAGGCCCCGTCTCAAGTGCCATTTCCTGCAGAAGCCTTTCTTGGGTCCAGGTCTTGTCTGGCACTTTCTTCTCAAGTTAAATTTCATTCATCCAATTAGATGTTGTGTCCCCTCCCTACCTCCTACTCCTTGAGGTCCGGGATGGGTTTTCATTTTGTCTTTGCACTTCCAGCACACATAGAATGCCTAGCATGGTTTGTTTGGTTTTGTTTTTTTTTTTTGGGGGGGGGCCCATGTGTCAGGGACAAAACCTGATAAGGTGTCTTCCCTCATACCGAGGCCAGGCCTCCTTCATGTTGCCACACTACCTCACACATATTACTTGTGAAAGGCAAGATGGACAAAAGCAGGCAGGTACACAGATCCTCAAAGGCCAGCTCCCCAGGATGGAGGCCAAGAGCCCCTGCTCCTCTCACAGACATCCCCAGGCGCCTCACCTCCCAAATCCACAGCCACTGAAGTGATGATCTCTGCTTCCCCTCACAGGAATCTCACCCACAGTGAAGAAGACTGAGATGGACAAGTCCCCCTTCAATAGCCCATCGCCTCAGGACTCACCCCGCCTCTCCAGCTACACCCAGCATCACCGGCCTGTCATTGCTGTGCACAGCGGTAAGGAGGTGCACCCCGAGGGCCATGGCTTGGGCCTGGGGAAGTCTGAGCCCAGGAGGGAAGCCTCTGGCTCTGAACACTAAGCACTAGCTCCAATGGTGTATTTAGATAACCTTAAAGATTCCACTAAAAATAACTGAAACAAAGACTAAGCTCCTGCCTTCCCCATCCCCAGAATTAACCAAGGCCTCTGACCCTAGAAAGGTCATCTGCTTTCTACCTCAGGCATGATGGTGCTCAAGCCATTCCTAGGGCCACCTCCATTTCTAGTTGATTTCTAAATGAGATGTAAGAACCTTCAACTAGTCCCTGGATTTCCACCCCTTCATGAGTCATGGGGGCAACCCTTCTTATCCTCTGACTCAGATCTCTCCTAGTATAGCCTCCCAGGCTTCAGTCTAAGCTAGGCTGGGGAATGAGTTCAGACCTAGGCCTCTAGTCTTGGTTTGGGATCGACTCACCTGGGGTGGTTGGGGACAAGTCACCCCTCCAAAGTGGAAGTTTCTCCTTATGTCAAAAGTTCCTCCATATGTTAAAAGAAAAGTTTGGGATCTCTTCTGTCTCTGCCCATTCCACCTCTTCCCAGCCCTGCAAATCAAACCTATGCCTCAGGAGAGGCAATGGAATATGGTGGAAAGAGTGTTCTCTCTGGAGTCCAAGGACCTGCATTTAGGTTTTGGTTCTGTCCTACACCACCCGTATGTGTCACTTATATCCCTAGGTATGTGTGTGCAAGACTCCCGCAGTTGCTTCCCTGGGCTTCAGTTGCCTCATCTGTCAAGTAAAGGACTTGGACTGGATGCCCCCTAAGGCCCTTTCCAGTTCTGAATCCTAGGACTCATCCAGGCCAGTGTTATGTTGCTCACAAAAGCCATAGATATTCTGCATTAACCATAAGACCTGAGTCACCCAGTACCCTCCTGATCGATGGGTTTTTTTGCCCTGCTTGCCCTCAGAGGGCAGAATTAGAACCAGTTGGGTAGCAGTTCCACCAAAGCCAAATTCTGCTCGATACAAAGAACTCCCTAACATCTGAA
>NW_027185782.1:4472632-4475204 GCF_028583685.1 Petaurus breviceps papuanus | reverse complement strand
GGTAACAGTGGAGCCCCTTTCCAAATCTGAGATTTTGGAAGTCTGTAGTGGAAAGGTTGGCTAGTGCCTCCCAGGAGCCAGCACTGAGGGCCCATCCCTCTCTCTGCAGGTATCGCCCGGAGCCCTCACCCCTCTTCCACGCTGCATTTCCCAACCACCTCCATTATACCCCAGACGGCCTCCACCTACTTTCCCCACACTGCCATCCGATACCCACCTCATCTCAACCCCCAGGACCCCCTCAAAGATCTCGTCTCCTTGGCCTGTGACCCATCCAATCAGCAGCCAGGACCGGTAAGGACCAGAGGGGTGAGAGTGGTGGGGAGGGAGGAATTGAGAGAGCGCGGAGGAAGAGAGGAAGAAAGGGGCTGTTTGGAGGAACCGCTGTCTGGGGGCCCCCCAGCATGGTGCATTGGGAAAAGCACTGGTCTCAAGAGTGGAAGGCCTGGGTTAAGTCAGTCCCCATTCTGACACTAATTGTGTGACATTGGACAAGTCACTTAACTTCTCTGCAAGTCAGCGTCTCTTCTGTACCGTGTGGATGATGATGATTGCCTGTTTGCCTACCTCATAGGGCTATTGTGTAAGGCTCACTCAAGAATCAGGTTGTGCCAGAGAGAGATGTGAAGGTTGTATTCATAGCTGTTAGTTTGAGGGAAGAGAAAGAACTGCCCACTAGTTGTTCAACCTTCTTCTTGCCCCTGCACTCCTCAGCCCTGCCCTCAGTTTTTAATGTGAAAAAAAAAAAACCCACAAAGCAGTGTCTCTGTGACGTTGAGAGGGAATTCCTCCTGAGACCCACTGAACTCATAAGGCCCGAGTTCCCTGCCCTGTTACTGTCCCCACTGGCCCTGGGCACCTCCCAAAGAGAACTCAGGGCCTAGGACACTCAGGCAGGCAGTGAAGGGAGGACATAGGACTGCATATGCCTACAGACACCAAACGAGGGCAATGCCTGGGATGGTCAGTGCCAGCAGCAGGAGGTGGAGGGGGACAGCCCCGGGCACCTGGGGGGAGGCGGGCCAAGGCCCGTGTGACTCCTGCCGCCCTTCCCCCCGGGCTCCCCTGCCTTCCCCCCTAACCACTTTGTCTCTCTGTTCCCCCCAGTTAAATGGAAGTGGTCAAGTCAAAATGCCCAGTCACTACCTTTCCACCCAGATGCTGGCACCACCACCGCCCCCAGGCATGCCCCGGCTGGCTATCTCCCCTGACACCAAATCTACCACCACAACTTCCGAGGGAGGAACCACATCGCCGACTTCACCCAGTAAGCGTGAGGGAAGCGGTGCCCGGGGCGGGATGGGCAGCGCAGCCGGGCACCCCCCCTTCTACCTGACAGCTCAGCCCTCCTTCCCCATTCCTCTGCCCCTGGTCACAGTCATATGCGGGGGCTCTCAGCATCTTGAGGGCCCCAGGTAGCAGCCGGCAGAGGCAGGGTGCGGAAGGCAGCTGGTGCATAGACCTGTTCCAACGGCCAGGGACTCAGGCAGGATGAGCTTGGTGGGTCTCAGCCCCATCAGTGCTGGGCGTCTCCGTCACAAACACTACTGCAATTGATTCCCCTCCTTTCCCCACAACACCAAGGGCTGAGGTCAGCAGGGAAGAAGGCATCCTGCCATCTATGAGAGAGGGAAGGGTGAGGCCGGAGGAGGCAAGTGGTGTGAGGGACAGTGCTGCCCGGGTGTCAAGGAGCCAGGGTCCTGGTCCTCGCTCTGCCACAAATGTGCATTGGGTGTACACGCCTTTGTGGAGTATGCTTGGGCAAGACTTGGCTTTCCTTCTCTGGGCCTCAGTTCTCTCCACCTGTCAAATCAGAGGTGTGGACTAGGCAGTTACTCAGGCCCCTTCCAGTTCTCCATCGGATGGCCTCCGTTCTGTCTCAGACATTCTGTGTTCTGTGTTCAAAGATCTTCTCAACCCATGTTCTGTGTTTTGTGTCCCCTTCCAGCTCTGACAGTCTGTGTCCTATATCCTAAAGTCTTTCCCAGTTTCACTGTGCTGTGTCTCTTGTTCTGTGTTCTCTGGTCCCTTCCAGTTCAGAATCCACTCACTAATACACCCTTTACCCCTACCCAGTCTTCATAGTCAGGACCATCTGGTCACCTCTTTCCTCTACACAGGACCTCCATTCCCCTCTTTACTCTCTGAGTCCGACCCCCTTTCCCTGATTCCATCCCGCTCCCCCAAACTTCCCTGGGGACTTCCTGTCACACTTTCAATCAAGAACTAATGAAATGAAAGGTCATCCAGCTCCAAATGAAGAATGCCCCTCACACACACACACACACACACACACACCTGACACAGCAGATCATTGGGCATCTAATGCCCTGTAACCAACCCCCTGGAAAACTTCCCTTTTCTCCTGGCTCCTCATCACTCCCCTAACCCTTGGGACAAAGAAAAGAAACCTTCATTTTCCATCTTGGGGTCTCTGTGGCATTGGATAAGTCAAATCTAGTCTGGATTCAGCGGAGCACGTAGAAGCAGAAGTGGCCTCTTGAATTTTCGAGCCAGAACCAGAACGAGAACCCGGATCTCCTGACTCCCAGTCCAGTGCTGCCTCCCCCTT
>NW_027185782.1:4421910-4472622 GCF_028583685.1 Petaurus breviceps papuanus | reverse complement strand
CCCATGCTGGCTCTGCTCAGACTTAACAAAAGCTCCCCACCCCCCCCACCGGCTCCCAGACATCCTCTTCCAATACCTTGACCCCCACAATCTGTCCCACCAACCTCTGGGCCCAGCCTGTCTGAGGCCGGCCTCCCCAGGCAGCGTCCAGGAGTGAATTATTTACTCACCGATGAAATTTAATCGCCTATATTAAAATATATGTGTGGATGCAAACACACACTCATCCCTATGCACTTGCATAGAGGAAAATTAATAAATAAAATGTACTCAATTATTCATAGAGCCCGGAGAGGGATGCAGGTCCAGGCATCAGAAGGGGAGGGGTAAGGGAGATGGGTGGGCAAGGGAAGCAACTGAATAATTCACGAGGAGTTATGAATTATGAAATTTTTATCTTCTGCCTCCCTCTTCTCATTCACGGACCCGGGAGGTCCCCTGGATGCATGGGGGGGGGTGTGTGTGTGGAGGGGATGGCTGCTACACCAGCATGCTCCACATGGTGGCGCTGGGGGCGGGGGGCCCCCCCCCCCCCCCCCACCTGCTGGGAACACGTTGAGGGCTTTTTTGGGGTGTGGGGGCGGTATCCCTTTGGCCAAGTCCTGTGCCAAAGCCTGGAATCTCACTGTGCCACCAGATAAAAGGGTCTAGATTTAGACTGAGCCTGGGGAGGCTGAGCCCCCAGGCTCTGCTGGGAGTGCCCAGCTGACTCCCTGAAGCAGGAAAGAGAGAGCTGGGCTTGAATGGCCTTGGGAGGGGCTCCCGGCCTCCTCCCCCCCCCCCCCCTAATGGGCTCTTGGTCTCTCTCCTTCCCGCAGCCTACTCTGCGCCCAGCACGCCCCCTGCAAACCGTCCCTTTGTGGGATTAGGACCAAGGGATCCAGGGGGGATTTATCAGGCACAGGTAAGAGTTGAGAGGGCCTGGGAGGGACCCGGGAACAGGGGAGCGGAGAACCCGGTCTGGGGTGGAAAGTGCGTGCCAGCCCTCTTTTGTCTCCTTGGTGGGGCTCCTCAGCCGCCCACTGTCCAGTCCAGGTCTCTCTGGAGGTTGGGGGAACGGTTGGCCAGATGTAGACCCTGGGCTAGCCTAATTGCCAGGAAGGCTCAGATTGGAGTCTGCCACTCACTAGCTGTGGGGTGAGATGCAAAGACAAGGCATAGAGTCTCAGTTTCCTCCTCTGTCAAAAAGGGTGAAATGGTTTCCACTGCAAGCTAGCACACAGCTTTAGGAAGCCTTAAAGGCCTATAGGAATGTAGGCTTTTATTTTCATCATTATCGGCATAAATATCACTCATTACTTCCCATAGGGTCAGGTCTGGGGTGAGTGTCACCCTGGCAGGGCCTGGAATACCCAGCTCCTGCCCACCTCCATCCAGACTTGGGGGGCAATCGACTGCATTTGAGAGGAGAATATGCTGGTGTGTTAGGAAGGGAAGAGTCTGCAGGCAGGGGACACCACTTCCCAGTTTGGAGAGCCCCTGTCTATCTAGTACCTAGAGGCAACAGGATGGGATAGGAAAAACACTGGACTGGAGTCAGAAGACCTGGATTTGAATCCTGGTCCCAACCCTTCCAAGCTGTATGGACATGGGGAATCACTTCTGAGCCTCAGTTCCCTCACCAGTGAAATGGAAAAAGGACCACTCTCGATACCTACTTCACAGGGTTATTGTGAGGAAAGTTCTTCATGAGCCTTCATGCACAACAGCAATATTAGCTATCATCAGTATTATTACCCAGGGGAAGGATCCTGAGCCAGCCCAGCCACATTCAGCCAAACTATGGGTGTCCCTCAAACCACACCAGCCCAAGGCGGCAGCCAGGGGCAGCTCTCAGCCCCATGTCCCAACCCTTGCCCAAATGGCAAACTAAAGACCTAAAACTAAATTGGGGAAACCTGTGTAGGGCATGTGGGACCACAGGACAGATCATAAGATTGTGGAATTTAGAGCCAGAAGGCCAGTGAAAGCTCATTCAGTCTAGCCTCCTGATTTAATAGATAAGAAATTTGTTCACAGCAAAGGAAAGTGACTTGTCCAAGATTATACAACTTAAAAAGTATCCAGTCAGAATTTGAACCCTATCCTCGGACTGCAGACCCATTGTGCCTTCCACTCCACCAATAACCAGGAAGGGGAACCCCTGAAGAACAGGAGGGAAAATACCACATTACAAAATGGTTGTTCAAAACTCAGGCAGCAGGGCGGCTAGGTGGTGCAGTGAATAGAGTACTGGCCCTGGAGTCAGGAGGACCTGAGTTCAAATCCAGCCTCAGATACTTAACAATTACTAGCCATGTGACCTTGGGCAGGTCACCTTACCCCAACTGCCCTCTGGAAAAAAAAAAACCAAACCGAGGCATCCAGGAATGAAAATGTCTGGTTTGTTTTGAGGTTTAGGGTTTTTTGGGTAGCTCAGGAACACCATGCCTCAGTCTCCCCCTTCAAAGGGAATGGCAGATTACTTATAAACCTTCAAATCCTAGGAACAAGGGAAGAAAAGGGTGCAGCTGGTGCATAAGAAAGGCTAGAGTGTTTGCCTGGAGTGGAGGAGGGGGGTGTGGGATGGAGGGTGGGGAGCAAAGACCTTTTCTTGAGTGGAGAGGGCAGGATGGGGTAGTGGACAGAGCACTGAGTCAGAGACAAGAGAGGCAATTTCTGCTAAAAGCTCTGCCTCGGGCTCTGTGTGACCTTGGGTAATTCATTTTCACTACACTCTAGTGTCCTCATCTGTAAAATGAGGAGGTTGGAGCAGCTGGTATGGAAGGTGCCTTCCAGCTTTGATGTTCTGTGTGATAAATCCTAATCTATCTTGCTATGTTCCAGCCCTAGCACAATGTAATAGGAAGAGTGTTGCTTCTGAGTCCTGATCCCAGCACTTATTGCTGTGAGAATGTGGGTAGATTTACTTCCCTGAGCCTCAACTTCCTTGTCCAGAAAATGGGGACAGTAGTGCTTATACTGCCTATCCTGTGGGGTTGTTGGCAGGGGAGGAGCTTTCTGCTCTTAAAAAACTACAGAAATTTGGGTTTTTATTAGGCTCTATGTTCTAAAGGCATTCTCAAATCAAAGGTCACTCCGTTTCCAGTACTGAGATTCTCTGCTCTGAAGTCTCTCTCAGCTCTGACATTCTGGGTTCTCAGGTCACTTCCAGGGCTGGCAGTATATATTCTAAGGTCATTTCCAGCTTCAACATTTTCTGTTCTAATGTCCTTCCAAGGGCTGACATTCTGTCCTCTAAAGGTCCTCCTAACTCTGATATTCTGTGTTCAAAGGACTCTCTTAGCTCTGGCACTCTATGTTCTAAGACTCAAACAGTCTATGCAGATAGGCTGGAAACTTGAATCTGTTGGGCAAAAGGGTATGGTAAGTTTATTAATAAGTGAATTGAGATTATTTGTTTATCCACACCCTGGTGGATTTGAATAGGGGGTGGTGGAGAGGGTTAAGGCATCAGGATATTTGTATAGGGGTTTATATATATACAAATGGTTAGGAGCTCCTGGAGCAGGGGTGGGGACCTTCTAGGTCCTTGGGTATGGCCTTTTGACACAGAACAAATCCTTTTATTAAGGGGATTTGTTCTGTGAAGTTTGGATTCAGTCAAAGGGCTGCACTTGAGGATCTAGAGGGCCACATGTGGCCTTGAGGCTGCAGGTTTACACCCCTGTCCTGAAGGGATGTTTTTGGATTCGAGACACTGAGCCTATCTCCAAAACTCCAGGTCCCCAAAGGGAGAAGCCCAGATTCTAAAACTGAACTCAGCTTCCCTTTTACATACGTTAGCAGATCTCTGCTTTCATAAATGCCATAGGGGTAAAGGGCCAGCTGGCAGCTAGTGGGACCCCAGTTGTACATTTCTTGGTTCATCAGGGACATGAAATGACCAGCTGCCCCTACCAGTTCCCAACATCTGGGCTAAAGGGCTTTTATATCTTATGGTTTAGGCCCTCCCCTAAAATCCTCAATGGGACTCCATTAACAATAGCTTTGGGCCAGCCCATTGGGGTTCCCAAAGCCCAGTGAGCCAGAAACCAGACACAGCCCATCTGGCAATAATTCTAATGGGGAAATCAGAATCAAGGAGATGGGGGCAATGCCAAGGGGTGAGAGCCAGGTTATCAGCTTCAGAGGCAGTAGCTGTCTACACCTGACTGCCTGGGTCTCCAGAGGGATCAGGGCTTGCCTTAGAGAAGTATGATGCTGGCTTCCTTTCCTGCCACAAGGACTTTGCTGTAGCTTTCTGCACTTGTGTTTATGAAGGGCCCATAGCCTTATGCACCCCTAGGAAGCGCTATGACCTTTCTTTTCTCAGTCAAACTCCTTCCTACACCACAGATGCCACTCACACTCTGCCTCTCTCCCCAGAAGTCACAGAATGCACCAACTTGGCCTGTTCCCCAGCAGAGATTGGGCCTTCTTCCTGCCATTGAGTCAAGTGAGCAATCAAAACCCCTCCCTCGATTGGCTATAATGACTCAATTGCTTTGTTCCAAAAAACTGACCCCTCCCCCACTCCACTCCCCAAATAACAGACCCCTTTGGGGAGGATAGAGCTGGAAGCCCTCTGGGAAGGGGGGTGATTGTGCTGCCTCAGTGGTCTAGGCTAGCAAGAAGGGCAACTAACTGTGAGACTCAGGGATAAGGACAGGGAATGAACCAGTGATTTCATTGGGTGAGAAAATTCCCTCTTACCAATACCTAGAGTGCTGAGAGTGACTGACCCAGGATCACACAGTGTGTATGTGTCAGAGCCCAGATTTTCTAGCATCACAGCCAGTTCTCTATCCACCTGCCATGTTGCTTCTCAAAGAGGTGAGAGAAAAAAGAATGTTCCCATGGGCTTCCAGGACTGGTGGAGGGAGAAGCAAAGGGAGGAGAGGGGACATACATCCCCTGAGCCACAGAAAATATCCTGTAATAGTCAGTAGCATTGACTGAGACCCCTAAGGTCAGGATTCTCATGTCCTCTCCCCTTCCCCTTCCTCCAGCTGCTGTATGGCCTTGCTCAAATTTGGGGTCCCCAGCTTTCCTCATCTTGAAATTGAGGGGATTGCACTTGCTCTCCAAAGGCCCTCCCAGTGTGATTCTATAACTTGTAAGTTGTCCCATTTCACCCAGTACTCATGACCACCTGTGCTGAGCTGACAGCCTGATTTGGGGTAAAACCATCCCCATCCTGTAGAGGGTCATAAGGGACAGAAATGACCCTCAGGGTTGACCCTAAACCTGTGTTTGTGAATCTCCCTCTCTCTGGGCCTTGAAGATTGGCCCTTCCTCTTTCTTTCACACATCCCCAGGGGGTGCCACTGTCCAGGGCTAAGAAAGGCTTCAGTTCTAATGCCCCAACAAAGGGGCTGGGGGGGGGGGAATAGAACATAGCAGGCAGGAGAGAAAAGGTGTCTAAAAGCCGAAGTTCTAGGGAACTTCAAGGTCAAAATAAGGTCTCTCTTCAGCTGTGTCAATATAGTACTTTGATTTGCAAAGTACCTTACAAATATTTCATTTTATTCTCACAACAGCCTTGGGAGATAGCTACTATTATCATTCCCACTTTACAGATGGGGACCCTGAGGCACAGAGAGGGTAGGTGATTTGCCCAGGGTCTCCAAGGTTGAACCTGAACTCAGAATTTGAACAGCATGTCCCTTGCTGTTTTTCCAGTAGCATGTGCTCAGGCTTGAAAAAAGGAAAGCATTCTAATCCATAGAGCTCCAACACCTCTCCCCTTCAGCCTCCTCCCTTCTGGCCTTCTTCCAGTAGATCCTGAGCCCCTTGAGGGCAGGGACTTCCTTTCTGTTTGTATCCTCAGCACTTAGCACAGTTCTTGGTACCTAGCAGTTACCTAATGAATGTTGAATGCCCTATCTTATTGTGAAATGAGCTGCCTCAGGACCTGGTAGTAGGGGATGGGTGGGCACTTCAATTACTCAGTAAACACTTATTAAGTGCCTACTGTGTGCCAGGCCTTGTGTTAGATATTAGGTACACAAAGACAAAAATTAGCAGTCCCTGTCCTTAAGGAGCTTATAGTCTACTGTGGGAAACAATATGTACACATAAATATATACGATATAAACAGAAGGTAATTAGGAGAGATCCTGGAGGGATTAGGAAAAGGCCTCATACAGGAGATCTTTGAAAGGCATGTTACAAAGGATGTTACAAAGCCTAGGTGAGGAAGAAGAGCATCCAAACACGCGGTGATGAGAAATGGCGTGTCTCATGTGGGAGGGAGAACAGGGCAGCCAGTTTGACCCAACTGTGGAGTGCATGAAGGAGAGTAACATGGAATAAACCTGGAAAGGTAGTCTGGAGGCAGGTTGTGAAGGCTTTTAAAAAAAGTTTCATCTGGACTGGGCAAGAGCTGTCCTCCTTTCCCCTGTCTATTAGTTTTGATTTCTAAAACAATTAAGACATTTCCAGCCTCTGGCTGTAAAAGGCAGGAAGCTGAGTGCCTGAAGTTCTTGCCCAGTCCAGATGAAACTTTCTTGGTCAACCCAGTCATTTGACTAATTTTTCTTTAGGTTTTCCACTGGTCATAATAACTGTGTAAGCTAACATAAGTGTTCTTAGACCTACAAACCCTTACAGATTTTGGGGTCTCTACTCTTCCCCAGGGTGTGGCTAAGGTTATGGTCCCACAATGAATCCTTGAAGATTCAGGTTGTGGCCCACTAAATCCTTGAGGGTTCAGGGGCCCAGGCTTCCCTAGGGTAGACAGTGCAGTTTCGGGCTGTGTATAGAACATAGCAGGATGTAAAGACCCAGAGCCATTCCTATGGTATATGGGGTGTCAGAGCAAATTAAACTGTCCTATCCATTCCTGCCATCTCCACCACCAAATATATATCCAAATAAAACTAGATTCTAATGAATTTCATGGGCCATCTTCAAAGGAAAACAAAGTCACCACAAGGCAATTAATGAAGCCCTGGGTTCAGAACTGTTTCTAGGCTTGGTTCTCTTGCTCATTGTTTATCTTTGGCAAATCACTTTTCATGTCTTGTCTTCAGTTTTTCCAAATGTAAAATCAAGGGGTTTGGATTAAAGGATCACTTGGGCTCCTTCCAGCTCTGGCATTCAGTGTTCCATGTTTTAAGGTCTTCTGATGTGTGATGTTCTATGTTCTTAAGTTCATCCCAAGTCTGATGTTGCCTATTCTGAAGCTTTAACTTTCAGTTCAGCTAAATGAACATAGATTAGGTACCTACAGTGTTCAAGATGCTGTATCAGAAAATACAAAGACAAAATTGAAAATGGTCTTTAAGCTTAAGGAACTTGCATTATACTCTCCTGGGGAAGGGAAAAGGGACAACGTAACATCTACTTAGATAAATAAATAGAAAGTCATCTGAGGAAAGAGAATCAACAACTTGAGGGGATTTGGAAAGGCTTCTTGGAGGAGGTGGCACCTGAACTAAGACTTGAAGCAAATGAAGGATTCTGAGAGATGGACCAGGCACATATCCTGTGCAGAGGTCTAAAGATTGGAGCTGTACTGCCCAAGGATAGGAGCCCTGCTGGCTAAATTCCATACAGATTGTGAAATCTCAGCTTTGTTTTTCTGTCATTAGAATGCTTGTGTTATTTTTCAAACCTTTCCTTCCCAGGAGGATTTTAGGGATTGCCGATAGTCATAAAAACCAAATAATGGTCTTCAAAGAGGTCCCCAATGGAGACAAAATATAGTCTGTAATGGAAGTGGAAATGAAAGAAGTTACAGGGATGGAATGATTTCTTTATAGTCAATATCACCCAATGATTGGAGCCTTAGATTATAATAATAATTTCTCCTCTTTATACCATTTTATGTTTTAAGGCCCCTTCTAGTCCTGACATTCTTTGTCCTATAGTCTCTTCTGCCTCTGGCATCTTATGTCCTAAGGACCATCTTAGCCAGTGTTATGGGAGGAGGGTACCTTGGATGATGGGCAGGCCCTCAGGTCCTTCCGGACCACTAGCTGGGGGAGCCACCCCTTCCCCTTAATTGATTACACTCATATGGTCAAGGTAGAAAAACAACTTGCTATGCAAGGTTCGAGTCAACAAATATTGACTGAGCACTCAGCCCTGGGGAAGTAGACCCAGGAAGGAGACACTGTCCCAGTCCTCAGGGTTCACAGTCAAAACTCACACTGAGGAAACAATTATAAAATAAAAGGAAACAGAATAATAATTAGGTACTAAAGATAGTGCACACAGTGAGGAATTTGGAGAAGAGTATGGGTTGAAATAGTCAGGAAAAGCTTTCCAGGAGAATCTGAGGCTCCAAAAACAGTGTCCAGTGTGTGTTAGTGACAGTAGGAATAGACTCTGCCCATCTCAGTCCTGAGGGTTTCCCAAGGAGCCCTAAGAACCAGTTCTTGGGCCACAGAGGAATAGAGGGGGCACTGCTGCTGCTTTTTCCTTTGATAAAGCTCCAGACAGGAGAGGTGCCCCCCAGGACATCCAGGTACCAATCCCGCCTTCCTTTCCGCCTGGGTTTAGACTCTAATGTCTTACCTGAAATGCTAAGTCTCTCAAATGTCAGCTCTGAAAAGTACCTCAATCTGTTAAATGTCAGAGCTCAACAGGCCCCTAGAAATCATCTTGTCTACCCTCTTCATTTTACACGTGCAGAGATGAGACTTAGAAAAGGGAAGTGACTTGTCCAAGGTCACACTGTGTGGGTCATTAGAGGAGCTGAGATTAGAATGAAAAAGCCAGTGCAGGCTGGTGGTAAGACTGGTGAGACCTCAATTCAAATCCCACCTCTGACAGCTCATCTCGACCTCTCTCATCTCCAGGTTCCTTCCCTGTAGTATAAGGACACTAATACCTACATTGTCTAGCTCACTGGATTGTTGTGAGAACCGAAGAAGTTGGTCAGGCGTTCCACAACCTTAATAAAAGTCAGCTCTTAATGTTAATTCAGGGTTGTGACTCCTAGCCCGGGTCCTTCCACAGGGCCACACACGCTGCTCGCTTTTTCAGCATTCAGCCCAGCGCAGAGCTCCTCTCGGAAGCTGCAAGACCCTGTTCTCTCCTGGGTGATGTTGAGGAAGAGGAGTGAGAGCCCTTGTTATTTGGGGGGGTGAGGCGGGGAAGGGGACACTGGAAGGAAAGGGACACCGGCCCCAGAGATCCCAGGAAGAGAGAGAAAGGGCAGGAGCCGGAGAGAAGGAAGGAAGGAAGGAAGAGGACCAGGCATCAAAGGCTAGGGAACCGCTCACTAGAGGAGGGAGGGTCACACCTAAAGCCTGTCTGGTTGCCAACGGAAACCAGACATGAGGTAATGGCAAGATGAACTTGAACTTGGGGTGGGGGAGGGGCCGAAGAACCAGGCTCAGGGAACAATAGTGCGGGAAGATCAATGGCTGAGCGGATTCTCTAGGTAAAGACTGGTTGGACCGAGCAAGATTTCTGGGGGGCGGGGAGGGGGTCGGGGTGGAGGGTGTCGGGAGGCGCAGTGTAAGAACTGAGAAGAGGGCTCGAATTTCTGTTCCCCAGTTGACTCGGGGTCCACCCCCCATTATAACTAGGAACTAAGCTTTGAGGCTCCCCGCCCACCACTCACACACACCCCTCCCGCCTTAGTCCCCCACCCACCCTAGCAACAAACGGACGGGCGGGACGCAGAAGCAGGCTTGCTTCTCCAGCCGACCTGATTGGTCGCCCCGGCTTCCTGGATGACTGCCTTCAATTTGACTGTGTGGCCAGGGCCGGAGGAGAGGCGGAAGGTTCCTTTTAAAGGAATCGGGTCCAGTTTGTGACTCCCACCCCCACCTTCAGCTGGGATCCCTACTCCCCAGCAGCTGTTATATCTCCCTCTGGGAACCGCAAAGGCAAAGCAATCTCTGGAATAGGGCAAGGAGTTGGGGACCAGTGGAACGCAGAGACTGGACAAACCGCTGAGTGTCTGATGCAGGGATCCCTGGTGCCAAACCAGCTGGGCAGCCCCAGCCTACCTCTGGATTGCAAGCCCTCCACCAGTCCCATTTGGCCCCGGGAGGCTTAGGACAGGGAGGGGCACGTCGTGATCTTAGAATGCTGTAGCCCTGAGACATACTGTTCTTTGTGCTAATCGGCTGTTAGGATAATCCATTGGATCACTAGAATAAACTGAATTGTGCTAAAAGAATTGACGTGTTGATGCCATGTATTTTTCTACAATGTGGCCCAGTAATAGCCGATAAGAGCAAATCACAGTTGAGACAATGTTCTGTACTGAGTTTGTCTTGATAATACCGTGTACCCTTAGGATACAATGTGATACTATAGTATAATGCTTTGTGCAAAACAGATTATTCAGTGTTTAGTAAACTTTGAAACTAAAATTTTAAAAGGTCAGCTCGATTTGTTATTTGTGCTTAGGAAGACCTGGGTATATGTACCCACCTCTGACTCGTACTGGCTGACCTTTGGCTCCAAGCAGCTCTCTACACATTGAAGCACCTACATTCCTTACCAGAAATCTCCTCTGCCAATGAATCCCATTCTCTCCCCTATCCTAAGGATCAAATGTGTCATGATATAATACACGGTTTTGGAAATGTAATGTATGCATGCACTGTGGAATACAAGAGTCAGGAGACCCAGACAGAGCCTCAGTGCTGAAACAGGGCAGCTGTCTAGTAAAAGAGGAAAAGTCAATTCTCCTTCTATTGGTCCCAGTGTCCATATCTATAAAAGGGAGATTGTGGTACTTGCCCTGCCTCCCTACTGGCAGCTAGATGGCATGGTATATAAGACCAGAGTTGAAATCCTGCCTCAGACACTAGTTGTGCGACCTTGGGCAAGTCACTTAAGCTTTGTCTGCTTAAGACAAAAAGAGCCCTTTCTCTGGAGTCAGAAGGACCTGAGTTCAAATGTGGCCTTAGTCCTTTGCTAGCTTTATGAATCTTATAATGCTGTGTAAATGCTAGTTGTTACCATTACTACTTACCTCCAAAAAGAACAAAATGAAATCATAGGGAGAAGCATTTTAGAAAAGTTAAAAGTGTAACACAAATATGAAGGTTTATTCATGGGTGTGGGTGTGGGTGTGGGTGCAGATGTACGGACAAAGTGGGCATGTATAAGATGTTGACTTTTTCCTCACATTTGAGAATCTCAGAGATAGTGGGTACCTTAGAGATCAAAGGTAGTGTAGAGTAGTAGGGAAAGTCCTGGTCTGGTGCTGACAGTCTTCCCCTTTTTGACCCTGGGCAAACAATTGACCTCTATGGACCTCAATTTCCCCATCTATAAAATGAGAGGGTTGAACCAAGCAGTTTCTTGAGTTCTCTTCTACCTAGAACATCCTATGTCCTAAGACCCCTCTTAGTTCTTGAATTTGGTATTTTATATTCTTGTGTCCAAAGGACCATTCATTCCCTTTGTGACCTGGGTTCTAGGATTTATTCCACCTTCCCACCTAAAGAGTGCGTCCACAGGTATGCCTGTGTTCCCACAATGTAAGAATAGCACTGATCCTATGATCTGGGATCCCATTGAGGTGGGTGCCTGAGACACAACTTTTAACTCCTCCAACCCCTTCTCTTTTGTCTATGCCCTCCCACAAACCCTCCACAGGGCATCCACCTAGCATGCTGGGGGCCGTCTTTTCAATCTCCTCGCCTGTCAGGGACACCAGTGGAGCGTGCAGGCCATCAGGTACACCTTGCCCCCTGTATGTGAGGAGTCCCACCTCCTTTTCCAGTCATTCATTTATCTGATAGCATCCCTTATGCCATGCCCACGGGTAGCATGCTGCATCCTACTCTTGCTGACCCTGCTCCCTCCATTGCCCTTCCGCTGCCATGGCTCCCAGTCATGTAGCCTCACCAGAAAGATCTTGGCATTATAAAGAAGGGAGAAGCCCTGTGATCATTTCCCAAGGCCATCCTACTCCTCCATTCTAGTCCCATTGCATTGGCTATTGGCATCACTCATCCAGGTTAAATGTGCTAACAAACCTGTCTAGGTTACCCATGCGACTATATCTGTTAGTCTTGCTGGTACATGTTCTTCATATAATTGGTTTTTACTCTATGGGCAGTTAGACTCATTTCTTTTAAAGTGATTTAGGTCTCCTTTCAGAACTGTTCCGAGTTCCAGAACTTGATGCCATGAGAGAACAGCAGTTATCTGGAGGGTCTCCAAATCTATAGGGAACCCTTCTCCATATGGATATCTTCCATGATGATAGCCCATGGAGCGGCTAGGTGGTGGAGTGAATAGAGTACCAGCCCTGGAGTCAGGAGGACCAGAGTTCAAATTTGACCTCAGACACTAACACAAAAAACTAACCATGTGACCTTGGGCAAGTCACTTAACCCCAGTTACCCCTCAGGGGGGGAAATACAAACATGATGATAGCCCAACACATTTGGCAAGCACATGTGTCTCTTATTTTATCTCTCACTTGATATTAATAGTCAGAGGGTCACTCAGTAAAGCTGTCTCTGCTGAAGTGGCTAAATGTTATAGTGGATAGTCTGGGAGTCAGGAAGACTTGAGTTCAAATCCCACCTGGGACACTTATGAGCTATCTAACACTAGGCAAGTCACTTAATTTAGCCTCAGTTTCCTCATCTGTAAAATGAGAGTAATAATTGCACCTACCTCACAGAGTTTTCATGAGGATAAACTGAGACAGCCTATATATGGCTGTTTGCATATCTTGAAGCATAGTAACTGTTATTGTTACTGTTCCGGAAGGCTGTGATTTTTGACAAATGCATGGGAGACTCTTTATTGGAGGAGAGCCTTAAAGGCAACATTTTGCTACTTCAAATCAAATGCTATTTTATAGTCAACAAACAATAAAGACTGTGGGCTCTTGTAATTTGATACATCTTTCAGTCAGATGTGTGACTATAAAGATATGGTATGCTGTATATTGCTGTTATTTGCAAAACCTTGCCTGTTCCCTTCTTATGTGCAAGCCAGAGATGTGTGTCAATATTTGGTCACCTTTTTTTGGTAACTGTCAAATCTGAGATTATTTCCCCCTCCAATTCTTTAGTATCATCTCTCCGATACCTCAAAAATGGATCCCTTGTTGCTGTGGAAATTGTATCTTCTCCCCTGTTGATAATCCTTTGTGTAACTTTGGGCTTATCCATCTGCTCTTTCTCAGTGCCATTGATGCATCCTGATGTAGCACACCAGGGGCTAAGAAATTCGAATTCAAATGTGGTCATACCCTTATGAAAAAAAAAAATGGTGGGAAAAGCTTATTTTTTAAAATATTTACTGATCTCTTCGAATTTTGTTCTCTTTGTTCTCCCTTCAATTTCATTCATAAATTCTTCAGACATTATTAGTTGGGTCTCTCATTGAGCTTTCTTTATACTTTTTTTTCTCTCCCTATCCCTCTGTTTTACGAGATAATGCTGCTCATAATCTCCTAACATTCTCTTCTCTAAAATCTTACAAATGAGTTTGTTGTAATCCAAGTCAATGTTGTTGGCAATGTTGTAGACCACTAGGTGGCGCTCATTACCAAATGGAGAGATATGGCAGCCAAAGGGAAGGGAATAAGCATATATAGCTTTTACTTTGTGCCAGGAGCTTTCTCATTTGATCCTTCCAACAACTCTATAGTTTGTAGGTGCTGTTATTATCCCCATCTGACAGTTGAAGAAACTGAGGCAACAGGGTTAAGTGACTTGCCCAGGGTCACACAGCTAGTAAAGTGTCCGAGGCCAGATTTGAACTCAGGAAAATCAACCTTTCCTACTCCAGGCCCTGAACTTTCTCCACCATACCACCTAGCTGCAATTCTCATTGCAGTTACCAAGTGTTAAAATTAACAATTTAATTTGGAAGTTCTTATCAAGTTTGTCTTAGAATTTTTGTACTTTCTCACCCTCTGCAATAAACGTGGTTACATAGGCCGCCATTTTCTTTATTATGGCTATTTTACAATTGCAGATCATGATGACCACGTGGGCCATTCTGCTATGTTTCTTGTTGGCTTCATACACATAATAAAACCAACGCTGCCAATTCTTTATTTGCTTCTCCAAAGAGAACTCATGGGTTTATTCCATCTTCCCCATCTCTTATGGCTTCATTTTTAGTGAGAATGTCAAGATTGATACGGCACATCCCCTCTGGTAATGGATAACTGGATGAGGATCTCCTGTTTAGAGTGACATCAGTTATGCTAATGTGTATAGATAATTAATAAGCATTTATTAAGCACTGTTTGTAATGGCATTGTGCCAAGTAGTGGGGATACATAAAAAGGCAGAAGCCCAAAAAATAGTCCCTGGCCTCCGAGCAGACTACTAGGGCAGAGAGCATGTCAATAACCAGGTTGGCTTTGTTGAGTTGTCTAAGTTGTGTCCGACTCTTTGCGACCCGGTTGTTGGTTTGTTGGTTGGTTGTGGTCCGTGGTTCTCAAAGAGGACCAGAATGACATCATGAGGTTCAGTGTGTCCGACTGTGGCCGATTGGGCCAACACGAGCTCGAACGCTGTGCTGCAGGTCGGGCACAAATAGTCCATGTGACCATTTGGGGTGAGATCTCCAGATCTGCGCATCCTGCACTTCCTTTGAGCTACTTCAGTTATGCTTTGCTCATAAAGCACGGCACCTTCTCTGATGTGGGCATGCCGTGCTGAGCAGGCCTGTGCCAGTGTCTCCCATGTCACGCGATCAATTCCAGAGTTCTTAAGAGAGACCTTGAGAGTGTCCCCGTATCACTTCTGACCACCACGTGAACGCTTGCCCTGTTGGTTTGTACATATAGGACAGGAGCAGAGTATGGGGCCACTAGGTGGCACCATATGCACAGAGCACTGAACTCTTCCTGAGTTCAAATCTGACCTCAGGCACTAACTCGCTTTGTGACCCTGGGCAACTCATTTAACCCTGTTTGCCTCAGTTTCCTTATCTGTAAAATGAGCTGGAGACTTTGTCAAGAAAACCCCAAATGGTGGCATCACGGAGAGTTGGGCTCAACTGAAATGAATAAACAAATAACAGGGTAGAAGGAAAGTAACCTTCACAGGTATAGGACTGGGGGTGTTGGAGGGAGGGGGAAATTAGGAAAGACCTCTTCCATACAGTGGCCTTTGAGCTGAGTCTTGAATGAAGCCAGAGATGTGAAGAGGTGAAGGTGGAGAGCATTCCAGGTGTGCTTGGCAGCTGCTGCAAAAGCATGGAGATGGGAGATGGATTGTTTTGTGTGAGGAGCAGCAAGTGGGAAGGTGTTAGTAGATCTTAGAATGCATGGAGGATAGTCAAATGAAGAAGACTGGGAAGGCAGGAAGGGACCAGGTGGTGAAGATCTGTATATGCCAGAGAACTTTGTTAGGTCTTGTATATAATGAGGAAGCACTAGAGTTTATTGGATCAGGCAAAGTGACGTGATCAAAACTGCACTCTAGGAAAAGCACTTTGGCAGTGGGGAGAGACTCGAGGCAACAAAATCGATTTATAAGGCTGCTGCTGTTACAGTAGTTCATTTAAGAGGTAGCAAAGGCCAGCTCTAGGGTGGTCCTTACGTGAGTGGAGAGAAGGGCACAGATATGAGAGATGTGGTGAAGGTGGCATGCATCACTGTGTTGAGTGAGTGCCCCTGAAGACTTGAGAATTCTTAGCTCTCTCTTCCTCACTCTGACACCCTTGAGACAGGAGCAGTGGGTTCACTGGACTGAGAACCATTCTGGATCTGTCTTGCTTTTGTGGGTTGCCATAGGCCAAGAATTCTTCATGCATTGGCCATGCAAAGCCTTTGGGGGTTTTCCTTATTCATTGAGGCTATCCCACAGAAATCATGGTCTTACTGAAGTCAGACCTACACAGCATCTCGTGTATTGGGGTAGGGGACTCTTGGGGTTGAGGTGTGGTCTACTACTATCTCCTGTATGTACTCCAAACTCCAGGCCCAAAAAAACAAAACATGCCATGTTTTAGACCAGCCTAATTGTTGAGTGGATTGGAGGACCAAGGAAAGAGGCTGGACTGATTTACAGGATCCTCCTCAGAGGCGAGGTTGCAATCCCATTCTTGTAGCCTCCCCCCCCACCCACTTGCTATCCTTCACAATTGTCCAGCTTTTTTGCCGCTCTCCAGTCACTTTACCTTCTTTTGGCTGCCCCCTCCCCACTTCCACCCCCTGTCTGATCAACTTCTTGGCAAGTCTTACACAGAGCCATAGGATGGCCAAGGGAAATGGACCTTTGGAACATAGGACATAGAATGTCTTAACTGGAAGTGATTTTAGAAAACCAAATGTTAAAATGTAAGGGAGTCACAGAAATCATCTGCTATAACTTCTTATTTTATAGATGGTAAACTTAGACACAAAAAGAAGTGACTTACTCGAGGTCACACAATAAATCAGTGGCAGAATCTGGGCTAAAAGTGGAAAGTGAATGGTGTGGATGTGGGGTCATCAGAAGAGGTGGGGTGGGGCGGGGATGGCAGGTGAACACTTGAGGGGAGGAAAGAGGAAAAGATGAAGGCGTGGGGATGGAGAGTATCAGCAGTTTCTCTCCAGATAGCCTTACTTCATTCTCTCTTTCTCTCTTTTTTCTCTCTCCTCCAGTCCTGGTATCTGGGATAAACAAGGTTCTCCCCACAAGTCCCTTCTCCTGTGTCTCGGGGCTATCCCGGGGGGAGAAAGGCAGCCCCTCGGCCCACGTTTTCGGTGGAGAGCTAGTGCGAGTGAGGACGTCCTCCCAGCCACCCCCGCCAACATCCAACCCGATAAAAAAAAAACAAACAAACAAAAACACAACAAAAAGAGACAAACAAAAAACAAAGACGAAAACAAGAGGTAAGACAGAAAAGTCAGAGACTCTCTCCGAAGAGTGAGTGAGGTTCCGCGCCTGGCAGTCAGGAACATCGTCGCCCAGTCCCCCAGCGACAGACACCCTGGCCAAGGGACAGGCCCCTTGCGCCCACCGGGCACTGCCCAGACGTAGGGCCCCGGGGGGCAGCCTATGCAAAACGGTGTCTTTCTAATTTATTCATCTCCTCTCCACCTGCCACGACTGAAGAAAGGACCGGATGCCCAGCCTGTCCCCCCACCCTGACCCCTGCTTCCATGCCTGCTCCCAGGACAGATGGCTGCTTGCCCCTGTTGGCGTTGGGCAGGCTGAGGGCAGTTCCCATTGGCACCAGCGGCCATCCCTCTGCCCAGGGATGAGCAGATTAAAAAAAAAAACAAATGTGCTTTGGGTTAGCTCCCAGACCCACTGTCCAGACTCCTTAACCAGAGAGAGGTGAGCATACCCCTGAGGCCCACCCAGAGGGGCATCTTGAGGTAAAGGAACTGTACCAGGTGCATTCTCTTCCTCCCCACGTGCCCTGACTGCAGACAAATCAGCTGACATCCCCTCCCCCTGAACTCCCATTCTGGGGCCAGATGGCAGCGTTTCAAAGAGGCTGGTGCCTATGATGCTTGCTATTTGCCAAGGAGGTCAGGCAGCAACCTCCCATCTTCCCCAGCCTCCTGGGGATCAGGGTACCTGTCACCCATGGGGCTTAATGTTTTGTGTGCTATAGAAGGGGTGAGAAGTGGAAATGGGCATAGTAGGGTCTCTCCTGGTGGTACCAGACATTATAAGGGTGGCAGTGGTGGCAGGGGAGGAAGTGGCTATCCAGGATGTTTGGGGAATCAAGGTAAGGGTGGAGGCCACTGACAGTATCAGAAGGTTGGTTGGAGTGGCACCAAATGGGCGGGGCTTGGTGGCACAGGTCCCCTTGGTGAGAGGATTCAGCATGGGCCAAGCTAAAAAAAAAGGAGCCCCAACCAAATTTTTACCCCAAAAGACTCATTGAAAACTCCCCATTTCCTATGCCATATATAGAGAGACATCTAATTTGGCCTAAACTTGGCCCTGAACCACCCTCCTCCCTTTTGTATTTCTATCTGCCTGGGACTCATTCTTTCTTCATGCCTACCCTATTTGGGAGAAAAGGTCTATGCAATCAGTCCCACTGTAACTTGGTGCCCTGGAGCCTGGGACCTGGAAATCAAAGGGACTATAAGGAAGAAGGTGGCCCGCCAAAACCTGTGCCCCAAAGCCTAGTGCCCTGGGGATGATGTTGTATGCGCTGCAAAAGATGCACTTTTGGAGGACGGAAAGGGAAGGAGAAGCCACCATAAGACATGCCCCTCACCCACCTGCTGCTCCCAAGGCTTTAGTCCTACCCTTAAGGATCTTGACAAGACTCCCAGAGTGGAGAAGTTGTGGGCTGGGGATGGGAATAACAGGTCCCCACCCTCTCTGACAAAATCTCCTTCCCCACCCCATCTAACTGGGCTGTGGAGTGTGCGCGATTTAAGTGCCTGAATCCTGGATCGCTGCCCTCAGCTCCTGCCCTCCCATACCCCCAACTCACAAAGGGCCAAGTGATCATGGATGGCCTAGAGCCAAGACCTGGCCCTTCGCCCTCCATGCCCACTCAAGGCACCTCCACCTACCTTCCTGCCAACTCCTCAGAACCACCCCTCTTTCTGGGCCCTGCTGGTTCCCTGTGTGTCATCACTGAGATACCCCACCAAGGGCCACTAGGAGACCCTGGGATCCCTGGTTTTCATCCATTGGTGTCTGGGCCTCAGGCCTCTCTGATTTCCAGGGATACTAAGACTCTCCCTAGGAAAGGAGGAAGGGGACACCTCCTTTCCCAATGGCCCTTCCCCCCTATGCAGTGAGGTATCTCTTTGGGTCTCAAACACCCTCATCTCCTTACTTCCCCCCACAGCCCAAGCCAGAGAGATGGGAGACTGAAAGAGAGAGTGGGCATTTGCCCCTGCCAGCCAACCGCCCGTCTGGGACAGTGGAGATTGGGGCCAAAGGGGGTCAGGGAAGCTGCCCCCTCTTCCCCAGTTCCCTACTGCCCCCTCTGCCAGTGCCTTAAAACCAAGAGTGATGCCCTTCCCATTTCCATGTCTCCTTCCCTTCATGCCTATGCCTGCCCTTCTCCCCAGCTCAGCCCAGGCCAGGCCAAGGGGAACTGCCCCATTGCACTTTTGTCTTCCCTGTTGGCTCTTGGGAGTACGAGATAGATTGGAAAGGGAAAGGTCACTTGGTCCAGTCCCCTACTCTGTGACTAAACCCTGCAAGAGCTAGGGTGAGCCCCAGTAGGAAGGGGAGGGGGGAATGGAGAGAGGTCCTATAGTCCAGGTCCAGAGTAGGCCAAGATCTGGCAGAGAGGGAGAGACTGCCAAACCACAACTGGCAAGGAAGGCAGTGCCCTGGCCCCGACTGGGTATTCCCTACTGCCCTTGTGCCCAGGCACCCCCTCCCATTTGCTCCCTCCTTAAAAACATACACCCCAGCTGAGTGAGGAGTAGCTCAGGCCTGGGGTGGGCAATCTGTTAAGCATTTCCGTTGAGCCGCTCTGATAACACTAAGCTCAGGGAGCCAGCCCTAGGCCTCCCTCCTGCTCTCACCTCTGACCCTACCTCCCCCAGTCATCAGGGGAGGGAGTGGATGCCTGGGACTACCACTACTGGGGTGCCCTTGGGCCCTGTGAGACCCATGTCTAACCTTTCCAGAACTCCTTCCCACTGGTCTCAGAGGGGCCCCTTTCCCTCCAGGGGGTCTGAGCCATCTGCGGGCCACTGAGCCAGGGGCTCCTCCCCACCATGGGAATCTCGCTCTTGGCCCTGATCCCATTTTCCTTCTTTCTCTCTTCTCACCCACCCACTGCCACCTCCTCCAGAGACCATACTTTCCTCTCAAACTGGCACAAAGGCGTGGCAAACCCAGTTCATCCAAAAGAGAAAGACCAGAGTTTCCTAAGCTCCCTCCTCAATTCCTCTCCTATACCCTGTGCCATCCTTCTTATCCTCTGGAGCTTCCCCGATGGCAACTTTGTCACCCAGTGGCAGAGGGTGCGATCTTTGTGCACTTAACCCTATTGTCCTCCCCACCCCCAAGAGGTCTCCAAGCCACTGGATGGGGTTGGCCTTTGGGACCTGAAGTGAGCCTCTCTTGGGGGTGGATGGGTGAAGAGTGTGTGTGTCTGTGTGTGTGTGTCTGTGTGTGTGTGTGTCTGTATGTCTGTTTTGGGGGTGGGGTGGGCATTGGAACCTTCGGTACAGGCAGCCCTAGCTCCCTAGGGTTTTAGGGGTGGGGGTGGGAAAGGACCGCATTCCAGGCGGGACCTTGCGGAACCAAGCTGGGCTAGCAAGTTGGCGGTCAAGGGGAGAACTCAAAGCTAATAAAACTGCATGGTGCTTAACCAGGAACTCGTGTGACCTAGCTCAAGCTGTCAGCTCGGAGCTGATAAATGCATGGCAGACTATAACTGGCTCTACCTTTCCCCCTCTCCACCTTCCCCTGCCCCGTCCTCTTTAAAAAAAAAATTATATAAAAAAGTGAAAAAAAAAATTCCATGTTTCCTAATTTGCACGAAATTTTCTATCACATGATGTGCCTTGCCTTCCAAGAATAAGTATTAACTTTCAACGGTATCACCGCACAGAGATAGCTGCATGCTCTGCTCGTGTAGTTAAAATAAAATCAAATAAAAAATAAAAATGGAAAAGGGGGATGTACTTCTATTTGTAAAAAACAAAACAAAAAAAAATCACCAAACAAAAAACTCAAACCCATCCAGCGTCCAGCCCTCCTCAGCTCCTTCTCTGGGCCTCACCTCCGTCCATCTCTGTTCATGGTTCTTGGGCCTAAAGAGGGGTTCCTCATGTAATGGCCACCTCAAAGCCTTTCTAGCTCTTGCCCCTTTCTCAGCTATCTGCCCAAAGCTAAGCTTGAAGGGTCCAGGAGGCCTTTTGTTTTTGATTTGGAAACTTTAGCATCCAAGCCCTAAAGGGATTGTCCCTGGAAGAGGAGGGCTGTGTTCCTACCATCCTGGATGACCACCTCCTAGGGTGCTGCTTCGAGTTGATTGTCATCTAGGGTTAAGACCCTAAAGGAGACAACCGTGTCCCAGAGCAGCACACTAACTGGGAACCCGGCCCCTAGGATGTTACCCTAATAGACAGCCACCTCCTAAAGGGTCACCTCAAGTGGGGTGGCTCTCTCTTAGAGTGTCACCCTAACTGAAAATAACTGCCCTCTACGGTGTTACCCTAACTGGGATAACCATCTCCCAGGGTGGCAACTTCAACATCTGTCCCTTAGCCTGTCATCCTAACTGGGGGAAAAAAACCACTTGTCCCTTAAGGTATTACTCTAACTGGAATGGCTGCCTCCCTGGGTGTCACCCTGATTGAAACATCTGTCCCCTAGAATGTCACCCTAGCATGTATGACTGCCTTCTGGGGTGACATCTAGCTGGGACAATAATCTCCCAGGGTGTCACCCTAGCAGAGATGACAGAGTCCTTTCAACTCTAAAAGTCTGTAGTTCTGATTGTCTCCTAGGCAGATGGGAGGAAGTGAGTTACCCAGTTAGGGCTCAGGGTTGTTGTTGTTTTTTTTTAACACAGGAGAGATAGTCATTCTTGTGTCTCTTCCATCTGACACCTCCCCCACCCCCATATAAGTTTTGCCAAAGTCCTTCCTTTCCCTGCCCCTCATCCCCCACTTGGTGGGCCATTTGGGGATGGATTTGGCTCCTGTCCTGACAGCTTCTCCCTTGCTCCATGTCTTCCAGTTGTGAATACGAATACATCTACTATGGCAAAAGTATATATTTATCTATCTATCTCTCTATATGCAATACCTGTTTAGTCTCTGCTCCTAGGCTGGCTAACCACTCTCAGTGACTTCATGGGGAGAGAAAGGAGGAGGGTCTTAGAGAAGCTGCTTTGATCTGGGAGTGGGTTGGAAGGGAGGTCAATGGTCCCATTTCATTTTCTTGGGCAGTTTTGTGTGGTGTTTTTTTCTGATTGACCAAAGCAAAGCATGTGCTGCATTTCTCCTCCCTCAGTACTTTCCCTACTCCTCACCCTGGTTATAGGGGCCCAGGGTTTGGGATGAAGGGCTGAATTCAGTGACCTAAGCTTTTAAATTAAGGGAAAGAACCTCCTTCCAGCTTCTGGTCCTCTCTTCTCTAGGGTCCCTCTTTGGAGGGGGAGCAGCTTCCAACAGTCACCTATGGCATCATTGGGTCAGGGACATTCATCATCCCACCCACATAGCCCCATCTTTTATGCTCCTTGGGGAGTGAGGTGGTAGCTGAGCCTAGGAATGAGAACAAGGGATCACCATAGAACTGTAGCTCGTGCAGGTCTGGAGGAGCCTGGAGATGTCTGACACTCTGTTTGCTTATGATGACTCCATGGTTCCTTCCTCATCATCACCACCACAATCCCCCCAAGCTATCATCTTCCTGGGCCTTCCTTGACACCTGCTTTTGGCTCTTGGGCAAGGCAGAAGACTGGAGCCACTGGCTTCCATTTCTGTCCAATGAGACCCCCAGTTCATCCTGGATTTTAGTAATTCTCTTCCTTTCCCATCCCATTATGTCTTCTTTCAAAAGTGCCACTAAAGACCAGAGCAGTGGGGGTGAAGGGTATGACAACTCTATGCTATCTTATCGCCCAAATCTGAAAGCTGTGGGAATTTATGTGTGAGAATCAGGTTGAATGTAACTGATTTAAACAAGAAAGTCCCTTTGTGTTAGGTAAACCAGAGGAAGTGGCCTAGAGGGTTCCTGGAGAGACCCTAGGGGTCAAGTCAGAAAGGGTCTCCCTGAGGTCATTTTGTGCAGTTCCCTACCTCCATCTTGACCTGGACCTCACCAACCATCACCATTCCCTAATTCAGGAAGGATATGTAGGGTTCCTTTAAGCCAGAAGCTCCCAAAGCCAAACACTTCCTCTCCTATTCACTTATTCCACAGATAGTTCCTGAGAGCCACTTACACACACACACACACACACACACACACACACACACAAGCTCAGATCTATCATCTTTCACTTGTCTTAAACACAGGTCAGGGCTCCTGCCAGTGAGGCCCCTGGGCAGACAAGACCCCTTCCCTTCCTCCTTTCTTCCTTTTTTGTCCCAGTCTCTTCTCAGTTGTAGAGAACCTTTCTCCTGCCAGTATCCAGGAGCTTTTGATTAAAATTCTGTGGAAAGGGAAAGAAAAGTTGGAAACCCATCATCTGCATGGAAACTCATGCAAAACAATGGTTTTGAGGTATAGTGGACATAAAGCACAGAGCTATCGAGTGCCCAGAGGATCCAGGCTGGAGTGGCACTGAGGTTGTTGAGAGTGAAGGAAGCTGCCATGAGCACCCTCTCCTCCCTCCCAAAGTGCAGGAGGATGTGCTGAGTCAGCAGCCCTTGCAGTAATTGATCATTAAGTGCATTTCGTTCCTCAAGCTGTGTACATCTTGAGTTAGGAATGAGAAAAAGAGATGCCCTTGTGTTGGTAGATAAGCATCTGAATTTGGAAGGCTGATGGACTTGTCTCAGACAAAGGAGATTTTGGTCAGAGGACCAAATCCTCCGTAATTCAAGCCTTCTCACCACCTCCTGCCATCCAGGTGCTTAGGGAGATCTGGAAACTTATTCTTCATTACCAGCCATGTGCCCCATGAACAGAGGAACTCAGGTCCCCATCTAATCCCCCTGTACTTAAGATGCCTAATTGGTCACCAATTATCCATCTGCCTTCAGGGCATTATCATTCTGCCTAACAGTTGCTATACCCTTCCTTCACCTCCACCCAAAACCTGGTATGGCTTTGGTGGACCAAATGGCTGCTCATCTCTTCCTGGTTCAATGATCAAGGGCTCTCACTGCACTAACCTATTTACCACCAGGTAGTTTTTTCATCTGCTTTGTTGGTTCCTAGCTTCAGACCATTCAGGGCTTGACCTCACACTTTCACAACACACACACACACACACACACACACACACACACCCTGAGTGATGATATTTATGAGAGTTTCGAATGGGACCACATCAGAGACCACCCCAATGGTCCAATATTGGATAAAATCTAGGAAACCAGACCCTGAAGGGGTTGGTCCTGCATTAGTTGAAATTCAGGGTCCCCTTCCTGGATGAGGACAACCAAGTCCTCACCTTAACTTCATCTCTTGAGAGAATTGCCCGTCACGACACACACAGACACACATATTCTGTGTCCACCACTGACCTATCTCTAACTCTCTTCCCTTTCCCCATTTTGTGAGTGGGAAGATGGTTTCTAACCTTGTTTCCTTAGCAGTTTAGTCTGGCCCCCCCTTCCTTCTCCCCAACCTCTCTCACCCAGGAAGGAAATAAATTTCAGGGGCAAGATAGGGGAAGAGAGACACAAGCTCTATTTGATTAAGTGGGGCCAGGAAAGAGGCAAAGGGATGTCAGAGGGACTCTTTGGCTAGCCTCTCTTCTCCCTCAGCCCTAGAGAGTACAGAAAGAAAGGGACATCCCTCCTCCCTCAAAATGGTTTTCTTATAGGGGCATCAGGGGATGAGGGGGCCCCACTTTCCAGGGGATGAGTATTATGAGTCTTCATTCCCTTCCCTGAACTTCATAGTCATCCAGATAGAGAAGCAGAGGCAGGGTACAAAGGGGAAAGAGAAATCTAAGCAACCAGGCAGTGGGCACCCCAAAAAGTAAGGTGATAATATCTTCCTCAAGATTCAAAGATAGAGTTCTGACATGACCCTTTCCCTAAGCACCCCAAACACCAGTGTTCTGAGGCCCAGGACTTGCACCCTTCTCAGAGGCCCTCCAAATCCAGATGGCTTTGGCCTTCGAGCTTGACTTTTCTTGACCTAGCATTCATGCACTACATCGGCTCTCTTAGTGACCACAGTCCCAAGCTGGGTAAGATAGAACCAGAGTTGGGGTGGGCGGAGAGGGCACAATGAGAGAGCCAAGCTCCACAGAGACCTGCTCACCTAGACCAACAAATTCCAGAGTCCTCTACTAGTGCTCATTAGGAAGTATCTCAGATGGACAAAATTGAAGCTGCCTCCTTCCCCATCTGACCACCCCCATAACAGGCCTCATTGATGGTACTTTAAACTTTATCATCCACTCACAATTTTTTGTGACATGGATTATAAATTGCTGCTCTGAAGGGGTCAGTTTCTCAAACTGGCACATCATCCAAGAACCTTGATTTTGTTCGTCATTTTTGAGGGGATGAACATCTTCCTCCCGCCTTCATCTCCTCCTGTCTCTATCCTCTCACACACCATGCCATGCTACTTCCCTCTCCTGCCCACCAGACATCTGGGAAGCAGTAGATCGGCTGTTAGACTCTCTGATCAGCCTCAGTCCCCCCCCACAAAATGTGTCTCCCACCCCTTATAGTCTTCTCTCTACCTTCCATTATGGCTGGGTTAAAGTCCTTCTGGTGCTCCATCATTTATCCATGATTAAAGTTAGCCACACAATAAGAAGGCCTCTGTTTCTTTTCAAGGGAGGGATTGGGACAAGATTTTGGGACAAGAAAGGAGGAAAAGCCAACCAAAAGTCAAAGCAGCAGGACTGTTGACATCCAAACCAAAAACCAATTGTTCCCAAGCAGTGCCTCGAAAGTCCCTGCTGGCCTGGCTTTGAGGGGTGTTTCTCATCTGGCCATCTCAGTCCTTGCTTAGGAAGCTGCAGGGAAGGAGGGTGATCCACCTCCTTAAGAGGGTATATCTCAACCTTGAAAGGATAAGACTGTGATGTGACTCAGGTGAGGGCAAGCTTCTAGGGTGATCTAAAGCACTAAAGCACTCCCCAGCCTGGAGGTCTTTAAAGCTGTAGATTCCGTATTTTCAGTGCCTAGGAACATAAGGGTGGCAAAGAGAGCCTGGCAGAATCCCAGCCCTGGCTGGGAGCTAGAAGGGGAATCCATATCTGTTCTTCCTTGTGGAGCACACATTCTAGGCCTGGAGTGAGATGGGGGAACTCTGGAGCAAAAATCAGTCTGGAAGAGATGGGTCTTGGGAGGGGATGGGAAGCACTGAGTCCATCAAAGACTTCCCCCCCCCCCCCCACCCAAAGCTCTACTCAGAGCCACAGGCCTCCAGAGGCCATCTATTCCATCCTCCACATAGGGCAAGATTCTGCTTTACCAATGACCCCATGGGTTTATTGGACTGAAGCAGGAATATGAGGAGAAAAGCAGTGATAGCTTTCCATCAGCACCCTGGACAAGGGAACAGGTGGGCAATCCAGGCCACACCCTTCTATGTGATCCCTAAAGAAAACCAGTCTCTAGCACCCTTGGTCCCCTGTTCTGGCATTATCCTCTCCAAGGATCCCCAAATTTTGGCCTCAAATCTATCTATCCTCCCAAATACTTGGGTCCCAACAACCCCTCCCAACCACCACCACCACCAACAACAAAAACACAAAACAAACCAAAGGCTTTAAGATACCCTTGGTCCCAACCCCAGACTCATCCTTTCGCAGCTCCTGACTCGCCAGAGTAGCCCAGGCTCTCTGACTTCTCTTCAATGCCTTGGACAGGAGTTGGCAAGAGGCAGGAGGGACAGTCCCCCCAAACCCAGACTTTTCTGTTACAGTTTCCATAGGTCTCATTTTGATCACTCAAGGACAAAATACAGGTGAAAGGGGGGTGGGGGAAGAGGGAGGAGAGGAAATGTTACATAGAGTGAGATCAAGTTCCAGAGACATCTCTCTGGGAACATGGTATAATGGAGAGAAAAAAGAATTTGCTTTACTGGTGTCCTTTTCAGTTGTTATTTTTTGTGTGCGTGTTTTGTTTTGTTTGTTTTGTTTTCTCCAAGATTTCTTTTTCCATTTTATATTTTATCAATATTATGGGACTAGTTAATCTGTTTCTTGCTTCTTGCTTACTGCACCCATCCCACAATGCCCTCACACACACACTTACATACATACATACATACACACACACACACACACTATGCATCATAGATTGGAAACCGCCACAGGCCCAGGACTGAGCTCTCTTATCCTTGGCCTACTATCAACAAATACATATACAGTCTGCCCAATTCCAAGGGCATGATATTGGGACTGGGATGGGGGGATGGGATCTAACTTTACCCTTCCTCCTTCCCCTCCCTCCTACCTGTTCCCTTGCCTCCTGCCTCAGTTTCCCTCTCTCCCTTCCCCCTCTTCTGCGCCTCACACCCTATTTGATTATAACATTGTATGATGCAGCCCTTACGGTCTAGCCGATGCGCCTACCTAAATACCATTTATTGAAAGTGACGATGGTTTGTTCCCTATGCAAAAAAAGGAAAAAATATTCCAAAAAAAAGAAAAAAATGTATAAAACATTAAACAAGCTATGCTCCAACTCTATATGTGTCCCCAAGACTCTCATTTCCTCGACTGGGGTCAAGGGAACCAAAGAGGGAAGGGACTAGGGGAGGGACCAACCAGGGTGGGCTATTTGAGTAACTGGATTTTGTCTTGGCCCTCTCTGCTCCTAGGCTTCCTGAAGAAGAAGGAACCTATAGTGTGTGTGTGTGTGTGTGTGTGTGTGTGCGTGCATGCGTGCGTGTGAGAGAGAGAGAGAGAGAGAGAGAGAGAGAGAGAGAGAGAGAGAGAGAGAGAGAGAGAGAGAGAGAGAGAGAGAGAAACAAGGTAGAAACAAGAGAGAGAGAAACAAGGATGAGGACAAGGATCACCAGAAGCTTGGCTCCCAACCTGGCTACTTCTGTTTGTACCTGACCAGGAATACAGTCTCCAGTGATATCCCCAGTTAGTAGCCCAGACTCACCTTGAGGACATCCATTCCAGACTAGTTGTAATTGCAACTGTTCACCATTTCATTCCTCTTCACAACTGTCGCCTGCTGTAACTCATACTGCCTTTAGGGACAGATCTCTCCTCTTCGTGATAATTTTTCAAAAACCTGAAAACAGCTCCAGGAAGAGGATCCAGGATTAGGTCTGGAGGCTGGAAAAGGATTTGGGGACTGGGAAAAGGCCTGTTTGTTGAATAATACTGAATTGAGGCAATCTTTTCTTTGTAACGGGTCCCAGACAAATGACTTGGCTCAGAAACCATCCACAGAAGACATGCCTGGCTGTGGTCAAGGGTGTGTTTGTGTGTGTATATGTCTGTCTGTATCTTTAATGTACTGTTAATGATTATTATAGCTAGCATTTAAATAGCACTTTAGGGGCAGCTAGGTGGCACAGTGAATAGAGTACCATCCCTGAAGTCAGGAGGACCTGAGTTCAAATCTGGCCTCAGACACTTAACACAAAAACTAGACTGTGACCTTGGGCAAGTCACTTAACCCCAATTGCCCTCCAAAAAACAAAAATAAATAAATAAATAGCACTTTAAGGTTTGCATGTATTGTTTGTCTCATTTGATTTCAACAACCCTAGGAGGAAGGTGCCATTATCATTCCCATTTTACAGATGATAAAATAAAGGCACAGAGAAGTTAAATGATTTATCCAGGGACATACAGCTAGTAAGCATCTGAAGCAAGATTTAAACTCTGGTCTGCCTGACTCCAGTTCTAAGGCTGTCTCTGTTCCATCAGGGAACAGCAAACTGCAGCGCGTCTGGTCCACTGCCTGTTTTTGTGTGGCCTGTTAAGCCAAGGGCTAAGTTTTACTGGATTTTATTTATTTATTTATTTATTCATTTGTTCGTTTGTTTGTTTATTTATTCATTTTTGCTTTTTGGAGAGGGGAAGGCAGGGCAATTGGGGTTAAGTGACTTGCCCAAGGTCACACAGCTAGTAAGTGTTAAGTGCCTGAGACCTGATTTGAACTCAGGTCCTCCTGACTCCAGGGATGGTGCTCTATTCACTGCACCACCTAGCCGCCCCCCATTTTACCGGATTTTAAAGTCTAAAGAGCACTTTCAGCTCTCATGCCATACTCTAGCTTGCTTAGCCTGTGCCACTTGATCTGTACCTGCCTGTGTGTCTCTCTTGGGCTTTGTGTGGCTGTCTCTTCAGTGTGCATCATGTTCTCTCATGCACGTGTCTTCAATGTGTGGGGGGCAGCCAGTGTCTGTGTCAGTGTCTCTGGGTTCCTGCTTATAGGGATTCAGACACCTATTACATTTATCCCTTCCACATCTCAACTTCCCCCATTGCAGTTTCACTATATCACAGGTCAGAGTAAGAAATTAAATGGGAATTTGGGGGGAGAATAAAATTTTGTTTGCAGAAGCCACAGATGACAAGTGAAGGCCAGAAAGACACAGAAAATGTTCAGAAACTGAGAAACGCATAAAATATATGTAGAGTATTGTGTGATATCAATATATTTAATCTTTTAATACCATAATAATTCAGATTTCTTCTCTGGTACAAGTCTTAGGCCAAAATAATTTTATTCAGATTTCCCATATTGCAGGGCACTCCATGCCCCTAACCTTTATGATGTGGAAGGGATATTCAAGTATATTCAGGATGTTAGGAAAAAAGAGAAAAATAAGATGCCTCTTGTCCTACCTTTGCCACATATCTCCAATAAGCCCTTTTCCCTCCTTGGATCATGCAGGCCCTCATCACCTCACCACCCCACTGTGCCCCAGACTATTGCAAGTCTACTGGTGGCTTTGTCTTTCTCAAGCCTCTCCCACTCCAATCCATCCTCCATTCAGCCACTATGATGACTTTTTCCAAAGTAAATCATCTTTCCCCCTAGCCCCCACATCCAATAAATAAACTCCAGTGGCTTCCTACAGGCTTCCAGAATCAAATGCAAAACCTTTGTTTGCCATTCAGAGCCCTTCATAATCTAGCCCTGCCCACACCCTTCCAGTCTCCTTACACCTTATACCCCACTCTCCCACCATACTCTGATCCAGTGACATTGGCCTTCTAGTTGCTTCACAAATGAGACATTCAGTCACGTTCTTGGGCTGTCCCCCATGCCTGGAAAGCTCTCCCTTCCTCCTCATCTCTGTCTCCTGACTTTTCTGGCTTCTTCCAAGTCCCAACTAAAATCCCACCTTCTATAAGAAACCTTTCCCATCCCTCTTTATTCTAGTACCTTCCTTCTCTGACATTTCCTATAAAGCTTGTTTTTACAAATATATTTGCTTGTTGTATCCCCCCTTTAGAGGGCAGGGACTGTATTTGACTTCTCTCTGTATCCTTAGCACCATGCTTGGTACACAGTAGGAGCTTAATAAAAGCTTATTGGCTTGCTGACTCAAGAAACTTATATTTTACTGAGGATGAAGTAGGGACGCGGCATAAGGCATATACACATAAAAGTCAAAGACAAGGCAGAGTGTAATGGGGGCAAAGGAGAGAGCTAGATCAAGTGCTCTAGGGACAATTTAAGGAGAAAGAGAAAACCAAGCTGGGGGATGGGAGAATGAGGAGAATTATACAAGGCTTCATGGGAGAGGTGGCACCCAAGTTGTTCCTGGAAGGAAGAGATCTCCGAAAGGCAGAGATGAGGGAGGAAAGAAAGCATTCCAGGTCTACGGGATGGTCTGAGAAATGCATGGTGGCCTGAGATAGCAGGCAAGGGTAACCCAGGTTTCTAGCCAAGGCTGGAGCATTGTTCAGAAGACTCTCCTCATTGGTGGAGAGAAAGTCACACAAAGCTGTATGCCTAAGTACCATGCACAAGAAAAGAAACAGTCTTCATTCTTCCTTCAAGAGGCATATGTATCAGGGCTGACTCCAGGAGAAAGAAAGACTGTCTTACACACCTGTAAAGACAGCCTACTGCTCAGCATGTCTCTGTCTCTAAAGACACCAGGCACCCAATCTCCTTTCTCTTGGTTAAACAATGTCATTTGATTCCCATCTAAAGAACTAGCTCATTCTTGTTCATTGATAGGTTTTCCAGGTTCACTTTTTCCAAGTTTTGATTGGATAAATGCCTTTTGTGATGGTCTTTGTGGAACTAGTATTGGTTAGGAAGGAGTCAGACCTTTGGGTGGAAGCTTGGGGTACCTTTCCACCTTAAAAGATAGCAGCCAAGGGGCACCTAGGTGGCCCAGTGAGTAGAGTACTGGTCCTGGAGTCAGGAGGACCTGAGTTCATATCCAGCCTTAGACACTTGACACCTTGACACACTTACTAGCTGTGTGACCTTCAGCAAGTCACTTAACCCCCAATTGCCTTGCCTTCCCCCCTCCCAAAAAAACAGCAGCCAAGACAGCCATTTTTTGTCCTGAACCAATTGTGCCCCTAAACCAGCCATGTAGGGGTAGGGGGTACAAATAGATGTCATTCTAGTCTGGTATCCTTCTCTTAGACACTGGAAAATAGAATGGCTAGTTTTATGGTCCCTCCTGTTCTCTTCAATGTACGAATCACAATCTTCCTTGTAGAGGGGTGAGCAAGATTCCAGAGACAGCTGTCATTGTCTCCCATTAAGCCACCTGTCTGTAGCCTGTTTTAACATTCCATGTGGACATACAGATCTGACATGGGCAATAAACACATTATGTAAGGGTCAGAGAACATCTAGCACCCCAGTGGGGCTGGTACATAGAGGACTAGATGGCAGTATGATGCAAAATAAGACTTGAAACTCATTTGGGGGGTCAGGTTGTGAAGACTGAGGAGTCTGGAAGCCTCAATATATGTGTCTGTATTTTTATCCCTACGTGCCTCAGTGTGGCTATCTCTGTCTCTGTCTATTTCTGTAAGCGTGTGTGTGTGTGTGTGTGTGTGTGTGTGTGTGTGTCTACATCTGTGCTCAAGATTCTCTGCTTATCTGTGGCCAAGTATGTCAAGTCAAGCTTCCCATTCTCAGAGCCATAACTACAACGATGTGATCAAGGCTTTGCCCCAGGGCACCAACATCCAGAACATGTTTCCTTCCAGGGTAGGTCTTCCAGAATACCGGTTCTGGGCTGCTTGATACCACGGAAGTCCGACTCTCTCCCACTCCACCACAGCCCCTATCTCTTGTTATTTCCCACCACCACCCCCTCACACAAAGGTTGCCTGGCTCAACTGAACCCAACTAAAAACACATCCTGCCTGCACCACCAATTCCAACTGAATTTGCCCCAAATTCCTAGAGCCCCCTTTTTTTCTGAGGCTCTGAAAGCTACAGCCTGATCCCAGGGAGTTCTTCCACCTGACTCAGGAGAAAAGACTCCCCGAAATGTAACAGAGAGCCAGACCTGGGACAGACTGGAGATATGTGAGATTCATGCGAGGTCCAGGCCCCACATCTGGTCTGAGTGTCTTAGCAGCCCCATGGCATGCAAAGCTCTCCATGAGGCACTTTGAGCCCTACATTTCCCTCTGCATGGAAGGACAACAGTCAGGAGGATGTACACTCAACCAGGTCTTCAGCAGCAGGCTGAATAGATAGGCTACAAAGAGTCCCCTGTGTTCTGCTGCCCAGTCCATCTCAAGGGCCAAAGTGGCCTTCAGGAAATGGCCAGCGCAGGCCAAGGGCAGAAGGCTTCAGTTACAGCCATGGGTATAGCCAGTGTCCTCTCTGGCTTTGGAGATGCTGGGGTATGGGGGGGAAGAGGAGGGGAGCCAGGACTTTCCCCTTGGCAACAATCAACTCTCCCCTTGAGAGAGGGCCAGACTCGGGGAGCATAATCATGAGAGTCCATCCCTAGCTCTTCAAATCTAGCTCTGTTCCTCCTGTCTTACCCACGCACCTCAAAACCATCTTCTGCTCTCATTTTAACCCAGCTCCCACAGATTCACCTCTGCTCATTCATCCCATTGCTGTACTCCCAAAGAAACCTCTTGTGCCTCATCCTGTCTTTGTTCCCCAACCCATGTCTGCTTCCTCATCCCATCCCGGCCTCCCAATAAACCTGCACTTAGCACAGTGTCTGTACATAATAGACGTTTAATAAATGTTTATTGATTGAATGGTTCAAACTTCTAGTTCCTGATCTTATCCTTGCTCCCCTCATCAAAGTACCCTGGAATCAAAGGATTTGGGTTCCAAGTGAAGTGACTTTGGATAAGTCACTTAATTGCTACAGGCCTCAGTTTACCCATCTATAAAATGAAATCAGACTTGATGGCCTCTAAAGTTTCTCCCAGATCTAAAGCTATGATTCTGTGATCCTGTTCCTGACCCTCCCAATCTGCCTCTCAAGGTTCCTTCATCTTATCACTGTCCCCTAAGCCCTCATTTGCTTCCCTCTGTTCCCCCAAACAAAACCTCTGCTCCTTCCCCCACAAGGGAGAGTGCTTTGGGGAAAGAGAATTGGACTTGGAAACAGGAAGACTTGGGTTTGAATCCTGCCACAGACCCTTCCCCTGCAAGTAACTTCACCACTCTGGGACTCAGTTTACTCATCTGGAAAACAAGACTCAGTAACCTCTAAGGACCTTTCCAACTCTATGATCCTGTGATCCTCAGTCCCCAAAACAAACCTCTAACTCTCTCATTCTAGCCTTGCCCCCCCCTACCCAATTCTGATTTTCCCAGCCCAGTATCCCCATAGCTACTTGTCAGCTCTCCTAGATTGCCTCTGAGGTCCCTTCCAATTCTGAGATTTATGATTCTGGAATAGTGAAGTCTCTGGAGAGCCCCCAAATTTAGACCGCTAAAGGACAATAGATAACACGATGAGAGGGACTTCAGGGGCCACCTAATTCAAGCCTACATTTTACAGATGAGTAAACTGATTCCCAAAGAGTTGAAGTGTCATGCTTCAGGTGACAAAAATAGTGAGTTCTAGTGCCAAGATTTGAACCCAAGTCCCCTGCCTTCAAATTCAAGCTCTGTCCTAGAGCATGCTAGCCTCTTACATCACAGTTGAAAGAAACCTTTAAAACCATTGAGACCAACCTCTTCATTCTACAGATAAAGACTCAGCAGCCCAAGAAAGCTAAATGGCTTGCCCAAAGTCCCATATGCAGTATGAGGTACTGCCAGGATTTGAATCCAGGATCTTTGACTTCAAATCCAGAATTCTTCCTCCTTCACAGTACTGGCTCTTGTAGCAGAGTTTAAAAGGCCCTTAGAGACTATCTAGTCCAACCTCCTCATTTCACAGATGGCATAACAGGCTCAAAGAGAAGGAACTTGCCCAAAGGTCCAGAAGTGAGTTAATGACACTTTACCTACTTTCTAATTTTGTGAGTGGATGGCATGACAGGCCTCCTCTCCAGGAGTCATCCATTGACTCAACCATGAAAACCCTGGAATTTACTTTGTATCTGAAAGGGCTAAAGGATATGGAAATTTGGTGAGGACATGAAGGGATCACAGGAATGGCTACCAGCAAGGAAATAGGCACAGAGGGAGGAGACCCTGGGAATTGCCTGCTTCTGAGCAGGATATCTCCCTCATGCCTTTACCCCCAAGCTTCTGAATAAATGAGGCTAAGAGAAGGGTCCAGGACTCTTGGGTTCTCATCCCCAAATTTTAGAACCCTAGAATGTCAGATCTAGAAAGACCTTTAAGTGATAAAACATCTAGTCTAAAGCCAGAAGAAACCAAAAGATACAGGATGTGGCAGTATTGGAAGGATCCTCTCATCCAAACTACATCTCAACAGGCATTCCCTTTGCTACAAACTCAACAAATGGTTTTCCAGTTTCTTCTTGAAAATCTACAGGGATGGAAAATGAGCCACTTTCTAAGGACCTTAGAATACTCTTGGGTAGCTCTAGGCAGCTAAGAAATTTAGTCCAATGCCCTGAGGAAACTGTGACAAGTGAAGAAAAATCAGTGGCAGAGCCAGGATGTCTCCCTACCCTGGGTCAGCGTCTCTTTCGGATACATCAAGCTATTTGTCCTCAGAACACTGGGGGAGACAGTTCAGTTTGGGGCTGGAGAAGGGACTGGAGGAGAGAGATGAGGATTGGCAGAAGGACCCTCCTTCACAGGGGGCTGAATCCCAGGGCTTGGGTCCCCACACCCACTGTAGTGGAAAGACAGTTGGGCTTTGATCTGGAGACTCTCCAGAGTCCTGATCCCAGCCTTTCCACTTACTGTGTAAATGGGTGTCTCATGCATCCGTCACCAGACCACCATTTCCTCACCTGTACAATGAGGGGGTTGGTCTGGATCGCCTGTATGGCCCCTCCCAGCTTCAGATCTATACTTCTGAGTCTTCTTGCAACAGAAGCATCTGTTTAAGAACAAGGCCCCCAACCCCTCACTCTGCTTCAACCAAAAGGCCTTCTTCCCCCAACCCAATGTGGACCATGGTTAAGTCTCTCTTGTGAGCCTCTAGTACCCTCTGGTGGCCATACTGGGGACTCCAATGACAAGCTACCAGCTTCTCCCCATACTGGAGTCTCCTGTCTTGGTCATAAATATCCCGGCCCATGAGCATCTAGTGCCTTTCATCCCGGCTCCCCACAATAGGATCTCTACCCCAACCCCACCCTCCACACAAGAGACATTAAGAACCAAGGTACTAGACTCCTTAACTTAAGTCAGGGGATTGATCCTCTTGTACCAGGACCCTTGTCCAAGGGTGGAGTCAGGGTTCAATATTTACTGGCAGGGGCTCAGTTTGGGTCTGAGATCAGAGTTCAGTCCATTCTAGAGGATCACCCTCATCACCTGGCTCTGACTTTCTAGGCATACTTCCCCTCATCTTCCCCCTCCCCCCCCCAGTCTATCAAGCACTAATTGAAGGGTAAAGGGTAAAGGAGTGGAGATATGACCCCTTATCTCTGTTTGGGGGAGGATTGAGGTGGGAGAGGGTGGAAATTCCCAGGAGAATGGGAGGTGAGAATAAATCTGGGAACTCCCAGAGTGAAGGAAAAATACAGCACCAGTCCTGAAGGGAACAAATGACCCCTATCCTACCCCACCCCCATTTTCATAGGAAGAACTCAAGCCGTTCAGAGCCTGAGGACTAGGTGTTTAGGATTTCCGTCCCTCGTTGAACCCCGAAATTACAATAGCCTCTTGGTTGGTCCTCCTTCAGGTCTCTCCTCACTCTCTGTATCCGTAGTTCTTTACATGTTGTCTTCCCCATTAGAGTGTGAGCTCCCTGAAGACAGGGCCCATCTTTTGCATTTTTTTTGTATCCAGCAATTAGCACACTGCCTGGCACTTGGTAAGAACTAAGTAAATGCTTGTTGATTGATAAAGACCAAGTAGGAAAAAAAAATGATACTGGCCACAGCAGAAAGCCCCGCAACCTTGGATAGAGTAAGAGGGAAAAGCTCAATAGCCCTAGAGCTCATAAAATTCAGAAATGTGAGGTTCTTTGGTTTAGAGAATAAAATCCAACCCACTTAATTTACAATTTGGGAAACTGAGGCTCAAAGAGGGAAGGGACATGTCCCAAGGTCATTCAGCAAATTAGTGAGAGCCATCTCTAGTCCTCCTGATCTATATCATGCCAAGGACCCAGATGGCTCTAGAGGAGAAAGTGAGGCTGGTGACCTTGCACAGCCCTGCCTCACTTAAATCCAATTCACTTTCAAGTCATGGCATCACCTTCCTAATGCCATGGTCCTTTTCCGGAACTAAGGACAAACAACAGCAGCAAGTTAGTGGCAAAGGGAGGAATTGTACCCAGGTCTCCTGGTTTCTTTTTCTTTTCTTTCTTTTTCTTTTTGACACTTCCCAATTTCCAAGGGGTTAATTTTGTATTTAAAGACTAAGAATATTCATCTGAGAGACAAAGGGCAAACTAGAAAAGTGTTCTGTTGTTGAATCCATCAGAGCCATTAGGTATCCTAATTTCTAGCCCTTTCCATTATACTACAAGACAATTACACCCCAAAGTAGATAACATGTTTTTTGTTTGGCTTCCCCCACGAACTGAAGCTTAGAAACTGGAAGAAAGTAAGTGATACAAGCTAAGGTGTCAAGCATGGATAAACTCCCAAGTGTGGCAGGAACCAGATTAAAACATAGTTAGGACGTTTTTTAGCAAAATAAATAAAAATACAATACAGCATAGATAATGTTAATTTGTGGTTTTCTAAGTCTATAAGTGTAGGCAAAGATTCTTTTCTATTTGGGTATGACACCACTGTTCCATCAGACCAATTCAAAGTCCAGGGAAGTAAAGCTGTAATAATAGTGTGAACAGACTGTGGGCAGTGATGGTGGAGGGCAGAGAGAAAAGCACCCAACACTTGTGGATATTTCGCCAATGCCTCTCGGATAAAGAAGTCTGAGAAGTTCGAATCCCTTCCTGGCAGTTCTTGTGTCCTCATACTTACACTGAGGAACTGTGCAAGGGAGGAAACTGAGTCTCAGTGAGGGAATCTGACTCGTCCTGACAAGCATTTGCTATTCATCAGAGCAGACCCTCTACTTGGTAACAGGACAGGAAGGTCTCTTTTATAGTTTTGACATCAATACAGCTGCATTTCCTCAGGGGAAAAAAAAATCCTATAATTCAAACTTTTCAATTATTCCTTTCCCCACAAAAAGAGACCCACGAATGAGGTTTCTTGGTTGCTTCCTATGACCAAGTCTTGTCTCCCAGTTCTCCCAGGATAGGGCCCCTCTTACCACTTGTTCCTAGCTAGTGTCATATCTAGCAAATGGAGACAAGGGAGCAGTTATTGAGAAACAAGACTGTGGCAAAATGAAATTAGGGAATAGGCAACTCAGGAGATTATTGAAGAAAAGGGCGGGGGCACAGGAAGTGACTTAAGATATTCTCTAGGTCAACCATTCATTTTCCAGATGACAAAACCAAAGCCTAGAGAAAAGTAATTTGCAAATGGTCACACAGAGTCAGTAATAATAGTGAACATTTATAGCACTATACTAAGCTCTTTACAATTATCATCTCATTCAATCCTCATAATAACCATGGGATGTGGGTACTATTATTATTCCCATTTTACAGATAAGGAAACTGAGGCAGGCAGAGGTTAAGTGACTTGCCTAAGGTCACATAGCTAGTAAGTATGTGAGGTCGAATTTGATCTTGGGTCTTCCTGACACCAGGCCCAGCATTTCTAGCCACTGTACAACCTAGCTGCCTCAGTAGCTCTCAAATTCAGGTCTTCAGAGTTTCATTCCAGGATCTTAACTTTAACCTCATTGAGTTTCCATTTCTTCATCTGGAAAATGAGGGGGTAGAACCAGATGACCTCTAAGGCCCCTTCTGTATCTATGATCTTATGTTCTTAATCACCATTTAGAGAAGAATCAACCATCACTGGGCAGCAAAATGGCTGGATTTTCCATAAATAATTCTTTATTTGTAAATTAATCTGCATGGGGGATGGGGAGGGAAGGGAGGGAGGTGGAATCATAGCCTAGTTCTGCCATGTTTCCCATTGAGGGAGAAGAGATGGAATAGGGCCTGGGGTTATTAACAGGATTCTTTTATTACAGTTTAAATCATTACTTGGGCCCCAGAGACTGGAGGTAGAGTTTGGGAGACAAGCATGAAGAAATCAGGACATCCAGCCCAAGGATTCCACAGTGGGAGGGCCTCCCTTACAAGGAAGTAAATTTCTTATCATCTGTGCTGGTAGTGGCCTTTTCATCTGGTTCCAAGGCTTCATTGGTGTGGCCTCTCCTCTCCTTTGGTGACTCGGATGTTGGCCTAGAGAAAGGATGACCAGATCTCAATGCCAGCCTATTTGAAGGGAGGGTGGTGGGAACCAGGAACCTCTTGACTGGACCAGTTACAGCCCAAGAGAAGATACCTTTGTCCCAGTTGGTGGTCTAGGCACTAAAAAGTTAGCTACCTCTTGGAAGAGGTAAGGAAAGAGATAGGAGAAGGTTCTGGATAAAGTAGAGAAGAGGGGAAAAGGAGAGGCTACACTCATCCAGAAGCTACAACCTTTCATGGTTCCCACAGCCCACAGGAAAAAGTCTAAACTCTTTAGTCTGGCAATTTGAGACCTCCATGGTGTGGCCTCCAGCTCCTTCTCCAGACTTGTCATTCTTACTGCCCTGTAGAACCTCTCCATACCAGCTAGACTGGGTTCCTCCCTCCCCCAGTCTGTCTTTCCTCTACAAACTCAGCTTCGTCCCACCTCAAAGCTTCTTCTCAGGTTCACTTCTCTCCTCTCTGCCTCCATCTTTTGTCCAAACCATTAGAAAGTACAGTAAAGGACATTGGGGGCCATATACTACTGACAGAAACACATAGAACGCATACTCACCCATGTACACAGGACATATCATTCCATTAGTGTGAGGAACTCCTGGTGGGAAAACTTGCCTGTACTCCAGAGGCCATTGACAACTCTTCTATAACTTAAAAATCTGAGTTGTTTTAGGCATTGAAGGGATGATGATTATGGTGATAAACATTTATAAAGCACTTACTATATGCTAGGCACTGTTCTAAATGCTATATAATTATTATCTCATTCCATCCTCACAACAACCCTGGGAGGTAGGCACTATTATTTACAGATGAGGAAACTAAGGCAAGCAGAGGTTAAATGACTTGCCCATGGTCATACAGCTAGTAAACTTCTGAGGCTAGATTTGAATTCAGATCTTCCTTACTCCAGGCCCAATGCTCTATTCACTGTGAAACCTAGGTAAGTGACTTGTCTGTGAGTGAGCTAGGCTGGACCTGACTACAAGGTCTGCCCTCTATGTACTATACTCCCTCACGCTGATGATTCTAACAATGCGAAACATGAGCATGCATAGAATGCAACAGAGGGACACACCTGTCCATGCACATGCACACCAAAGGGCACACACGTATATGGTGCACACCTGGGAATTTGCATTTGGACACAGCCACAAAAGCATACATGCAAGAACACGTAACAGTAATCACTCCCTTCTCTGTGGCCACAAAGCTGTCAAAGTTCTTTCTTCACAGCCACCCTGAGGCCATTCGTTCAAATATGTTATTATCCCTATTTTACAGGCGAGGAAACTGAGGCTGAGTCCCAGGTCTCCTATCTTGAGTTCTTTAAACTAGACTATATTGCTTCACAGAAGCATCCCAATGCCCAAAACAAAACAAAACACACACATAGACACTTGTGTGCATACATGAAGATATCAATGTACGCTGTACCTCATTTGAAGGTTTTCATAGAAGTTCTTAGTTGATTGGACTTTGCCAAGCTCCTCCTCCCCCTCCTCCTCCTCCTCGTTCCTGGAGAGAAAAGGGAATCTGGAGGTTCTCCTTGGCCTGATTCCCCTCTCATCCTTACCCCCTCTCTCCCCCCCCACATACACACCATGGGTACTTTTTCCAGCTAAGACTCAGTCCCTAGTGTTCTATAAATTTAGAACTTGGAGATGAAGTCCCAATTCCCTCATTTCACAGATTAATAAACTGAGTTACCAGATGAGGAAATTATTTGTTCAAGGTCACAGTCAGGGAGTTTGTAGTTCCTATGACTGAAACACCCACACAAGCAGCCTGGCTCTTTGGCCAGGTCACAGGGAGGAGGGGCAGCCATGGGGAAGAAGAGAGGGAGCTGGGAGGTAACCCCAGGTCCAGGGAGCAAGGTTTCCCACCTCTCCTTGGAACACCAAAACCGTCTGGCCAGCATGAGGACGAAGACGATGAAGAGAAAGCCCACAACAGCTGTCAGACCTGTCAGCCAGGGCTGCAAGCTTCTCTCAATCACTGCCAGGGACAGAGTGACAAAGAGACACGTTGAGCTCCAGTGTGCCAGGCTCTGGGACAATTTCCCCTTTCCCTCTCTTCATCTTTTCCCTCTTCCAAGAGACCTGTTTCTCCATGTAAATAGAGTCCCAGAGCCAAAGCAGGGTACTGGGTTATTCCCTAACCCCCTACCCAGGGTATCACCATTCTTGCCCTTCCCCGATCCCTGATTTCCCACCTTCCTGGGCATCCACTGATGACAACAACAGTGCAGAGAGCACAAAGATGGTCTCCTGGAGCTCCATGGGGTCAAGCAGCCGTGGCTGGTCAGCCTGTCCAGGGTCCTTGAATCTGGTCTGTCTGTAGTTTGCACTGACTGCTGCAGAAGGGACCTGGAGAGATGGCTTGGAAATGGCCCCACCCCAGATAAGCTAATGTGGAAGGGGCAGAGGTTGGGGGGGGGGGCATGTGTGTGGAGTGCTGGTAGGAGAGTGATCATTTATTGGACTCTGAAGGCCCCACTCCTCACTCACTCCCACCAGCTGCTCAGGGGACCGCACCTTTCTTCCCTTTTAACCCTCTGTGGCCTTTGAGATCCTAGGTGGCTGGGCTCCAGGGTAACCAAAGAACGAGGCTCTTCATTTGCAGTTGACCATTTCCCTATTATTCTGCCAGTCCTGGAGGGGCTCTGCCATACCATTCCTGGGGGCGTCAATCCTTGTGTGTCATCCTCCACCCACACACAAAGGGTTAACAGGAGGGGAGCTGGGGAAATGAAGGGAGCAGAGAGACTCTGGACTTAGGTAACAATTAACTCAGCCTCATTCTCAGGAAGCAAAAAGCCATTATCCCTACACAATGCTCAGCACAACTGGCTGAGGACCTCACAGAAGGCATGGATGGCTTCACCAAAGCACAAAAAGACAGTTTGGACCCCAGCCCCTACCAGGGACTTAGAGCAACTGAGGTCAACAAAGCTTCAGCTTCCCTGTTCTCTTAGAATAGGTTATTACTGAGAGAGTCCCAGTCCTCAAAAGAGATTCTCCTCCCCATCCTTAGATTTAAGGATCTTCTGAGTGCAAACATCTCATTAGCTTAGGCCATGCCTCTGATGAGCTGTGGGGAAGCTCTGAGACCCTCCCTTGGCCTTGCTCACTAATGGCCCCTCAGTCATTCTCCCAGCCAGTGGTAAAGCCTGTCATCCCTCTACAACTATAGCAGAAGATAACATAAGTATGTCAACAAGCTGGGAGAGTAGAAGCTTTTGTCAACCAGTATGATATCATCACCCATGGGTACAGAAGACTATGCCTCCACACTGTGAGGTGGAAGGAGGGGAACAAAGTTAAAGGTACCCGTCCCCTGTTCCAAGAAAAAGCACAATCCCACTGAGAGAAGGAACAGAGTCTGTTGGAGAAGCAAGGAATTCAATCTCAATCTTGTAAAGGGTGTCCCCTGAAGAGCCAACCCCCACACAACGCTGCCCTGTGGAGGGTGAGAGTAGGGATGAGCCAGAGGTGGCCTGGAAAGAGTAATGGATTTGGAGTCATAGACTATGAAGAGAGCCTAAGAGATCATAGGATCGAGAGATCCTATGCTCAGGGAGGGAAATCGATTTGCCCAAAGTCACAGAGCAAATCAGAGGCAGAGCAAATCTTAGGCTTGGATTCAGGCTCTGTTAAGTGACTATATGACACACCGCAAATCACTTAACCTCTCCCGATCACATTTTCTTTCTCCAGTAGAGGGAATTGGACCAGGCGATCTTGGAAATCTTTCTCAGTTCAAAATCCTATCATCCCATGCATGAGTCATCCATTAGCCTGTTAGCCTTGGCACTTCCCTGGGTGAAGGTGGACTCCACCTCAGCTTCCAAGGGAGAAACCATAGCCCTGGCACGTGATCTGAAGGTCAAGGTAGTAATCAAGCAATTTCTCTCCTTACTTTTCCTTTCTCCTACCCGCCCCCTGCACTGCTTCCAAAGTAGAGAACCAAGGAGGCAAAGGGGTGGGCAGAATATGGAGAGACAGAGGTTTAGTGCAGATGTTCCCTGGAAAAACACAAGCCCATATCTGGACTGTTTTATACTGTCCAAAGTACTTCACACCCGTTAGTTTATCTAAGAACTCGTGTTTCTATTTTACAATGTATTTGTTTTTCCCACAACCACCCTTTGAGGTAGATAGTTCAGGCATTACTGTCCCCATTTTATAGAAACTGACTCAGAGAGGCTGCTTCATTTAGCACAGTGTCACAGTCAGGATGTGAGCCTCAGTCTTCTGACTCAAAGTCCAGTCAATGCACTTTCACAACACTGTGCTGTGCTGTCTCTCCAGAGTCCTAGAAGGTTGGCAGCACAGGAATCATTATTCTTATTTGACAAAAAAAAAAAAAAAAAAGGAAAACTGAGGACCAGAAAGGACAAGGGATTTCCTTAAGATCACAAAATGAGTCATTAGCAGGGATGGGACTAGTAGCTAGTCCTCAGGCTACCAGCCCAGGGCCCAATTGCCTTAATCCATCAGTTTAGGAAGTCTTCACTAAGCTTTGCTATGGGCCCAGCATAGGCTTGGCTAGTCTATAGGAGAGGCAAGAGTTGACAGCGTCCTTAAGGAGCTCTTGGTCTGGCAGGGGAAAAAAGAATCACACTTCCAAAATGATAAGAGATCAGTCAGAGTACTGAACTGAGAGCCATGAGAACACAGCAGGAGTCCAGGAAGATCCCAGGTCCAAAAGATTAGAGAATAAGCTGAGAAATCACAGCCCAACTCCATTTTGCTTAAGGGGAAACTCAGGTGCAAACTTGCCCAAGGTGACACAGGTAGTAAATACTAGTGCCAGGATTTGAATTCAGGACCCCTAACTCACAATTCAGAAGTTCTCAAATGCTCTCAAATGCTGAAAGATGCCCCAACACTCCCCCTACCCATGTGCAACTGTTTCTAACCCATCAAGCTATTGAAAACAAAGGCTTCTGTGACTTGGATCACCACTGCTGGAAATAGGCTGGAGTGGGTAGTGAGGGAAACAGAGAAACTGAGATCTTCGAACAACCATTCAGGCTTGGGAGACAGGGCTTTCCACCTTGGCAGTGTTTTCTACTTTGGGATTTATAGCAAGTCATCTGATACTCTGAGGGGTAGTTACGAAAGAGGATTGGTTTACTAAGCTTGGACCTAGAACACAGAACTCAAGACAGCCAGGGAGAAGTTACAAGGAGACAAATTTCAGCTCAAGGTGAGGACACACTTAATAATCAGAGCTGCGGGAGATGGTGTTGGTGGATAGAGAACAAGACTGAATTCTGATACATACTAGCTGTTCATGTAGTGTTTCCAGGCAGCTCTAAGACTTTTTAAGTTACAAATGAGCTGCCAATTGCCATCAGTAGAATTTCCCCAATGTGAGCCCCTTATTGATGAAATCACAGGTTTGGACCAAAAAGAAAAAAATCAGCCATACAGCAATGAAAAGCGCAGCCTCCATTCCCTATAAGCAGACAGAATCGACCACTGGGAATGCCATAGGGCATTGTAGCCAATTTTTGCTAGCCCACAAAACCTTGGCTGTCAGAGCTCCTGCCTCCCCCAATTCCATACACATAAAGCAGCAACCTTCCTTCGTGCTGAGCTCATTCCCGCATGCTGGGCTTGGTCCTACCTGCTCTCTCCTTCTCTGTGGGTGAAGCCCCCTAATCACCATTCAGGCTACAGGGGGCAGAGCCACCTGCATAGAGAACTGAGATACTGGACTGCTCTGCAGCCCAGTGTGGACTGGGGACACGGCTAGTGAGGGTTTTCGGGGTTTGGTTAGGTGGCCTAGATGATCTCTGAGGTCGCTTCCAGCTGATACTTTGTGATTTTGGCCAGGCCAGTGGTGGAACAGAATTCAATTTCTACAAACAATCTGCATACTACTTGGTAGAAAAATAAAGGGGAGGAATCACGACGATCCAGTTCCAGTGAATTTCCTCCTTTTTCCTCCTTCTGTTCAGTGCTAACTGATCCATGGCGCTTCTGGCAGCCTTAGCTGCTTGTCGACTTCATGCCCCTACTGAGCCCCAGGGAACCAGGGAGGCCACTCCACTCCTGCTTCTCTCTACTCTAGCCTTCGCTGGGACACTGGCTCTTGGAAGGTGATGATGGAGGGACGCCGAGGAGCAGGGCGCGGAGGCCAGCGAGGGGGCTCCCGGACCTCCCTGTCCCCAGTTGGGGTTTCCTCTGTTGAGATGGTCAGCTCTTCCCCACGCCAGGTCAGGGACAGCTCCAGGTCCAGCTCCTCCAGATCTTCACCTTCGAGGCTTTTGGGCAGCTCCCTTGGGGACTCAGGCTGGTCTGGCTTCGGCCCAAAGGCCCAATCTGCATAGAGAATACAGATAGGACAACCTCCTTCCACCTTCACCAAGGGCCTGGGAGATAGGCAAGGGCAAGGAGAAGCACCCCCATTTCCCAGATACGGAAACCAAGAGAAAATAGGGACTAAGGCTATGCTCAGAAACAGAACCAGGACCCAAGCCTAGGTCTTCTGACTCCTGCCTGAAGTTCTCCTTCTGAGAAAGGGAGTTAGGGAAAATCACATTTCTTGCTGCAGTCCCCTTTGATGAGAATCCAAAGGATGGAGGGCAGGGAAGGAAGCCTTCCAGGGTCACATCATCAGTTTCTTCTTCCCTCTCTACACCAACATTGGTCTTGTCTTTGTCTATTTACAAAGTACTTTACATATATTGTCTCAGATTGTCCCTCACAGCAACACAGAGAGGCAGAGAATGAAAGTGTTATCGTGATTATCTTACTACTAAGGAAACAGAGGCTGAGACAGTATCACACTAACCCTAACTAGATTCTTGGCATCACACAGCCAATAAACCGAGGGACCAGGATTTAAAGTCAGGGCTCTGGACTCTTAAAGCAAATATTCATTTCTCTACACCAGACCTTTTGCAGATTGAATAACAGATCTTGAAAACATGTATTACTATTGTTCAAAAGTTTGTAGATGTTAATGTAATTAATATGCAAATACACTTAAAAGCATTAATAGTAATTTTTTTACATTTATGTTCTCAATACTACAGGTTTTAAAATGTGGGGTCCTGAATTTTGGGGAAATGAAAAAAGGATTATCATACTTTAAACAACTGACAACCACATTATAAGCTATTTGGCCCAGGTGACCTCCAGCACATTCACAAATGAACCCTGACCTGGGGAGGGAAGCTGAGGGGAGAGGGAGATGTCTGAAGGCAGAGCTTTCCCCTTCTGCCCCTCTACACACCCTCCAAGAGCTCCAGAGGAGTCAGGATAGCATTCAGCGGCTCTGTTCCCCTCATCCGAGCCCTGGTCTGGGGAGGGAGGTTGGAGGGCATCTGAAGGAACAGCTGCTTTGCTTTCATTAGAGGTCCCTGAAGAGGTGGACCAGGAGGACTCACCAGCCAGGTCATGCATGAGGTCTTTGATGAGGTGCCCAACGATGGCATAGGCCACAGCTACAACGATGAGGGCAGCAAGCAGCAGGTATAGCACATACTTAGGCAGACGCACAGTATCTAGGGCAGGCGGTCGGTAGTCCTCAAATAAGGGTGTCTCCCTCGTCTGGTCCTCAGACTCCTCTTCCAGTAGGTGCCGAGGGCCCCAGCTCCCCACCATCCCGGCCCCTCAGCAAGGTGGTCTCACAGGCGGAGGCCACTGTCTGCCTGTCAGGATGTGGGGCATGGTGCCCAAGAGGCTGGCAGTGCTGGACTAACCCCCAAGGGCGGGCAGCGGAAGCATTAAGGGTCTTAGGGACTAAGAGGATTGTGGGGATTACTGCGAGGAAGGGTGGGAGGATGGGACAGGAAGAGGGTGGTAGGGCACAGAGGCTATGGGATCAGACATTCACAGTGTGGCAGAGCTGAGGCTGAAGCCACATCTCCTGGACTCCAGTGCGGAGCTCTACCCAGTATGCCGCATGACTAGGATCTCATAGAAGAATCACCCTCACCCCTTCTTAAGACAGAATAGAAATTGGATGGGGAAACCTACCACATCCCAGGCAAGCCTTCATTTTATTTCCCTATAGAATCTTGGTCTTGGGAATTGAGATCTGAGGCAAGCAGGCAAGGTGAAAAGACTGCTGAGGGAACCCAAAGGTGTGTGCCCTACACAGGAACCCAGACAAGAACCCTTTCCAATAAGAGATTATTAGAGCTAGGAGAGACCTCAGAAATCATCCTGTTTGTAAAACTTCCTTTTACAAATAAGGAGACTGAGACCAAGCGGGGAAGATACTCATACTTAATGGTACAGCTGGGACCAAACCCAGGTCTCCTGATTTTTGGACTAGGGTTCTTTACAACAAATGACTTAAATGGGATTGGCAGCTGCTCAAGGAACAGAAGGAACATACTAGTGGTCATGAGGAGTGGAAGGCTTGGGACTGGAAGCCAAACATGCAGCCCAGCATGGAGCTGTGGCTCCTCAGCATTCCCCTTAGTCACCCTCGCCCCACACAGACACTTCACATGATTTTCTCAGATAATTTAATATTTGGTTCAGATGGCCTTTGTGCCCTGGGACTCAAGCCCAGACCTCTTGCTCTCACTTCTCCCAGGCCCCAGCCCAGTTCTCCTTCCCCTGTGAAGAAGCCACTTAAGAACCCTGCCCACTTTGTGACCTAGCCCCTTCCATGTCCCTCAAAGGCTCCCACCCCAATCATCTAATAACTGGGCAGGCACTGTGCATGCCCAGGGAAGGCTCCCTGCCAGACAGGTAGTAAATGGTAGAAATACATGTGGGTGGGTTTCCCTCTCCAAGTTGCCCAGATGGTCTGAAACATGGTCAGGTGGAGAGCGGCAACTCAGAAAGAGCTTCCTCCATAAAGTCTCAACTATGGGAGAGCTATATGCCTTTTCCCCTAATCAATGCAGACTTTTTGCCCGATCTTCTCCAAAGTGATCTCAATAAGCCTAGTTTTACTGAGAAACAATCCCATTATCTCCCAGTAAACCTAGATCCCATATTACCATTAGATTCTCCCAACAGAGAATCCCAAAGATCTCAATCTGCTCCCAACAGGCCCTGTCTCAACAGATCCCAACACCTCTAGTAAGACCTTGATCCCATTCCAATGGTACTCTTCTGTCCCCAAAAAGATCCCAAACTGCACCCAAGAGACCCTATCCCAACAGAGATGAACACCTCTTGAAGTGGATGTTGACCTCATGCCAACAGATGCAATGGCTCTGCTCCTAAAAGATTGTGGCATTTCCCAATAGATTGATTATCCCCTCCCCATAAACCAATTGTTCCTAACTTCTCCCAACCCACCCAGGTCATTTCCTGTTTCCAGTCCCTTTCAGCTGACTCTAATGAGTAGTCATTCTTGTGAGAGGACAAAGTAGGCCCAGGAGCAGGAAAGATGAGGCCAAAGCAAGTGAGGGTAGAAGCTACCAGAGCATGACAGCAGCAGGTTTACAGTCAGGAGAATCCATCCAGCGCAGGAGAGGGCTGGTGAAGCTGGCTGAGGCCATTGGCATATTGGAATTCAGGCCCATTCTCATAGGCATACATATCCAGGGCCACCTCACAGCTCTCTCGAACAACACGCTCTGCATCAGCTGCATGGGCCCGAAGGGCTGCCAGACAGTCGGGGTGGGCAATAGAGCCCAATGCTTCAGCACACTCATGTCGGACCATGGGATTCTCAGTTTGACTGGCTAGGGCAGCTGTGAGCTGGGGTATGCAGGCCTCATGTTGCAGCTGGCCCAGCACGTAGCCCACCTCATGGCGGAACAGAGCACTGCCACAGCACAGACCTGGAGGCAAGAATCAGGAGAGGAAGCTGATCAGGTTGGGGGGAAATCACCCAAGGGAGAGGGTAGGAGTCATCTGGGAAGGAACATTAGGGGAGAAGCCATCTAGAGGGGGGACAAGTTTAGAAGGAGGGGACACTACCTGAGGGATGAGTTACCTAGGGAATAATCTAGGAGAGACAGTGCTGGTAGTTACAGAGGAAGTCACCTTGAAGGATGATGGCTAAAGGAAGAAGGAGAAAGTAAACCTAGGTAGTGAGTCTGAAAGGGGAGGATGAGACAGACCATTAAGGGAGGAGTCAACTAGGAGGGAATTTCATTGTATGGGGGAAGTGGGTCTGGGAAGGAATCAGTCCTCCCAAAGGAGATTTAAGAGGTAGAGAGGAGGGAGACTTAAAGAGTCAGAGAAGACCTTCTTTCTCCCAATACATTTTTTCCCTCCTAGTATCTCATTTTATCTCCTGAACATCTCTGGGACACAAAGAACAATGATAATTCTTCATTTTCCAGATGGAACAACCAAGGTCCAAGGACATCTAACAAGTCAGGGGAAAATCCATGTCACTCCCCAACTTTTGTCACCCATGGACTAAGTAATATGCAACTGGAATGCCAGGGGAGTCAAGGCCAAGCTCGGGACTTGTTGCTCCTCCCCCCCTCCATCTCACCCTAGGGTCCCTCCTCACCATCTGCAAGGGCCAATGCGGCCTCCCTGCCCCCAGCATTTCGAAGAGCAAACATAGCCCGATAGCGGTCAAAGAGTGGGCGTGCCTCATCCAGTAGCATAGCCCGAAGACGTCCCACATCCTTCTCCTCAGCTGGCGGGGCTGGGTCCACAGACAAGTAGGGGCTACCTGTGGGCTCCCCTCCATTCTGCTGCAGCCACTCTAGCCGTCGCACTGCCAGCTGGCATGTTTCTGCCACCTAGGGACAGAGAAGGGGCCTCCTCAATCCCCCAGCCCAGACTCTCTCACAGGGACCCAAACTCTGGTAGGGCCCAATGAGAGAGGAAGCAGCCTTGGATCTGGATTCTGAAGACCAGAGCACAAGTGTCGGCTCTGAAGTTGAACAGCTGTGTGACCACAGGTGAGTTATTTCACCTCTGAGCTAGTGCCTTCATCAGATGCTAATACTGGCCATGCCAATTTCTCAGGGTCATTGTAAGGAAAGCTTTAACAATCTCAAAAGCATTTTAGAAATATCCAGATTACAGGGTTGGGAATTAGAGGTGGGAATGCTGTATGAAGTTGAGTTATAGATGCCTTGGATGCCAGACAGAGGACTTCAGATCTGGTGGAGAAGGTGTGATGCTCCTGGGAACTCCTGATGGGTCCTGTGCAGGGGAGGGAGGTGACCGCCTACTTGAAAGGGACAGGCAGCATAGAAGCAGAAGAGTCAAGGCCTAGGGGCTTAGCAACAAAGCCAGGGATTCCGTCCTAGCTCTGTGATGCCCTGCCCTATGGTATCAAGCAGCCCATTTCCTTTCTCTAGAGGCTCCATTTTGCTTGCTTTCAAAATGGTGGGAAGAGCTTGATTAAATGACATTTTAAGATTATGTTTATTTTATCCTCTAGCTGGGAGTGGGAACTTGAGTGCAGGGGGCTGGGGAGAGATGGGGTTGTTGGGGGATTTTCCAGAACTGCTAAAACATCTGCAAAACGAAGGGGTTGCACTACATACAGCAGTACTTTTTACAGAAATAAGAACCCCCAAACTGAAAAGTGGGCACCCATCAGCCACAGCTAGCTGAGCAATCTGTAGCAGAGCAATGTAATTGAATATTATTGCTCTGTAAGAAAAAGAAGAGAAGCTTGGTAAAACTTGCATGACATGATGCAGAGGGAAGTAAGCAGAAGTAAGCAGTACCAAGAAGACAATACATAAAATGACCACAAGAGCGATCTTGACTCCCTCAAAGGACTTTTGTTAGGGCAGTGGGGCTCTATCGACATGAATGCAGGCATCCAAGGCATGCCAAGATGTGGCCAACATGTCGGTTTGTTTTCCTTAACTGTATTTCCTTGTTTCAAGAGAAGATAGTGGAGGGTAGGAAGGGAAAGCATCAATGAAGCATAAATGAACATTTTGTAAAAGAAAGCACAATGAGGGAGCTAGTCCATGGCTCTCAGTGCCTCTGCCCAGCATTCTAAGCCCTCCACAATTTAATAATATTCAGCCTTTCTAGCTTAAGTTTCTATTGACCCACTCTCTCTATTCTGCCCCAGCTCTAAATCTTATCATTCTATGATATCCTCCCAACCTGGGTTCACTAAATAATATGAGCCCTGGCAGCCACCGGGGGAAAAGAAAAGGGCCTTATTGCGTTACCTCGATGACAGCATCCTTGGAGTACTCCTTCAGGACTTCCAACACTTCTGGGTTGCCAATGGCTCCCAGAGCTTCTCCTGAAAGAGAAAAACAGCCAGAGATTGTCAAAGCTGGGAGAGTCCTTTGCACATAGAACATTCTGGGCTGGAATGAACCCAGAGCACAGAAAGTCAGGGCTAGGAAGGCCCTTAGCAATCAACCAGGCCAGCCACTTCATGTTACAGAAGAGGAAAATGAGGAAAGAGGGAAGAGAAGAGAAGAGAAGAGAAGAGAAGAGAAGAGAAGAGAAGAGAAGAGAAGAGAAGAGAAGAGAAGAGAAGAGAAGAGAAGAGAAGAGAA
>NW_027185782.1:4364394-4421900 GCF_028583685.1 Petaurus breviceps papuanus | reverse complement strand
AAGAGAAGAGAAGAGAAGAGAAGAGAAGAGAAGAGAAGAGAAGAGAAAGGAAGGAGGAAAGGGAAGGGGAGGGGAGGGGAGGGGAGGAAGGAAGGTAGGTAGAATGGCCTGCCCAAAATACCAAAGCAAGTTAGTGGAAGAACCAAGATTAGAAATTAGGTCTTCTGACTCCCAGACCAGCGCAGGTTCACACCTGTCTTTTAACTTTTGCACACACTTTCCTTCTGCCTGAAATCCTTTAGTTTTTCTTAGCATCTACCCAATAAAGTTTAAACTTGTTTGCCTGGCATCTAAGGTCCTCTACAACCTGGCACCACTCTCCCTTTCCAGTTTCCTCTCCCATTATTTCCCTCCACATTCAAGCCAAATGGGACGAGTCTTTGCACTGTATGCCTTTGCTCACACCACTGCCAGGAATGCCTTCTCTCCCCCTTCTCTGCCTACTGATTTTCTACACATTCCTGAAAACTCAACTTAATCCATGCCATCCCAGTTGTTAGGGTCCTTCAACTCATGCCACCTCACCTAGCTTGGTGAGGACAGGAACCTCTCCCATGGGCTTTTCTAGTGCACAATACTGTGTTCTATAATGGTAGGAGCTTAATAAAGATGTGTTGTTGTTGACACTGGATCCCATCCCCAATATACTGGGAGTACTACTACAAGGGCAAGGAATGGGCATTATTCAGAGGCCTATGGGGGTGGGGGTGGGGAGGAAGGGGTGTCATCTCACTCACCAGCCTCATGCCGGACCATAGGTTCCTGGCTCGTATCCTTGAGTACCTCCACTAATACAGGGATGGCTCTAGTGTCCTGCATTTGGCCCAGGCAGTAGGCCAACTCATGCTTCAGTAGGGCTGATTCATCCCCGAAGGCCTGGCTGATCCAGGAAATGGCCCCAGGCCCACCCAGACCCCGAAGGGTGAACAGGGCCCGGAAACGGGCCTGCAGGGGCTGCTTGGGATCCACAAGGGTCTGCCCGATGGCCTCTACTTCCTTCTCTGTTACCATGGTGATGGATGTTCCAAGGCTTTTGCCAGGCCAGCCAAGGTGATTTGTGGGCTTAGGTCCTACAGGGGGAAAAGAGTTCAAGTTAAAGGCCAGTGGAGGAAGATCTTTCACACAGAATCCCAGAAGCTTCATTCATTCTGTTTGACCTCACAGGGCATGCGGGTCCATCTAATCTCGAACAAAGCCCACTAAAACATGCTCGATAAATGGCCATCCAATCTCCACCAGGGTCAGGCAACCCAAATCTCCCAAAGCAGCTCATTCTACCTTTGGACTGCTCTGTTAGGAAGTTTGTCCTTTAATAAAACCTAAATCTGACCTCTGCCACTTCTGTGCACTGCTCCTAGCTCTGCCATCCATTGGGGGAGGGAGGAGATAGAAATACAATAGACACAGAAGATGCAGCTTTCTGCTGTAAGAGTAGAAAGTGTCAGGCCTGGAGTCAGGAGGACTTGAGTTCAAATCTAGCCTCAGATACTTACTAGCTGTGTGAACTGGGGACAGTCACTTCACCTTGGTTTGCCTCAGTTTCCCCATCTATAAAATGGGGATGATAATAATAGTACCTACCTCCCAGGGGGGTTCTGAGGATCAAATGACACGCAAATTATAAAGGACTTAGAACAGCACCTGCCACATAGTAAGTACTATACAAATCTTAGCTATTATTATTAATTTATAGAAGAAACAAGCAGCTGGGGGATCAGGAAACCCCTTATGTAGGAGGTTATTGCTGGAAGCTGGGGATTCTAGGAGGCAGAGATCAAGCGCTAGGTCCAGGGACAGCCTGCACAAAGGTATGGGGATGGGAGATGAAATACAGTGTACTGAAAAAAAGTATGGTTAGAATAGAGAGAAATGCCCTGAGATAAATTAGCTCAGAAAGGCTGAGTGGAGACAACTTAAGAAACTTTAAATGCCAAAAAGAATTTGTATTTTGCCCTAGGTGCAAGAACGAGGCAGTGGAGTGGCCTGGGCTGTCCTGTGCTTTAGGAATCTGCGACAGGTGCATGGAGTATGGACCAGAGAGAGGAGAGAAGGGATGAAGGAAGACCAATGAGCATGCTAGCTGTTGTCCAGGAAAGAGAGAATGGGGTCCCTAATGAGGGTGGCAGCTACATAAGTGAGAGGAGGGAGAAGATGTGAGAGGGAGCATCGACAAGACTTGCCAATTGATTGGTTAGGGAAGGGAGAGTGTGGCATCCAGAATGACCCCAGGGTCAGGAAGCTGGGTGTCTAGAAGGATGGTGCTGCCCTGGACAAAACCAAGGCCATTCAGAAGTGAAGGTTTAGGGAGAAAGAATCAGTTCTGCTTTGGACACCGGTCAGAGGTATCTAGGAGAACCAGTTGGACATGGACAACAGGCAGCTGATGATGTGGGACTATGGCTCAGAAGAGACTATACAGCCGCCTATATACAACCCTGGGGGGCATCGCCAGATGTCTGATGCTGTCTTCTTTTCTCCAGGCTCAAATATTTCAAAATTCTTTCAACAGTTCTTATATGACAGAGGTTATAGAATGAGACATGTCTAGAACTTCGGGCAGAGCACCGTGCTCAGCTCTGAGAAAGCCGGGAACTTTTGGAGAAGTAGAATGTCAGACTCAGAACAGACAAACCTGGGTTCAAATCCCTCCCTTGACACATATTGGCTACGTGACCCTGGGCAAATTGTTCAACTTTTTAATGACTTGTTAAAGGTTTAAGGAACCTGTGGCCTTAAGGCCACATATGGCCCACCCCTGATCTAGGCAACTTTCTAAAACTAGAAGTTGCAGATAATAATAGCTCACAATTATATAGAGCTTTAATATCTCCAAGGCATTTTCCATATATTATCTAGTTTGATATACACAACAACCCTGTGAAGTAGGTGCTTTTGTCCCAATTTTATGCCTGAGAGAGGCTGAGTCACCTGTCCAGGCTCACACAGCTGGTTAGTGTTTGAGTCAGAATTAGAACTCGGGTCTTCCTGACTCCAGGTACAGCACCTGAACCCTCATGCTGCCTCATAGGAGAGGCAGTGTCCTCACCTGGGAATTCCCTATGCCAATGAAATCACATGTGTAGCCCCTGCCCTCCTGGAACTAAGAGTTAATGCCTTTCCTCCACTGGGGCACTCAGAACTGAGCACAACACTCCAGATTGGGGGTGGGGGAGGAATAAACCATGGCTCTTTAAGACCCTTCATTCTGTAGGACTTTCAGGATCCTGCCCCAGGGCCTGCCCTGACTGCTCCAACCAGGGGAAGCTCCTCTCTGAGATGATCTGGCTCTGTGAGATTTCTCACCATCTCATCACATGAACCAAGTGACAGCCGTGCAGTCACACGGCTGAGCTCTCCATCTAGACCAGCAGATCCCAGAGGGTGAGGACAAGGTGCTTTCATTCACTCACTGATTCCTCCCAACATGAATCACAGGCTGTTCACACAGCAGGTGCTCAAAAAGAAATACTTACTGTTTAAGTTCAAATAGAGACCATACTTTTCCTTCACATCTGGGTTAAAAACCCCAAATGACCTCCAATCAGCATTTTTTCTCATTCCTGTTTTTCTTTCTTATATATTGTTTTTACTATCTACTATTTTAATATTTGAAAATATTTTAATTTTTACACATCAGAACAATTCTTTGTGTTACAAATTCTATTCTTCCTTCCCTCCCCTTTCTCATTTTTTTCAAAGAGATCTCATTTTAGAGGTGTAAGCCTCATTTGGGGGCAGCGGAATGGTAAAAAGATCACAAAAGGAGGTCAGCTGGTCCAAAGCAAAGTATCAGTGACGGGCAAAGGATACATGTGCTCCCCTGAGTATGCTCACAATGTTAAAAGATTTAGAGGAGGGCACCTCGAAAGTAGGAAGGCCCTCCTCAGGAGGACCAATGGAAGACCATGGGCAGGCAACTGCCAAGAATGCGAAAGCAATGTGTACCACCGGAGGGAGTGGGAGCAGCAAGAACTTCTGACGTATTTAAGCACACTATTGAAACTGTTTTTATCATAAGACTCATATCTAATTGTTCTCTGGTCCACCCTCCACTCATCAATTTCCCCAAACTGTAGATCTGACCATTTTACCCCCTTCCCATTCTATAAACTTCAGGGCCTTCCTATCCTCCACTTAAAACTCTTCACAACTTGGCCCCTTCCTATGTTTCCAATCTTTTTATACTTTACTCCCCTCTACTCACTCCACAATATGTCCATAGTGCCTAGCACAGAACACCCTATTTCCCACGTCTATGCATTAACACTGGCTATTCCCCTTGCCTTCTACAGGCTTTCTCAGTCATATGCTCCCTCTGATAGTATCACCAACTTATCCTGTATATATCTTTTTTTGTCCATTATTGTTTGCATGTTGGCTCCCCTGTGAGCTGACTGACAGCAGGGAATTTTTTTTTGCACTTTTTTTGCATCCCTGGCACATAGAAAGTACTTACTAAATGCCTGCTGACTGAGTAGTATTCAATAGCCTACAATTGCTGTATTGTAAGCACTTACTCCCATTTTATAGCAAGGAAACTGAATGACTTCCCCAAAGCTTTGGGTGAATCAGAGGCTGACTTGGGACTAGAAGGCATGTCTCCTAACCCTCAGTCAAGGGAGGGCCCTTTAATAAGAACGTGCTCCCTTTCTACTTGTTCTCTCTGCCAACCTACTCAGACTCATTACATGAGAAAAATCACAACTTTTTCATGTCTTAGACAATAAATAGTTTAAAGAGTTGCAGTGGCTAAAAAAAAAATTCACAATGTGATGGCTAAACCTTTTGTTACAAACCTCTGAACTTCACTACAATAGCTGGTTGTTGGACACACACCCAGTCAGCTTGTCAGTTTGCACTTAAGGCATAAAAAGAACCTGTTGAGAGCCTGTGCTCATCTCTGGAACTTTGAGAACCCATCATTTCTTTAGGAAAGAGGCAACATGGGCAGAATACTGGATTGGTAGGCAAGAAGATCTGGGTTCAAGTCCCAACTCTGATACTCACTACTTCTTGGGTGACCGTGGTAAAAGCAATTAACCAAGTCTTAGGTCTTAGGGGACTTGCTGAAAAATAAAATAGGCTGCAATCTGTGTTGATGGTAAAGTATCAAAGATGTCAGTGAAGTACAAACAAAATCAATGTCACAAGGTGGGAGAAACTGGCCCTGAAAGGTGAAACAGACATCCTGCCCCATCCAGGAGACAGTAAGAGAAAAAGGCTTGGTTTTAACATCAACACCGGGGAACAAATAAGTGGTACCAGATTTCAAGACACCTTCTAACTATAAGACAAACGGGATTTTAGGGGGGTTGGGAAGGAGGAGAGGTGTGCCAGCTTTGATATGGCTAAGAAAAAGGTGATGCCAGGTTTCACAACAACTTCCCTCTAAAAGATTCACTGGTTTAATGAAAGGAAAGGCAGTTGTCTGGGCATGTAAAAGCATTAAAAAAGACCCATTCAACTTCAAAGAGAGCCAATGTACACAGACATGGGGCTATGATGCTGTCTGGGAGTTCTTGGAGAACTGTCAGGGAGTTTAATGACCATCTAGTACATTAATGCAGATCTTCCTCGGTGTGTATATGTATGTATGTGTACAAATATACATATGTATACACACATACATATATATATATACTTGGTTTAAAAATTATTTTGACTACATTCTTTTTTCCCCAATTTATTAAATTATTTATTTTTAGTTTTCAATATTCACTTCCATAAGTTTTAAATATTTTCCCCCTGCCTCCCTAAAATGGCTTGCAATCTGATATGGGCTCCATACACACATTCCTATTAAACATATGTTCATATTAGTAATGTCGCATAGAAGAATCATAACAAATGGGAACAACCATGAGAAAGAAAAAAAAAACAAAAAAGAAAATAGTCTGCTTCATTAGCCATTCTGACTCCATAGTTCTTTCTCTGGATGTGGCTGTTTGACAAGTATATTTCAACATAATTAGCTTCCTTTGGAACTCTATGTCTTTTACTTTAAGCATTTAAAAACATTAGTCCAAGAAGGGGTCCACAGGTATTGCCAAAGAAGTCTAGGACACACACAAAAATGTTAAGAACACTAATCTGGTACAGATGGAGAAACTGAGACTTGTAAAGGGGAAGTAACTTTTTCAAAATCACAAAACCAGCCTCTTCACCACCAGTATCATGGATACCAGAGGTATAAAAATAGGCCAAAACTCTTGAGTTCAGTCTGAACCAGATTAAAATTAAATTGGGAAATGTTTTACAGAATAAAGGCACAATACAACACAAATAATGTCAGTTTGTGGTTTTCTAAGACCCTATACCATTTCTATTTGAATATGACAACAATGCTGTTTATCATCAGCCTGCAATGATTACACAGTGATCTAGTAACACTGTCCTCCTTGTTCCTAACTCATCATACTCCCTTCTCCCAACTCCCAAACATTTTCACCTGTTGTCTCACTCGAATGGGATTCTTTCCTTCCTCATCCCCATCGCCCGGCTTCCCTCAAGTCTCAACTAAAGTTCCTTATTCTGCCAGAAGTCTTTCCCAGCCCTCCTTCATCTTAGTGCCTTCCTCTAAAAAACTATCTTCAGCTTATCCTATAGGTAGCTTATTTGTACACAGTTGTTGGCATGCTGTCAGCTCTTTCAATATACAGGAAACTCCTGGAGGTAATGAACTGTCTTTGTATCCCCAGTGCCTGGAACATAGCAAGCGTTCAAGAAACGCTACTGTACTGACTAGCTGGCTGAGATTCTGGGGGCAAGAATAACAAAAAAAATTTTTTTAGCCTTTCTTCGCGTCTCCAGCACAGTGCCTGGTACGTTGTAGGCACTTAAAAAACGCTTAAACTGGAGATTAGTGGCAGCGAATGAGGACTCTTGGGTCTCTAAAGGATCAACTACTCCCACCCCCACCCCAGTCTGATGTCGGAAGGAAAGAAAAGGATTCCCCTTCCCCAACCAAAGTGGGTCGGGAGAGGTGGGATACCCAGAAATACTGCCCACTCAGTCTACTTAAAAAAGAGACTCCTTCCCCATTTCCCCAGAGGCCGGATCGCAGAGATAGGGGAGCAGCCGAATCCTCTGAAGAAGGAATCCCCAGAGACTGTATTTCCCCGCCAGAGTGGGAGGGATCCGATGGATTCCACCATATATCAAAGAAGTGCAAAGCCATGTGTGAGAGGCAAAAAGCGTGGTCCCTGCACTCGAGGAGCTCACGTCCAACGGGAGCGGGGAAAGGGGAGCACAACAAACACATAGGTTCAAGGCGGGGCCTCTTCCTCTCCCAAGAAGATAGACTCGTTTAAAGATGGGATCCCTCAAGGGGGAAGGGGGGGGGGAGATCTGGCGGAAGGGACCCTCGGAAACCACTTCAGTCTCGGATTCTCAAAAGGTGGAATCTCCCACTAGGAAGACACTTATCCCGGGCCTGATCCCTACCGATCCTTCTATCTTCCTACCCCCGACACCCAGGAGAGAGAATATGCCTGATCCCGAGTGCCTTTCAGAAGCTGAGACCCCCCAAACAACCTTCCCAATCCTTCACCCGGCAACTCACCCGGCAACTCACCCGGCAGCAGCTGCAGCCGCAACTCCGGGCCTTTTCAGGGAGCAGCCATCTTCTTCGACACGTGACCTTATTCAGAACGTACCAGTATGAGCAGAAGAGGGAGACATAAAGACCCAAGTCCACCAAAGAAGGAGAAACTCCAGAAACACTAAAGCATCTGAGGCCCGAGAACTGATACATACCATTTAAAATGAGCTTTTATGCCCTCTATGTGGGTTTTTCACAAGTAGACGGTAAATAGAGGCGGACTCTTTGTCCCTTTGGAAGAAGGGCTCCCCTTCTGCCTGAAGTGACAGGTGCCTATGCAAACCCGGTACCACAAGCGTGCGGTAGAGCGCGCATGCGCCCTGTCACTTGCGGTGCCCCTCGTGGAGAGACCGAAGGATGCTGGGTAGGGCTTGCGCGGCTAAGGCCCTGTAGGTGGGGCTCGGGGGCTGTCCCTAACTTGGGTGGCTGGGAACCTTGGGCGCCGGTAGACTACTTTAATAAGGGCTGTGAAAAGTTTACAACCCTATTCAAAAGCGAGTTATCAGGAGCGGCCAGGTGGCTCAGCGAGTAAGAGCGGTTTCGGTTTCAGTGTTGGGACGACCTGGAGATCGAATCCCGGGCTCAGACTACTGGCCGGGTAACCTTGAGCAAGTTACTTAACCCCAAGCAAGTTACTTAACCCCAATTGCTTAAAAAAAAAAAAAAAAAAGCGAGTTATCACCCCACCGAAGTGTATTTGGTCCCGAGTTGTAATTCTGCGTAGGGAAAGTCCCTGGAGTGGAAACTCCCTCCGCTGCACCATGGTGCTACTTCTCCTGTAATTCAGGGCTCTTGGAGCTTCGCGATTTGCCCCTGGTTGGTATCTGGCTTTAACCCCAGATCAAGGGCGCTCCGCTGCCCACGCTTTATCCCGTCGCCTCTGTGTCCCACGTTGATTAGGTTCTGTTCGTTTCACTGTGCTGGAGTTAAGTATAAAGAAAAAACACGCGTGGAGTGGGGAAAAGCAAGCCCTGGATATGAATTTGGGGTGAGCCCAGAGCCTGACTGCCATTCTTTTATTACCCGTGCGAATCCTGACAAATTGTTTTCCTCCCCAGAGCTTCAGTTTGTCGTAGCCGTATAAAGAGTGGTCAGTAATTATTATTCAGCTACTTAAAGGCTTGTTTTGAGGATCAAAAAAGATTTTTTTTAAAACGACTCTTTATAAAATTTAAAAGACCTAAATCCCTCACCCAAATAAAAACCACCTCTTAGAATACTGTGTCTATGAGTCAACAAGCATTTATTACCAGCTATGCCCCAGGCACTCTGCTAAGTCTCTCCTGGGGATACAAAAAACAGTCCCTGACCCCAAGGAACTCTGAGTATGATGGAGGAAACCACATGCAAATGCATGCGTACAAGCCAAATGGATACAGGATAAATTGGGAGTTATCTTAAGGAAGGCACTGGAGTGAGGCTGGGCAAAGCAGAGTCCATTCTCAGTCCCTCCTAACTGAAGAGAAAATGATAGGAAGACAGGTTCGTGGGGACCAAGTCAACAAAAGGCGTGAAAGATTCCATTTATGTGTGCATTTGTATCTTTAAACACAATTGCATTTAACACATTCTTTGATAGGAGCTGATAGGGTCACTGTCCTTTTTCTGCAGGACAGCCTCATCCATAGACAAAGAGGTATTTTCTGTTGAGTGAGTATGGGCCTCTTCTTTTGTGAAAAAGTCACTCTTGCATTTCTCTTCCTCTCGGAAGAGAAATCTCTCGCCTCTCTCCTACCCGTGTTTCCCCGATAATAAGACCTATCCCGAAAATAAGCCCTCCCCTTACTGTGTAAGATTCCTCTAAAATAAGCCCTATTGAGATTGCTACTGTAGTGAAGGTGATCCCCTGCACTACACGCTACATTACGGTACCCGCTGAGCTCCGAGCTGCATCCAATCAGAGCTGCAGCAGTGAGCGTGTCATCCTGTTCTTCCCCAGTGATTTGCTTATTGAATAAAGGTACATTTTTTGTTCACATTTACCTGTTTATTAAAATTGCTGTCAATGTTCATTAAAATAAGCCCTCCCCTGAAAATAAGCCCTCTGGTGTTTTTCTGTCCAAAAAAATAATAAGACAGTGTCTTATTATCGGGGAAACACGGTAAGAACAGAAAGTTCCTGGAGGGTAGAATTTTTTTTTTTAGATCCTCATTTGTTTGTTCTTTTGTGTTGACTCTTGGTGACCCCTTTGGGGTTTTCTTGGCAAAGATACCGGGAGTGATTTGCATTTTTCCTTCTCTGGCTCATTTTACAAATGAGGAAACTGAGGCAAATAGGGTTAAGTGATTTGCCCAGGGTCACACAACTAGTAAGTGTCGGAGGTCAGATTTGAACTCAAGAAGATGAGTCTTCCTGACCCCAGACCTGGCACTCTATCCACTGCACCACCTAGCTGCCTTGATTCCTTTGACCCTGTCTCTGTCTGGAGAGATGGAAAAGATGACAAATTCATTCAAAAGTCAAGCACACACTATGTCCAAAGTATTGTCCCAGTGTGAAAGACATAAATAAGACATGGTCTTTGTTCTCAAAAGTTTAGTCAAATCAACAAGCATTTATTAATCACTTACTATATGCCAGACACTGTTAATCATGCAAAGAAGGGCAAAAACAGTCTATCCTCAAAGAACTGAATGTATTAGGGGAGATAACATTTAAATAACTAGGTACAAACAATATCTGTGTAGGGTAGATTGGAGATAATCAGCAGAGGTAAGCCACTGACAGTAAAGGGGATCCTTCAGAGAAGTCAGGAGGCAGAATCAAGGAGGAAGAGAATTCTAGGTATTGAGGACAGCCAGTGACAGAGTCTAGAGTTGGGAGATGGAGTGACTTGTGCAAGGCCAGTGTCCCTGTATAGTAGAGTATGTGGAGGTGAATAAAGTATCAGAAGACTGAAGGCATGAGGGAACCAGGTTATGAACAGCTTTAAAAGCCAAACAGAGGATCAAATGTTTATTCATGGAGGTAATAAAGAGCTTCTGGAGGTGATTGAATATATATTTATACTTTTGGAAAATCACTTAGCTGAATGGAGGATAGACTGAGGTGTCTATACCAGGTTAGTGACAGCATCAGAAGAAAGAAGAGGATTTATACAAGAGCTGTTACCAATATAGAAATCACATGATGTGACAAGTTGGATGTGAAGGTTGAGGATGATCTCCCTAGATTGAGAGTCTGAGTGACAGGAGGATGGTAATGTCCTTGAGAATAATAGGGAAGTTCAGAAGTAGGGTTTGTGGGGGGGAAAGGATAATGAATTCACTTTTGGACCTGTTGAGTTTGAGGTATCTATGAGATCCTGCAGTCCATTGGATATCCATTGGAGATGGATTACAGCCAGTTTGGGGTAGGGGGGTACAAAGCTGGAAGTCAGTGAAAGAGGTTCCAGCTAGATAAATAGATCTGAGAATGATTTGCATAAAGATGCTAATCGGGAGCTAATAAGACTGCCAAATGAACTCATATTAAAGGAGAAGAGAAGAGAACCTAGGATAAAGCACTGGGGAATCTTCACAGTTAGCAGGCATGACCCGGATGAAGATCTGACAAAGAAGACTGAAAAGGAGTGTGGTCAGATAGGAAGGAGAACCAAGAAAGGACAATGTCCCAGAACCCTAAACAGAGTATCAAGGCAAGGAGGGTGATGGAAGTGTCAGGAGGCTGCAGAGGCCAAGAAAATTGAAGGCCATTAGAGCTAGCAAACGAGAGGCCACTGGTAACTTTGTAAAAAGCAGTTGCTGAGGTCAGAGGCTGAGATGAAGAAGAAGGAGAGGACAGTGTAGGGTTGAACTGGCTCAGCCAGGGGTCAAGATGGGGAAGGGAGGAAAGTATGTAGCTAGTGCAGGGATGATGATCTAGGAAACTGGGGTGGAGAGGCTGGAGGTCGTGATGAGGGCAAAGGAAAGCAGTAGGTTTTACTAGGCAGAGGGGGACGGGCAGTGACAGCAGATAAAGGAATTTCAGAGTTCATGAACATTTGTGGATGATGACAAAATGAAGGGTATGGCCATTTAGAACAGTGGGGGGGGGGGGGGGAATCACCCCAGGGGGTTTGTGGCAGCCAATTGGATATTAGGAAGACAAGCCACCTCCCACCTCTCTGCTGTAGCCAATTGTGAGGCTTGTCCCCACCCTAAACACCTACCCTTATTCTCTAATACTCTTCTCACTCTGACCTCACTCCAACCTGCCCACAACTGAGTCAATATCAGCCCCTTGGAGCAGTTACAACCTACTTAGTAACTGCCCTCATCCCCTTAGGAAGATTCCACCTCTCCAGATCTCTTTGGGACTATAGCCAGCCAAGTTTGGGGGCAATGATTTGGTGAGTAAGAACCCTGTTTTCCTACTTTTCATTTTGGGTGGGAGGGAGAGTGTTGGTGGAACAAGGTGAATGGGACTGTCATCTGGATTGAAGATGTCATTATATTATCTGTCCCCAACGAAGCCATTTTCCACACCATCTCCCCTGTCAGTCACCCAGGGTCCCACAATTTCTGTGTCAGCTGGGCACTCCTCTCTTTCCGCCACCCTTTGGCAAATCTTATTGGTTCTCCCTTCCCCAGTTTCTCATATCTGTTCCCAGCCCTAGCTGAGGCCCTCATCGCCTTCTCCCCTAGACTGTTACAATGGCCTCCTCCTTGGTGCCTCTGCCCCCCTAGGGCTCACCACTCCAGGTCACCCCCTGCACAGCTACCAGAGATGTTCCTAAAGCTCACCTCTGGCCATGTCACAACCTTACTCCATGAACTATATATAGTAGCTTCCTGGTAAACTCGAGGATCATGTTATTTCTTCTTTATCTCATCTTTTTAAAAAGAATTTTGGTAAGTTTCATAATGTACATAATCAGTACGGTAGGGCACTTATATCATTTATAAATAAGTAAATACATATCCCTTGGGTATAATTTTTTTTTTTTTACCAATAGGTATGAGCACTCAGAAAGTTTGGAGATCACTCATTTAGGAATGCAGATGTTTGATTAGTTAACCTCTAAAATCCTATTTTGTACAGGAAGGACCATATGTTAATAACTTTTATATACAACCCAGTACCTAGTAAGTTCATAAAGCTCCAAGAGATCGCTGATCTCACCCTCATGGGTGCTCCCTGTCCATCTTCTGTGTGCCTTCTATCTGCATCCTTGGGTAAGTTAGGCACAGGTGGTCTACCAAAGGTGCTACAGGCCTTCTTCCAATTTTCTTGGTGAGCTAAGGTAATGATCTTTCTTTCTTTCTTTATTTATGCCAAAATCAATGGCCTTTTCCCAATTCTCATCCTTCTTGACCCCTCTACAGCATATTCACTGTTGATCATTTCCTCCTTAATAACTTTCTGACCCTGCTTTGTCTCTTGGTTTTCCTCCCACCTCTCTGAAGACTCCTCCACAGTCTTTGATGTATTATCATCCTAATCAGGTCTGATAACTGAGGGTATAAACCCACACACACTCCCCTGACCCCCATCCTCCACCCTCCCACCCCATCCATCCCTATTGGAAAAAGAAAAAAACCCTTGTTTAAAAAATGTGTGTCTGTGTGTACACATATACACATAGACAAGCAAAACAAATTCCCATCTTGTCTGTGTCTGAAAATGGTTGTGTGTCTTGTATTTTTTGTCACTTTTCTGTAAAAAGGTGAGCAGTAGCACAGTTTCACCTAAATTAGTCTTCTTGAATTATAATTGGTTGGTCATTGCATTGATCACAATTATCGAATCTTTCAAACTTGTTTTCCTTTATAATGTTGTGAGGGGTATACGTTGTTCTCCTGGTTCTGTTCCCTGTAATTTGTTTAACCATTTGACAACAGATGGGCTTAAGCTTAGTTTATGATTCTTTGCTGCTATGAAAAGAGCCACTCTAAATAATTTTGATAGGCCTAGTGATGGTATCACTGGGTCAAAGGGCAAAAATAGTTTAGTGATTCTGAGGACATAATTCCAAGTTGCTTTCCTGAATTGCTGGACTGATACATAGCTCCCCCAACAAATGCATTAATGGAGCTGTTTTCATTCAGCCCCTCCAGCAACTGTTATTTTTGTTTTCTGACAATCTTGACAAACTCTGTCAATCTTGATAGGTGTGAAGTGGAACCTTAAAACTACTTTAATTTGAATTTTTCTTGATAATTAGAAATTTAGAGAATTTTAAAGTATTTTTTGATGGTTTGGGTTTCAGTTCAGCTTCCAGTCGTAGTTCTCTTTTCCTTCTCAGAGGACCTTGTGTTTATTTGTCTGTTACAAGTTGTATCTCCACCATTGAACAGAAGCTCCCTGAGGACCTGGGGGGATTATTTTATAGATTTTTGTCTTGGTATCCCAAGCTGCTAGCACAGCTCTTAGCGTAGAATAAGAACTTAATGAATGGTTTTTGAATGGATAGAGGATCAGTCCAGTCCTCTGGGGGTCTTCCTTGACGTCTTTTAACTTTTCCTGCATTCTAATGCAGGATGTGGGCTATCTCATGCTCCACTTTCACTCTTGCTACATGACTGGCCTACCTCCTTTTTTGATCAGTTGTTTAATTATTTATTTATTGGTAATAAACTGCAACCTCACATTCAATGAGGCTGTCATTTTGGTTCTTTGGAGGCAGAAGTATTGCACAATTCACAGCAACACTGGAAGAAAATTGGAGTTTGCGGTAGGGTAGAAATGCGGTTTAATTTCCCAAATACAATTCAACCTGCTTTCTTCCTCCCACTTAATTGTATACCTGATTCATTTGCCTTTTGCAATGCCTGTCTAAAAGATACATACAAACATACATAATAGTATATGCGTATAACATTCTTATATATGTACATTTATATTCCTGTAGAACATAAGTTCCTTGAGAACAGAGACTTTCATTTTTTACCTTTGTATCCTTAGGATCTACCACAGTGTGTGGCACATAGTAGGCACTTAATAAACGTACCTTTGATTTTTTTATTGACTAATTCAATGGACTGGTCATCCAAATGCAAAAAATAATGATAACAATAACTAGCATTTATATAATAATGTTTCAAGGTTTGTAAAATACTTTACAAATATTACCTTAATTTATCCTCACAACAATGCTGGCAGATAAGTGTTATTATTATCTCCATTTTACAGTTGAGGAAACTGAGGTACACAGAGGTCAGGTTGCTCACCAAGGCCCACACAGCTAGTAAGTGTCTGAGGCTAGATTTGCACTCAGGTCTTACTCCAGGCCTGGCGCTCTATCGATACTTTAGAACTTGGTACATTTGTCTGTCCATTTTTTTTCTTATTGTATTACTAGAGTGATATTTGAGAAGCAGCTGTGCATCTAAATGAGAAGGCCCAAGAGCTGGAATTCTTAACATTTTTTTGTGCTTTGGACCCCTTTGGTAGTCAGGGGAAGCTTATACACTCCATTCTGAGAAGGAAAGGCTATATTTTAGTTAGAAGTTAATGAAGGGGCGGCTAGGTAGCACAGCAAGTAAGAGCACCGGCTCCAGTGTTGAGAAGACTTGGAGATCGAATCCTGGGCCCAGACACTTAGCACCCACCCAAAAACACCTGGCCGTGTAACCTTGAGCAAGTTACTTAACCCCTATTGCTTTAAAAAAAAAAAAAAGAAGTTAATGAAAATAAATATGTAATGTTTTCCCGCATCCAAGCTCACAGACTCCCTGCGCTCAGCCCCATCGTGCTCAGGTTAAGAAGAAGCCCTGCTGAGTAGTGTCTGGATTTGATGCCATCAGCAGGTCAGAGAAGCATCTCAAAGACTGGCCTACCCTCTCGAATGCCAGGTTCTTATTTTTGAACTGTAGGGAGGACATCTCCCCAGGCAGTGGCACAGACTTTTGCTAAACATCTATCTCCCTATTTTGGGCTTTGATTGAGACTAACAGAGGATCATTGAACAAAATTAGCTCTGTGGTTGTTATCTATTAAAGAATCTTGTATTATCTTAACATACTAGTCGAAGACACACCTTATGAGAGAACAGCCTTTAAAGATTTTTTTTGTCTTACTAAATCAAAAGCTGTTTTTCTGTTTGTTTTTAATAACAAATAATAAATGCAGCACAATCTTGTATTTGATACACATTTTCAAAAACTGGAGATGTGGTCTGCTATAGAAAATTGTTCCTCTGCTGTTTTCTAATATTATACTTAAGGATATTCATACATATATTTTATATAAAGAGATAAGAAGATAGAATGATCAAGAGCTGCTGAAGTCTTAGTGATTACTCTTTTTTTTTTTTTGGTTTTAATTCTATTGGTGATTTTTTTTTCTGATCATTGGTTATCTCTCTCCTTACCCTCTTTCAGATATTTTGAAAATTGACCCCTCAGTGGCTTGAAAATTGTATTAACTCCAATTGTGATTTCTTCTGTGTGTCCATGGCCTGGTTCAACTGCCCCTCCTGCCTTTATCTTGATGGCCATTTCTGTTTCCTCATATAATTACATTGGTCTCTGAGGTATTAAAGAATACAGATGCAGTGGTTCTACCATCACCACTGACAGTAGATGCCTCCAGAAACATTGGCAAATCTGTTCTATTTTTTTCCTCTACTTGTTTGCCTTTCTGGTTCACCCAGAAATGCTCTTGGGGTAATCTGGCTTAGTCAGGTCTCATGCTGAGCAGGCACTGTGCAGATTTGTTCTGCCTTCTCTGTGTTTTTGGGACATGAAATATAGAGTAATTTATCTTCCACCACCCTCTGTCAAATTTTAAACTGTCCTTGTTTTTGGCTTCTATGTTTATCCCCTTGGCAAAGAAAGTATTCACTGCTTAAGGTGTGGTGTCTGGGGTCTTTTGGCATCTTTGCAGTAATTGCTTTATATCAGTTACAGTAGAATATAAACTCCTTGAGGTCAGGAACTGACTTTTTTTTCCCTGAGTTATCTCCCCAGTATAGTACCTTCCCTCTTCATTGAATTTAACGTTCATTCACTTGTTTTTGTTGAAACTTAAATAGGAAACAATGTAATAATCACCCATTTCCCATTGTTCCTTTTAAGTTGTTTGAATGGGTCAGGATGGAATTTGGATAATTATACTGTGTCCTCTTATCTCTTCTAATTTGGTAGTGATTTTGACTTGTGTTCTAAATAATTGATCATCTCACTACATGCACACACCTGATTGGGAACTGGTTCTTAATTTGAGTAGTCATTTCTTGTCCCTTCAAGAGATAATCAGATACATTTTTGACCCTTTCATTTGATGCTCATTATGTCAGATGCTTTCCTGCTGGCTTCCTGAGCTTTTGGTCTTTTTCATTTCTTCATCTTGAAACTACTTTACAATTATTTTTCACTGTTCTTCCTGGAGCTCATGTCTGCATTTCAGTCACCTGGTACCAGTGTATTTGCAGCCTTGGTTTAGAGGATCTTGCCAAGTTTGTCATAGAATTTTTCTGTGTCTTTGTTCTCTGCACCAGATGTTGTCCCATAAAAATGCAGTTATCCTTATGAGGGCAGTCTTTTTTTGCTTTTGTTTACCATGAGTATTGCAAGACAATGACTAAATAGCTCATGAAATAATATTTCTTGTTGCCTTTAGGTGCAAGATTCAATTTGCCAAACTTCAATTAACTCTTTTACTTCTTCAAAAAGCACCTTTGAGCGATCATTCCATTAAGTAGTAACGATGGAAGAAAGATTTTAGTGTGAAAACAGAAGAAAAAGCTCTGACCTGTGTCAGGAGGCTGAAGGGTGCACACTGAAGACAGGGCAAAAGCATAGGTGAATATCGAGAGATAAGGCAGGTCTGAGACCCTAACCCTAACTGAGGAAGTACTGCCTGGGTCCCTGGGGCTGGGCAACCAACTGCTGTACCACTGGTCCCTACGGAGCCATGCATTCTGGACTGGAGTGGAGCCTGCCTTTAATGAAAGGAATCATCATATTCCTTGGCTTTTTAAAAAGTCTTCTACCCAGAGTGTGTGTGTGTGGGTGTGGTAGGTCTGTGTGTGTGGTGACAAAGAATTGGAAACTGAAGGGCGGCTAGGTGGTCAAGTGAATAGAGCACCGGCCCTTGAGTAAGGAGGACCTGAATTCAAATCTGACCTCAGACACTAAACACAAAAACTAGCTGTGTGACCTTGGGCAAGTCACTTAACCCCAATTGCCCTCCTAAAAAACAAAACAAAAAAAGAATTGGAAACTGAGGGGATGCCCATCAATTGAATGACTGAAAGAGTTGTGGTATGTGATTGTGTTGGAATAACATTGTGCTATAAGAAATGATGAGCAGGACAGTTTCAGAAAAACCTGGAAAGACTTACATGTACTGATACTGAATGAAGTGAGCAGAAAGAGGAGAGCACCATAACAGCAATACATAGCTGTTCTCAGCAATACAATGATCCAAGATAATCCCAGAGGACTTAATGATGAAAAATGCCATCTGCATCCAGAGAATGAACTGATAGAGTCTGAATGCAGATCAAAGCATACTTTTTAAACTTTATTTTTATTGAATTTTTTTTGGGGGGTGTCTGTTTTCTTTCACAACATGGCTAACAATATGGAAATGTGTTTTCACATGACTGCTCATGATAATCTATATAAAATTGCTTGCCTTCTCAAGGAGTGGGAGGGTTTGGAATTTAAAATGTAAAAAAAAAATAATGTTAAAATTTGTTTTTACATGTAATTGAGAAAAAATAAAATATAAAAATTTTAAAAGTCTTCCACCCCAGCACTTTCAGGAATGATTTTACTTAAAGCTTGCCTCTAGAATGCCCTCAAAAATAAGGGAGAAAACAAAGGTACTTAATGAAGAAAGGAAAAAAGTATTATAACTCCCCTCTTATGTTCCAGGCAGTATCCTAGGCATTTTAGAAATATCCTTTTTGACTCTCACAACAGTCCTAGGAGGTCAGTGCTATTATTTTTCCCATTTTACAGATGAAGGAAGTGAGGCAGACATTAAACATGCTCAAGGCCAAACAGTTAGTGTCTGAGGTCAAATCTGAACTCAGGTCTCCCTAACTGCAGGCCCAGTGTTCTCTCTACTGTACCACCTATTGAAATCAGCTCAGAACATAATCAGTTTTCAGGACTGCTCATAGGCATTTTACAATTTCACCTCAAGCCAGTGCTGTACAAACAGCTGCCGGCACAGAGATACTGTTAGAACAGTCAGACCTGGGCAGTCCTTTTTTTTTTGGTGGTTATTCTCTCCAAAAACAACTCCTCCCTTGCCACTCTCTGGCTCTGACCCAGTGGGATTCCAGAGTTGAGAATTTACAAGATCTTCTCCCTCCCTGGCCATACTGATCTCGGGATAAGGACTGATTGATCCAGGGTCAGGAAAGGCAGCCCAAAACAGGCCCAGGCTTCCCTGGTCAGGACCTGGTCTTTATATACATATGGCTGCATAGAGTCCAGGACCAGGAGTCTGAGCAAGCCACCTTTTCTCCCCCATCCAGCTCTCAGGAAGCATCTTGTAACAGTCTTGGCTGGATTAGTTACCAGAAAAGACAGAGAGAGGTAAGGAGATGGTGTTCTGTAAATACCAATAGAGGGCCTCCTCCTCTTCATCTCACTGTGGAAGACCTTTATCAATGATTGACTTAGCCAGAAGTAGGCCCCTCAGAGCTTCCATGGGGGTACCTAGAGCCAAGAATAGCAACTCTGAACCTATTGTTCATCCTTCCTTTTCAAAGAGGATCATTGACATCAGAAGGTGATGTCTTGACTTTTGAATGAATTGCCTGTAAGTGAGGCCTCACTCCCTCTTCCAGAATTACTAAAGTCCTCTGGCAACTGACAGTGGCCCAGGATGCAATGGATAGCCCGGTGTCTTCCTTGTCTAACCTGCTTCTCATCCACCCATTCCACTGGGGGCAGATATACCTCTAACTCAGGGACAAATTTGAAGCCTGTCTGTTACCCCCACCTTGGTTTAGCCCATCTGAAATAGTGGGGTATTTTTGTTTTTAAACAATGGGGTACTTTTGTTTGTTTAGTATCATCTCCTTTAAAAGTACTGCTTTCACATGGGTTAAAATAACCCAAGAATTGATGAATGCAATGAATGGATAGAGTGCTGGGCCTGGAGTTAGAAAGTTCAAATATGGCCTCAGATACTAGCTGTGTGACCCTGGGCAAGTCACTTAACCCTGTTTGCCTCAGTTTCCTCATCTGTAAAGTGAGTTGGAGAAGGAAGTGACAAACCACTCCGGTATCTTTGGATAAGATAAGATATCTTTTGGATAAAAAAACCCAAATGTAGTCATGGAGTCAGAAGCCAGTGATAAAATATCCGAGATGTCCACCAGGTGGCAAACTATTTAAAGAACTGGGATTCCATCTTAAAACGGGCCTAACTTTCTTCAGTGGCCACTAGTGGGCACCACAGCCCAATGTTTCTCTTAATGACTGGTCCAGCTACTTTAACCCAAGTCTGCATTGCTGCTACTTTTCCCATTTCTAACCTAGTGGAAGAAAAATTTTTAAAACATATTAAAATATTTTAAAACATTTTAAAGCATATTTTAACTCCACTCCCGTACCTTAGAAAGTTGGCTCTCTAAATTTTTCCCCCTCATTAGCCAGTGAATTTAAACACAATATATGAACCACTACAGTTTTAATATGCATGAAATTAAAGTAAAAGTAAAAGAGAAAACCTCTCTTAGTCCCACTAACATAGTTAGGCCTTATTATCTGTCTTCCTCCTGCCTACTCTGATGCTGGGAGAGGTTCCCATGCACTACAACAACAGTTCATAGAGAATGGGGGAAGAGGAGACTCCCAGAGTCCCTTGGTGATGAAACAAAGAGGAGGAAGAAAAATCTTGCCAGTTCACCCAGTATAACTTGCTAAGCAAGGCTCCTAGCTGTGAACCTGCCCTCAGAAAGTTCTGGAAATCTTACATCATCAGAGATTAGTATGAACCCACGACAGAGCCTTCATAGTAGAAAGGCCCCAGAATCAGCCCCCTTTCTTACTTGCCTGGTCTTGGATGATTCAAACAGCATAGACAGTGAAGTGAAGTTATCCAAGGGTTATAACAAAAGTAGAAAAAATTCTGATGAGGAAGAAAGTCATCCAAAAGACTGATGTGTATACACTTGTAACCCACTTCAATCTTTAAAAGATATGTACAGAAGCTGGAAGCAAGGGCAGATAATGGAGGAGTAGGTATAATCCTATAAAAATAGTGTCAGGAGTGCAAAAGTACAAAGTGATCTGGGGTTGGTGAATACACATAAAAAAGGATTTTTTTACAAAATGGCAATGAAGACCATCCCATGGAAGTAAGGGCTACCCCATGGAGCATGCTCAATGGCCCTTAGTAGTTCTAACCAACCACTTTAGTATTTGGGTGGGTGCATTAAGGGTGACCCAACTCCATGTGCTAGTGACTCGCTGATAAAAGTGCCTGATATTTTGGTTTGATGGGGGAAAAAAACTTTGGATGCTTTCTTGGTGCCCTCCCTTTACCCCATGACGGCAACTGGTGGGGGGAAGGAAGGGAGATACAGGTTGCTGTGATAGGTAAAAAGAATCCCTTATTTCCAACTTGTGTGAGGAGCACACACTGCCTCATGGGTGGTGCTCTTTCCTCCTCCCCTGTAGCGGCTATATGACTTGGTGATCATGTTCCTCAGGCCTCTGAGTCCTTGACCCTCTAGAACAGATTATTAAAGAATGGTTAGTTAACATCTGCAAAAGAAAGCAAAGGTCACAAGTGGCTAGTGGGGCTTCATCAAGACAGGTTATGCCAGACTAACCTTATCTGATATTTCCACAAACTTGCCTTTCTGGTAGATCAGGGGAGTGCTGTAGATGGAGTTAGTTTGGATTTTAGTAAAGCACTTGACAGTCTCTCATTGTGTTCTTGTGGCTAAGACAAAGAAGTGTGAGCTATATGATTATCCTAGTGGATAGATTCAGAGCTGGCTGAATGGCCAGAGTAAGTCAGGTAAGGCTTCACATCTTCCAAGAAGTTTTGTGTGGAGTGCCACAGGGATCAAAAGCAGGCCAGGCTCAGTGCTCACTTAACAATTTTATCCACTGGTGTCATTCTCAATTTCTCACTCTATCCCACCTCCTATATTCTATCTGTTGCCAAGACCTATTTATTTTTATAATATCTCTTGAATATACCCTCTGCTTTTCTCTGAAACTGCCACCGCCATGGTGCAGGCCCTCCTCACCTTACCCCAGGACTACTGCATGGCCTGCTGGTTGGTCTCCCTGCCATTAAGTCTCTCTCTGCTCCAGTCTGACCTCTATTCCATTATCAGTTGGCACTTCCTAAAACACATCATGACGTCACCCCTCCTGTTCCACAAACTCCAGTGTGATTTCCAGCTGCCTTCAGGACCAAATTTAAAATCCCCTGTTTGGCATTCAAAGCCCTCCATAACCTGGCCTGCTCCTGCCTTTCCTGTCTCCTTAAATCCTGCTCTTCTCCACATACCCTTCAGTCCAGCAGTACAAGCCTCCCTGCTGTGCCATAAAGCACACCCTGCACCTCTGGACTCCATGCCTTTCCATTGCTATCTCCCATGCCTGGAATGCTCTCCCTCCTGACCTCCCTTAAGTCTCCTCTACCAGCCCACTTCCTAGGAGAAGCTTTCCTCCTCTCCCTTAATGCTAGTGCCTTCCCATCATTGCCTCCAATTTATCTTGTAGTGAGAGTTGTTTGCATTATGTCTCCCCAATTAAGCTGTGTCCCCCGCAAGGACAGGGAATATCTTTTACTTTTCCTTGTATCCCTAGCACATAGTAGGTGCTTAATAAATCCTTGTTAACTCAAGGGGAAGAAGGTACCCTCAGGGGCTTGGTGTCGAAGTTCCGGAAATCTGGAGCGCTGAGGGGAATGAAGCTTGAAGGGGGTCCCAAGGCCCTTGGAAGAGCTCACCAGTGGGAGAGGCAGAGATGGATGGAGATGGATGGATGTTCCAGGGTGAGGGAGACCTAGACACTGAGTTTGGTAGCAGGGCAAGACTGAAGCAGGGGTAGGGGGTGTTCAAGGTCAGAGAGTCAGAGCAGCTGAAGGGGAGATGTGTGCTTGCTAAAAGCATCTGCCCCAGGGCAACTAGGTGGCAGCAGTGAGTAGAGTGCTGGCCTTGGAGTCAGGAGGACCTGAGTTTGGATCAGGCCTCAGACACTTAACACACACAAAAAAACCTAGCCGTGTGACATTGGTCAAGTTACTTAAAACCCAATTGCCCTTCCCCCCCCCCCAAAAAAAAATCATCTGCCTTCCTGGGGATGATGAGGCCCTCCTTTCTGCAGGTAACATTGTGTTAATATCACTAATCCCCAAGATATTACAGATCCTCCAGAAGAGATCTATAATCATTTAGAGGTGTTTGGCCAGTCCTTCCACACAGGAAAAAGCCCACATGGATGGAGAATGTCTTTTGCCCATATTTTATCGTACATCAGAACGTACTGTAACTGGCAACACAGAGAGACGGTGAGTGAACTGGGCACATAGTTGAAGAGCAGTGTGGGCTGGATTATTTTTTTAAATTTCAAAGTGGTTTTACTGACCCCACGCTTCCTGTAATGACTAAGGTCAATCTTTTTTTAATGCAAATATTTTCCTGATATTGCCCTTTGGCAGTGAGACCTGGAACACTGCCTGCCTCTGAGGAATTAAATTGTACAGAGGGCGTGGGTATATACAAGCTGCCACCTCCAGCTGGGGATGGATGCCCACAGGGTACCCTGCGACATCCAGAGAGAGTGAGGGAATTCTCCAGTGCATGGAGTATATCCCCATGACAGACTTTTGGGGGGAAATTACATGAGGGGTAGGAGAGGAAGGAAGGATTGGAATCTGCATCGTTGAAGAGAAATCTCAAGTCTGGGAGAATCTAGATCCCTTTGAGTATTGAAAAGCCTAAATTAAAAGAGAACCAAAGAGCACTAGGAAAATTTGAGCAGGGAGAGAATGTTTTGCCTTTGAATGTTGGCTTGGCAGGGAGGGGCAGGGGGTGTCTGATCAGCAGGCAGAATCACAAAATTTCCGAGTTGGAAGGGACCTCGATGGCTGCCTTGTCCATCCTGTACCAGAATGAGTACATCGGTCTGTACACCATACCCCCAAATGATCAATCAGCCTTTCCTTGAAGACGTTACTTGAGGAGGCATCCAGGGCTTCCTGACGAACTCCATCTATTTGTGGATAGCTCTGATGGCTGTCTTTTTTTAACCCAAGTATAAACCTTTGTAGCTATTCTCCTTTTTACACATTCTTCAATTTCACAGAATCCTCTAGCCAACGAGATCTTTTTAAATTCTGACTCTTAACGTCCAGTGTTTTAGCCATCCCTCCTGTCTGTGTGTCATATCTGCAAGTCTGGGTCTATTTGTGTGCCCTGCACATGATTCATTCTCTGCAGACTTGTACAAGGGCTTGGGGTGGGGTAGAGGGTGAGAATTTGGACCTCCCTTCAATCTTTGCCCACAAGGCTCTTGCCTTTCAAGATAGGCAGAGTGTGGAGGAAGCAGATAGGTGTTCAGAGGCTTACAGTGGAGAAATGGCAGCCCTGAGATATGCCCTGATGTTTACAGAAGGGAGGCTATGGGCCAGAGCCAGCAGGCCCAAGACAGAAAGATGGAATAGAATAGGAAATTCTTAACTTAGCTAGAGGCTCATTAAAGCAGGGGTCAGAGTATCAATGTTGCCCCTGCCTTGTAGTTGGTGAATTACTTCCTGGCTACGTGCCTCATTTCCCAACAGTAAAACTAAGAGTGGGCAGCTAGGTGACTCAGGGGATAGAGCACTGGGCCTGGCATCAGGAAGACTTGGGGTCAAATCTGTCCTCAGGCACCTAGTAACACCTAGTGTGACCCTGGCAAGTCACTTAACCCTGTTTGCTTTGGCTTCCTCATCTGTTAAATGAACTGGGGAAGGAAATCTCAAACCACTCCAGTACCTTTGCCAAGAAAACCCCAAATGGGGTCATGAAGAGCCAGACATGACTGAAAATGACTGAACATCAACAACAAAAACTGTAAGTGTGGTCTAGATGGCGCGCATGGGCCTTAGCGCTTCTAACCCAGGCAGTGTCCCATGGGCACGGTTTCTTTAGATTTCAGCTGGGGTGCCACGGGCTCAAGAGCCCTTTGGGGATCTCCCTATCTGTCAGCATGTTGTCCTGCCTTAGACTCTCTTGGGTTGCTCATTCAGGTGTCATGCTAGAGTTGCAAAGACACAAACATTAGCCCCTTCCTTCAAGGAGCTTATCTCTATGAAGGATGCTGCAACCATCCCCACCCCCCAGTAGAATCTATATTTCTTGAGGGCAGGAGCTGCTTTTTATTTTGTGCTTGCATCCTCAGTTGGGAACACAGTGCCTTGCAATAGGAGGAAATGAATAAACATTTGTTGAATTAAAATAACGAACATTCTATAGTCCATGTCCCAGCCAACTTCTTTGGTGGCTGATAGAACATATAAGGTGTTCCATGTTTAAAACTCTCCTTTGACCTCTTCCAGTTTTAGAAGCTCTGATGACTTCCCATCTACTATAGGTCTCCCTCTCAATCCCCTAAGCAGAGTCCAGCGCTCAGAACCAATTGGTAGGACTGAGGCTAAGGAGGATGCAATCCATGGAAATAAAAGTATTAACCCGAGTCTTAGAATTTAGCTGAAGCCTTGCCCTGTAGGGCTACTAATGAGCTAACAAGCCCCTTTCCTCCTGTCCACTCCTCTTCAGCCTTTTGGAGCTGCTCTAAAAGAGAGGGTTCCAGGGTGGCCACTATATAATTGCCAGCCCTAAGCGATGGTTTAACTCACCAGGGCACTTTGGCCGCACTGGACGCTTTTGGGAGAGAAGACATGGAGTCATGTTAATAATATTAATGGTTCACGTTTCTGTAGTGCTGGAAAGCTTACAGAACACTTTTCTCTCAACACCCTGCCTTGTGACATAGGTAGGAGTCCTAGGGATGATACACGATGCAGTCAGATCATTAAGCCTACAAAAGCCTCGGGATACCCCAAGGTCTTCCAGCCCTACCCTCCTTATATTGCTGATGAAGACTCAGACAGGAAGTGACTTTTCCAGGGTTGACACAGCAAGTCAGTGGCTGGGACTAGTTTGGGGAGATTTCGTGTGTGTGTATACACATACATAGATACATATATACATATATATGTATATGTCATATCTTATATAATCCAATTTGCTATGTGTGTATGTAGAGGAGGAAGTTTCTTTATCTGTTTTCCCAAGCAAGGAAATTATTGCATCTATGCAAATGAGAGGCCAAAAGGGAATGTATATGAGCATATCTTTTTTTTTTTCCTGTTTCTCTTTACTTTATTGTAATACTCATTTAAAGGATGACACAGCAGTTTAAGTCCATACCATTTTTATAGAACAGGATAAATGGTCACTGAAATTTCCAAAATCCTTAAAACACCACAAAAAAACAGACCAAGAAAATTAAAGATAGAGTCTTCCTTTCTCTTGGATAGCATGTTATAAAATTATCTGCAACTAACACAAAGAAAGAACTGTTTCCTTTGATACAGAGTGAAGGTCACATTTGACCACTGTCTTACAGCATTCTGGAAACTAACTTTGGAATCCACTTTTTGGCTGGTACTGGGAAATCCTTCAAACTTTCCCCTAGAGGAACAACGCTAGTTTGAAAGTGGTGTGTACCCCAACATAAGCATATCTTAAAAGCACACCTTATATGTTCCATTAACATGGGTTCCTCTTATAGGATTTAGAGCTGAAAAGAACCTGAGAGACCATACAGGTCAGGTCAAGGCTTCTTAACGTGTGTGTGTGTGTGTGTGTGTGTGTGTGTGATGGACCCCTTTGGCAGTTTAGAGAAGTATATGAACACCTTCCCAGAATTTTTTTAAATGCATAAAATAAAATATATAGTATTGTGAAGGGAACCAAATATATCAAAATAGTTACCAAATTTTAAAATGTTTTTATTGATATTTTCTGTTTCCTACATTAACATAGTATCCCATGCATCCCTTGCCTCTGCTTCCCAGAGAGCCATCCCATATGACAAACTATTTTTTTGGAGAGGGGGAAAAAGCCAGTGCAACTGATTGATATATTGAAAAAGTCTGAAAACATGTACAATGTGTAACACCTGTGGATTTCCTTCCTCCAAGAGAAGAGATGGGTCAGACGTGTTCTTCATTTGATTTCCACTTGATCTTTATCATTTGACTTCTGATTTTTACATTTACATTTGATTTTTTTTTGGTGTCCTATTCTTTCAATTCAAATTATTGATTGTAGCTACTGTATATATTTTCTTGGCTTTGCTCACTTCACTCTATCAGTTCATGTGGATCTTTCCATGTTTCTCTGTATTTATTGCACACATCATTTCTGACAGCACAGCTTTATTCCACGTACCACAGTTTATTTAGCCATTCCCCAGTTGATGGGCATCTACTTTGTTTCCCAGTTCTCAGCTGTAACAAAAAGTACTGCTATACATTGTAGTATATAGGAAATGTGAAGGTTTCCTTGGGGTAAAAGAACAGTAATGGAGTCTCTGGAACAAATTATTTGCTTAATTACAATTTGCTTTTCAACATGATTTACCATTTCACAGCTCCACCAACAATGTATTAATGTGCCTATCTTCCTACATCCCTTCCAACACTGACTTGTCATTTTTGCCAATTTGCATGGTGTATGAGGTGAAACCTTAGGGTTATTTAGGTTTCCCCCTCTCCAAAAAAATATTAGGTTGATTTGCCTTAATGATTTGGAGTATTTTTTCATGTAGTTATGAATACCTTGTAGTTTTCTTTTGAGAACTGTTTGTTCATATCCTTCAACCATTTATCCATTGCAGAATAGCTCTGTATCTTGGATACCAACCAATCTCTCTCTCTGTATATATATGTATATAATATATATGTATGTATGTGTGTATCTTGGATACCAAACCTTTATCATATATATTTATATCTATACATATACACATACACACATATATAAATGTTATATACAGAGACAGAGAGTTAGTTTTGCATCCAAGTTACAGAGCCATTCCACAGTGGATAAATGGTTGAAGGACATGAAAAAACAGTTCTCAAAAGAACTGCAAAGTACATATACATATATATATATATATAATATATACATGTGTATATATGCGTGTGGTATGTGTGTGTGTGTGTAGTTTATATATGTTAGATGCCAAACCCTTATCAGAGAAATATAAAAATATTTTTTAAAAACAAATTTATGGACCCCAGGTTAAACCATAATCTTGTTCAACTCTCTCATCTTATAGATAGGGAAACTGAGGACTAAAAAGTAAAGGTGATTTGCTCAAGGTACCAGGGAGTAACTCTGCTTACTAGAATTGATTACTTGAATGAATTTCTTGATTACCGGAATGATTGGCAGAATCAAGATTCAAACCCAGGCACTCAAAGGTTACTACCTTTGAATATAATACCTTTATATATACCTTTGATATAATGGTAAGACAGAAGAACCGGGTTCGAATTCTGACTACCATTTACCAGCTGTGGGACCTTGGACAAGTCACTTAAATTCTCTGGGTCTGAATTTCCTCATCTTAACCAGATAACTTCTGAGGACCCTTCTGCCTTTAACCCCATCTCCATCTTTCCACTTTATGATTTTGTCTTTCTTGCCACCCGGAATGGACTTTGTGCTGGAGACCCTGGCACTTGTCTACATGGCGTATGCTTGCCACTCTGCCCCTACTCCCCTAGCTAGGCTGTGAGTGCCCTGTTCCACTGTGATCAGAGGTTAGACATGGGGATAAATACACCTCTTTGGTACTTGCAGGGCACTGTCTGTTTAAAACCTTTCCTGATCACCCCAGCCCACAAGGGAAGTCTCTTTCCTCTCAACTCCTTTAGCACTTACCACCATTTCACCACTCAGTGGGCACATGGAAAACTCCCTGGCATTATTACAGATGTTTCCTATGTGTTCATGAGTCTTGCCTTTCCAGCAAGGGAAAGGGTTCTGCATTTTCTTGCTTTGTGTTTTCCATATGTCTGAACAGTTATTCAACAAGCATTTATTAAGAGCATGCTTGTGTGGCAGGCACTGTAGTAGACCTTGGGAGTACAAGGAAAAATAAATGAAAGTAAAAAAATAAAGCATTCCCTGTTCTGTTCTCAAGGGACTTACATTCTCTTGGAGGAGAGACATACATTTATGTCCTTACAAAATAAATATAAACCCAACCTTCTGCAGGAGGCCTTTCTTTCCCAGTCACTCCCTCTGGTTCTTTCCCTTGAAGATGAACTCCACTTTACTCTGCTGAGTATATCTTGTATAAATAAGTTGTTTGTATGTTTTCTCACAGATTAGAATGTAAGCTTCCTGAAGGTAAGGACAGTGTTTTTGCCCTTTTTTTGCACAGTGGTTAAGTAACTTGCTCAAGGTTACACGGCCAGTTATTTCTGGGTGTGGTGCTAAGTATCTGAGCCCGGATTTGATCCCCAGGTCATCCCAACACTGGAGCTGGTGCTCTTACTTGCTGAACCACCTGGCTGCTCCTAAGCAATTGGGGTTAAGTAACTTGCTCAAAGTTACATGGCCAGGTGTTTCTGGGTGGGTGCTAAGTGTCTGAGCCCAGATTCCATCCCCAGGTGATCCCCACACTGGAGCCGGTGCTCTTACTTGCTGTACTACCTGGCTGCCCCAGGCAACTGAGTTTTGAAATGAAACAATGGTCTCTAAGAGGTAAAGATGAGGAGAGAGCACATTCCATGGCTGTCAAGGCACAGAGGTGGGAGAGGTCGTGTCCTGTGTAAAGAGGAGGCAGAAGGCCAGTTTGGCTGGACTGAAGAGAGTGGGGGAAATGCAGTTGTGGGTAGTGGAGCTGGAGAGGTAGTGTGTGTACTGGGAGTTGATGGCCAACTAACACACAACATCTGGCCACCTATGTGACCTGTGTAGGTGGTATCTGCTCTGAGATCTGGCCAATGGTGTCTCTAAGGGAGTTGGAGATTTCTGTCTTTATGGGGAACAAGAGGAAGGCTTGTGGTAGTGAGTCCCTCACTCCTTTACTCAGTTCTCCCCCAGGAGGTTAGTAGGTAAAAATGAGAACTGCCAGACCTCAAATATTGGTAGCGTAGGTGTATGACGCTCCCTTTGAAGGGTTCAAAATAAAAGGCATTTTCCTTGGTCACTCCAGTGGGGAAGAAGGGTGACAAGCTTTCACCAGCTTAGCTTCCCACACCCTTCATACTTGCAGTAAACAGAAATTGGGAAGATTATGCATGTTAGGGTAAACAACAGAGTATACCAGAATCAGTCAGTCTCTAAGCATTTATTAAGCACCACTGTGTGCAGGGCAGCTGGGTGGCACAGTGGATAGATTTCTAGGCCTGGAGTCAGGCAGACTCCTCTTCCTGAGTTCAGATATGGTCTCAGACACTTACTAGCGGTATGACCCTGGGTGAATCTTGTAACCCTATGTGCCTCAGTTTCCTCATCCATAAAATGAATTGGCAAGCCATTCCAGCATCTTTGCCAAGAAGACCCCAGATGGGAACATGAAGAGTTGGACAGGACTCAGACAACTCAAAAACACTGAAAGCACCTGCTACAGGCCGAGGAAGCCCAAGAGGCGAAAGACAACCCCTGTCCTCACAGAGGTCGCAGGTAGCTGACAACAAGCAAACAAATGTAGACCAGCTAGCTATGATCAGGCCAAGGCAGGAAGGGTTAGGGGTCAGAGGGGCTGGGAACAGCTGCCTGGAAAGATGAGCTTTTAGTTGGCACTTACAGGAAAGGCAGGGGGCAGAGATGAGGAGGGGGAATGCTCTAGGCACATGGGGCAGCCAGAGAAAGTGCCTGGAACTGAGAGATGGAAAAGCCAAAGAGAACCCATCTCACCAGATCAGAGGGGTGGTTGTTCAGTCGTATCCAACTCTGCGGATGTTCTCAGGGTTTTCTTGGCAGAGATACTGGAGTGCTTTACCATTTTGTTCTCCAGTGTGTCCCTGTTTTGCAGATGAGGAACTGAGGCAAACAGGATCACATGATTTGCCCAGGGACACATAGCAAGCAACAGACTGAGGCTAGATTTTAACTGACCTTCCCGACTGTAGGCCCAGTACTGTATCCCCTTTGCCACCTAGCTGCCCCTAGATCAGAGTACATAGTGGGGGATAAGGTATAAGGAGACTGGAAAGGCATGAAAAGCTAGATTATAACCCCAAACAGAGGGTTTGGTCCTGGAGGTGACAGGATCCACTGAAGTGTGTTGAATTTAGGGGTGACATGATCAGACCTGTGTTTTAGAAAAATCACTTTGGTAGCTGGAGGATGGGATCAAAGGGAGGAAAGATTTGAGGCAGGCAGCCCCCCAGTAGGTATTGCAGTAGTCCAGCAGTGAGGTGATGAGGACCTGCTCAGAGCCGTGACCACGTCAGAGGAGAGAAGGGGCTTATTGGAGACGTTTCACAGGTGAAGTTGACCATGGAGAGTGAGAGCTAGTGAGGAATCCACCATGAGCCTGGGGAGCTAGGAGATGGTGTTGTCCTCTATAGAGTAATAGGGAATTTATATATTTTATTTGGTCAGGGGTGGGGAGGGGAAAAGATAACAAGTTCAGTTTTGGATGTGTTGAATTTAAGATGTCTGAAAGGCAGTTGGAAATGCAGGGTCAGCAGAGAGTTTGGGGCAGGAAAGGTAGATTTGAGAAACAAGTAGCATAGAGAAGGAAATTAAATCCATGGGAAGTGATGAGATCACCAAGTGAAGAAGTGTAGAGGCAGAAAAGAAGAGGAATCCCTGTGGTTTTCCTGCAGTTAGAGGGCATGAACCAGCAGCAAAATGAGACACTGAGAAGGAGCGGTCAGATAGGTAGGAGGAGAACCAGGAAGAGAGGGACATCCCGAAAACTTAGAGAGAATAGGAGAGTGATCAAGCATCAGAGGCTGCTGAGAGGTGGGGGAGAATGAGGATTGAGGAAAGGCCAGAGTAAATCAGCTTTTCCATTTAGGACAAGAAAAAAAAAAACCACAAAACCTCATTTCAACCAACAGTCTCACTGGGGAAGACTATTCTTAGAAGTTTCTAGGGTAGCAGCTGCTGGAAGTCAAGGGACATGTCTGTGGCTCCAGGGAGAGCTCCCATTCATCATTTAAAAGTTCACTCCTTTCATCTTTTGCTCTTCCTTTCTCTCAAATTCTGCCACTCTCTCTCCTCCAAAGTTTTACTATTCCATGAAGCACCCTGGCTCAGAGATCTCTCAGATAGTTAGGAGCCACCGTTCCTTCTGCTGACAGCATTGCCCATTCATTACAAGGCTTTCCTTCAGAAGCCACCCTAGGCTTGGATTGGGAGAAAGGATTACAGTTAGCTGAGACAAATTTGTGAAGCAGTTCAGAATACAAACAGAGGAGTTTATATTTGATCCTAGAGGCAATGGAGAACCCCCAGAGCTTAGAAGAATGTCACATAGACTTGTGGTTTAGGAAAATCATTTTGGCAGACTTGTGGAGGATGAAAAGGAGTAGGGAGAGACAGGAGACAGTAAGACCTATTATGAGGCTGTTGGTGAGTGGGTGTGAGTGCCGGAACTCAGAACTAGAAGACAAACCCAAGAGATGTGGTGCTGATAGAAATGACAGAATTTCACCAAGGATGACGCTGAGGTTTTTGAACCCAAGCAAACTGGTGGTGCACTCAAACAGAGAAGTTAGAAAGGAAAGGTTTAGACATAGGAGGAGACATCAATACATATTTTCTGATTGATAGGCAAAAATCTCTCCCAGCATTTGTTTTTGTGTTATTAACAACAGAATCTAGATAATGTGCATCTTCCAATGATTCTTATGTATGGTTTAGTGGCCCGGTTTCTATGTGAGTTTGAAACTACCTCATCTTAAGAGATGAGGAAAATGAGACAAAGAGAAGTGAATTCATGGGAAAAGCCCAAGGTCAACCCGAGAAAATGGCACAGCCAGAAGTCAGACGTAGATCTTGCCCATGGGTTCTTAACCTTGCTTGTATTCTTTGGCAGTCTAATGAAACCTATAGACCCCTTTCTCAAAAAAATTTTTAAATGGCTAAAATAAAATACAGAGGGTTATGGAGGAAACCAATTATACTTAAATTGTTATCTATACGTAGATTATTTTTCTTTAAAAAAAATGTACACGGACCCCAGGTTAAGAACCCTTTTGTGTCTAGTCTGACCCTTGTTTACACAGATGTAACTGAAGGGGGCCCAGAGGGGACGACTCGTCCCAGGTCTCAGAGCAAGGAAGGACAGGAGCAGGGTTGGAGCCCAGACCTCTTGGCCCTGAATCCAGGGTTCTTTCCGTCTGAGAGCTTGCTGTTCTCAGCCCTCAGCCATGCAGTCATGCAGGCAAAGTACGGTCCTAAGTGGAGCCCAGGCTCCCTCCCTGGACTAGCTTGAGCTACCACCCCCCCCCCGTTGCCCTTAGCAACGCGTGGCCTGCCGCTTCCTGTATTGATTCGAATCGTCGGGGACGTCATTCCCTCCCGAGATGCATTTCGCGCGCCGGCGCACCCAGACCCGCTGCGGGGCCCTCGGTGGAGGGGGTGGTGTTTAGGGAGGAATTGGGCGGGGAGGAGGAGGAGAAGGCGTGGTCAAGCGCGCGCCCATAGTGAGGGTGGCGCGAGACTCGGAGAACAGCACGAGCTTCTCGGGCCGGAGGAAGGGGGCCTCGGCGCGGCGCGGCTGGGCTCGGGAGCGCGCCTGCGCGGGAGCGCGGGGTGGGGGCCGGGCCGGGGCCGGGCGGGAGGGCGGGAGGGAGGGGGCCGGCGGCGGCGGCGGCGGAGGGGAGGCCGCGGAGGAGTGGCCGCCGCCATATTGAGGGATCGCTGAGGCCGGGAGCCTGACAGCGGCCGGGGCCTGGCTGTGCAGTGCGGCCGGCGGCACTGCTGCCCTGCCCTGCCCTCCTCCGTGAGGCCCGACAAACGAACGACACCCAGCGGCCGAGGGAGCGGTGCGGCTGGGCGCAGGCGGAGCCAGGTGAGACGGTCCGGGGTGGGATCGAGTCCGGGATGGGGACGCTCGGAGCCCCTGTCCTGTCAGCAGCGCCAGGTCACCTCCCAGCCAGGGGCCTGCTGACCCCTCCCACTTAGGCCTACTGCTCGCCAGCCCCCCACAGCTGCCGCTCCCCCGACTCTTTTAGTACCCCCTCCCCCAGACTCACATCTTTGCTGACCCTTGCCGGCCCCTCCCCCGCCGCCCCCCCCCACTCTCTTGCTGTTTCCCCACCACCAACTAGGGCCTAATGCCCTCATCCGTGTTCTCTGCTGACTCCCCAGACCCCTGTCCCATCTAAGACCTGCTGCCCCGCACCTGTGCCCTTTGCTGCCCCACTAGACTCAAGCGTCCTGCTACCCTCTGCTGTCTGTTAACTGCATCCCAAGAGTCAGCTCTGCCTCCCGTACTTTACTGGCCCCTGCCATCCTCATCTCTTAAACTCGCTTGTTTGCCCCTTTTCCTCTGTGCTCCCAAACCCGCCTTCTACCCTGGGCTCTCATCACTCCAAATCTACCACTATCCCCCCAGCCTTTCTCTGCCCTTCTCGAGTCACTTCTGCTTCCCCCAGCCCTCTCTGCCAGGGTCCATCTCTGCCACAGCCCTGCCTGCCTCTCCCCCTACTCTGCCTGACCCCATCACACCTAGGGTATTGACCTCCACACCCCCAGCCCAGCTCTGCTTCCCTCAGAACTTAAGCTGCTGCTCCAAAACCTAGTCCTGCCCCCGCCGATTTGTCTTGACCAGTCTCCTGAATCAAACCTCCGAGGCTCCATTCTGCCTTTGCTTCCTCCAGCCTTCATAGGCGTCCCTGTAGATTGAACCCTGTCCACCCCTGCTCTGACCCTTGTACCCCTCTAGTAGGAGCCCCCATCAAGTCTGCCTCTGCTGCTTCTAACTTTTATCTTTACCCCTAAACACCTCCTGGCCCTCAAAACTCACCTCTGCTCGCCCTCTCCCCACCACTCTCCAAAACCCCCACTTTCTTGTCATAGTCCTCCCTCTGTCCCTGAAGCCTTTTCTAATTCCCAGCCCTGTTTTTTTCTTTTGAACCCCTTTCTTTGAGACCATCTCCTTTTCCCACTCAGTCTTCCTTTTGATCTGTCCCCTGCTTAAATGGGAATTAGCTTCCCTCCTCCCCACCTCACCTGAGAGTTGAAGGATTAAGAATTCCTTCTGTGCCAAAGAATTTCAGGGTATACGGAGGGCAAGGGTCCAAGAACCATGCAGTCCCTTTTCTGGATTATTTATTAGGATAAAATGACTTTACTGACTTGTTGGCTAGGAGCAGCAACTGGTTCATTCTACTGAACTCGGGCATTAACCTCAGACCATCCCTTGGTGATCAGTGCTTCCCCAAGCGTATCCTTCCCTAGGGATTGGTTAAAACTTTTATCCTTTTAATGAGAGAGACTTACCCAAATAAAGGACACTGTGCCCCTAAATATTGCCTGTCTTTAGAGAGGCTTGAAATTATTGGAAAATATGAGTGTCTCCTTTGAGGATGGAAAGACAACCTGTGGGGAGGCAGTTTGTATATTGTTTGGAATCTGATAAGATTCCCCCTTTTCCATCTTCCTGTTAACCATGGATTTTATGAGAGTGAAGAGAGTATGGCAGGCAAGGGTCATTCGTGCATTCATCGCTTAGTTGCAGAATACATTGTGCCCTGACTTACTAGATCTTGCTATAGAAGTTTTCCTTTCTTTACCATAAGAACTTCAAAAACCTTTGAGAAACTGGAAGAGGGTAGAGGCAAAGCTGCTGAGCAGGTGCATGGCATTTTTGAGTGATTGCAGTGGGACTTAGGGTTTAGTTAAGAATATCAAATCCTGCTGGTACATTTTAAGGAGAAAGTTTTAATCTATCTTCCTATCTTTGAATAGCTTTTTTCCCAAGAAATTGTTTTTTCATGCAGCCACTTGATCACTTAACTATACATTGAAAAGTCTTGAGTGTTTCACATTTTGAGATGTTTGGGTTTTTTTTAGACTAAAGTGGGAAAGAAGAGGAGATTGTCAGGAAGCAAAAAATATGAAGTTGGCAAAAACAGAAAAATGTAAGAAGTGTTCTGCATTGATTTTTCTTTTAAAATGTATTTCCTTGCTTTCACATTTAAATTTTGGGGTAATCAATTGCTACATGTTATGGAAAAGAGAATTCTATAATAGGCTGGCTCTGAAGATTGACAATAATTTAGTTATGGAAGCCTTTGTATCTATATTTACATGTATGAATTACAATAAAAAGTCATTACCACTTTAAGAGGTACCTAGGGGATTGGTGAGGAAATCTCACATCTATATGGTATTCTATGTATAGGACTTTAAGTTAAAAATCATAGATCATTAGACCTGGAAAGGACCATATAGAGAGAGGTTCCTCCCTCCCTATTTTGTGGAGAAACTGAGGCCCAGATAGGGAAGGTGACTTAAATGTTCAAGGTCACAGAAATAATAAATGGCAGAGCCGAGATTCAAGTCAGCTTTTCACATTATTGCCCCCAAGAGTATCCTTCCCATTAAGTACCTTGACCTATTTGAGTTTTGTTTATAGACTTCACATTGTTATCTCTTAAAAGGAAGGAGTGGTCTGGACTGAAGTAGTATGTTCCATTTTCATTTGTATCTGTTGTCCCTGAATTTAGTCAGAATAAGTTGCAAATGAGGCTGAGAAACCATCGCAGGATAAACCCCTTTGTTTCTTTTTGTAGACTCCTACCAGCCTTGTCGAAATTTTTTCCTTCATCACTTCCTGCCTCTATTCCACATTCATCTGGGCTGCTATCCTTTGTTTTCACTGTTTCTTCTCATGCCTGGAATATATCCCATCCACCTTCAGTTATCTCTTGAAGCTCTACTCTTCTTCAAGGGCCAGCTCAGAGGACACCTCCTCTATGAAATCTTCCTTGGTCCTCTGCAGTCAAACATGTGATCTTTCTCCTAATGTGAACTTTAATAACAAGCATCTTCTTCTTGCTTCTGCACTTGAAAAAAATCAGTTTGGTATAATGAAAAGAACACTGAACTAGTGGTAAAAATCCTAGGTCTAGTTCTAGCTCTGCCACTAACTCACCATTAAGACCTGAGGAAGATGAGTTGGACTACAGGCTATCTTTGATCTCTTCTAACTCTATAATATTTATGACTTTTATTTTCTGTTTTGTTAATGTGTATGTATGCATGTGATATTTTCCTTGATATGAAACTGTTGTCATTTTTCTTCCCAGTTTATTTTCACAGTGGGGTCATCGCTCTAGAGTTGAAAGGATCCCCAGATCATCTAGTCCAATCCTCTCATTTTAAAGATAAGAAAATTGGAACCAGGGAGCCTATAACCCAGGGCCACAAATGAGGTGCTGAAGATTCAGAAGTGGGATTTGGGCCCAGGCCCTCTGGTTACAGAGAGCCATCGCTCTTCTACTGTACCATAATGCTTTCTAAGATCTGCTTAATATTTATTGTCTTTAAATACATTTGCTCACTAAAGAGGTCAGCAGTGATTCCAGCCACTCCCCTCCTGCTACATTTCCCCAGCATGTACAACACAGTGTACTTTTACCTTGACTACTAAAAATTTACATGTAAAAAATATGAATATGAAATTCTATGTAAATATGAAGAAATGACTTTTCCATTGCTGTTATTTAAATTCATATAGTTTTATAGTTGGGAGAGTTTTAGAAGTCATCCAATCTAATTCCTTTATTATAGAGGAGAAAACTGAGGCCCAGAGAATAGAATGTGATCTGCCCAAAGTAATACATTTAGTTAGTACTGCAACCTGGACTAGAAAGGGAACTTTACTATTTTTTATACTGTATTCTCTTTCAGTGAAGACTAGAATAATTTTTATGGACATTGAAATGAAGAATGTAGTATGTAAGTGGTACCCATGACAGAAGCAAATTAGATAACCTCTTTTAGGGTCTATTAACTTTCACCTTGCTTCTTGAAATAGGAAATCCATTCCTGTGAATGTTTTAGATAGCCTCCAAATCTCGCTGAAAATGAATTTCCACTTTGATTTTCACTTTAGTTCTCTTTCTCCAGCTTCACTGTAGTAGTGCTTTTTGCATCTCAAGTCTTAGAGCTTGGTCTGAAACAGAAATTTTTTGAAAAGCTGCAAGTGAAACTTCTTACTTTAGGTTCTTTTGAAGGCAATATTGTCTAGTGAGAAGAGCACTGGATTTGTTGTCAGAGTACCTGGTTTCCTTTCTGGCCTCTGCATAGTTTGACACTGAATAAGTCACAGGATCTCTTAGGTAAGAACTTTAGTTCTGTAAAATGAAGAGTTAGAATATAGATAACCTCAAAGATCTCTAGATCCCAGGTGTCTATGAGATAGTTTCTTTTAATTTTTTAATTCCCATTTGAGTCTCAACCTGCTTGTAAAGTTCTCTTCCTTATTAACTTTGATAAATAAGTGACTTCTATTCAAGGTTCTGTGCTTGGTTCTGGGGATGGAAAGATAAAATACAATTGCTCTTGAGGAGCATACATACAGTTAAAGAAGGGAAATAATACAAACTGACTTTAACAAATCTGACGGTATGTGCTATGGAGTTCATTCAAATTACTATGAGAAATTTAAGGAAGGAGGATCACTTCTGTATGAGGAGAATCAAAGAAGGCTTCATGGAGGAGATTTAGAACCCTGAGGTGTGGGCCTGTTTGATCTTGGAAGGGGGGAAGTGGGATCCCATTCTCAGTATGGAAGATGGCATGAGAATTGAGGATAAAGAGTGGTATGGAGGCAGATTATGGAAGACCTTGAATACCAGGCTGAAGTAGTTTGTATTTCTTTTTTTTTTTTTGGGGGGGGGGGGGGTAGACACCGAAAGTGACTAAAGGTTGAATTAGTGAAGAACCATCAAAGCAGTGCATTTGGCAATATTACGGTGTGGAAAATGAATTGAAGATAGGACGTATTAGCAGCAGGGAAACCAGTTTAGGAGACTTTTATGATAGTCCTAGAGAGACATGACTAGGGCCTAAACTAGGATAGCTAAAGTAGGAGTGAGGAGAACAAAGAGACTTTACAACTGATTGAATATTGTGGTTGAGGGGGGAGGGGACTAGTCAAAGAACAAAAAGGAATGAGCATTCATTAGGCACCTTCATTGTGCCAGGTACTGTGCTTAAGTTCTATACAAATATCTCATTTGGTTCTTAAAAGAACCCTACAAATTTGTCTTTGTGACCCCTTGGACTATAGCACACCAGGCCCTTCCGTTCCTCCACTATTTCCCGAAGTTGGTCCAAGCTTATGGTTGTTGTTTCCAGGACACTCCATCTCATCCTCTGCTGTCTTCTTTTACCTTCAGTCTTTCTCAACATCAGGGTCTTTTCCAGTGAGGCCTGCCCTCCTATAAGGTGGGTGCTATTATTATCCCCATTTTATATTTGAGGAAACCGAAGCAGGCAGATGAAGTAACAGGGTCACATAACCAGTAATTGTCTGAGGATAGATTTGAACTTAGGTCTTCATGACTCCAGGTCCAGTGTTCTATCCACTGCATTAGCTAACAGATGACTGAGCTTTCAAGCCTAGGTGATTGGGTGGTTAATGGTGTACTAAAATGTTCTAATTACCTACCTTTGCACTGAGCCAATTACTCTCTTCAAGAAGAAGGTACTCATCTGAATTTTGTATTTTCAGACCTTTTAAAAATCAATTCTTAAATTTAGGCAACTGGTTGGCAGAGTGGAAAGAGCACTTAGCCTGGAGTCAGGAAGACCCAAGTTCAGGTATGGCCTTGGCCACCTACTGGCTGTGTGGTCATGGCCAGTCATGTAACCTTTGTTTACCTCAGCTTCCTCATCTGTGAAAGGAGGATAACAATAAGCACCTGCCTCCCAGGGTTGTTTTGGAGACCGAAGGAGAAAAAATGCTTAGCGCAGTGCCTGGCATATAGTGCGGACTAGATAAATGTTTGCTATTGTTAAGTTGGAGTCTGGATAGTAACCTGCTATTCCTGACCAGAACAGTATGTAGGAAGTTTAGTAATCCTCTCACAGCAGATAGAACTAATTGAAACCTATGGACCATTTTAGAGAAACAAATCAAAATTCATTACAGAAATGCCAGAATGATTTTCACTTAATTTATATGTTTCTTAAAGACATTTCTCCCCAGGAAAGTGAAGATTGCTAAGTGTTATTATAATAGTAATTTTAATAATCCTGGTGCTCAGGGGGGTCATCTTGAAAGGAACATTCCCCTATGGCTGCATTTTCTCAAATGAAAATAATTAGCAAGAACAATATAAAGTTGGGTGACTTTAGGATGTTGCCTCTGGGGATACATGGCTTTGTCATTTTCTGAAAAGTGGTCAAGAGTTGTAATACATAAAATAATTCAAATATCAGGGGAGCAGTTACCAAATTGATGCTTGGTGTGTACAAAATGATACCAGTAAAATCACTGTTTAATGAGGAGTGCACCGGGATAAAGGTTCAAAAAATAATTTGCCAGTGTACCCACATCAGAGAAGCCTGTAAACTAGATTGTAAAATGCTTGAGTGCAGAGGTTGTCATTTAGCTTTCTTTCCAGCACTGAGAATAGGATCTTCCACATAGATACTTGATAAAGTAGAATTGAATTCAGTCCAACTTGGGGAAAATGGGGGACAACTACTGGTTTTTTTTTTTTTAATTTAGTCACTGACCAAAGCTGGGGGCTAAAAGAACATAGTTGCCTAGCACAGTGGTGGAGGTAGTGATTAGAAGGTAGGTAATAAAGAATCTTTTTTTTGACTGAATAAATGTACACATTTTGAATGTCAGAAAATTCTGCTTTTTCTGGTGTCAAGAGACTTTTGTAGACAAACATAGGCAACACTATAAAAAAAACAAACATTGATAATTTCTTTTGGTTTTGCATCACCTTCATTTCCTAATGTATCTATATCCTTCTCCCTTTCAGGCTGTCATCCTTGATGTAAATAATTTAAAAAAGAGAAAGAAATAGCTCAGCCAAACCAACCAACATATCAATTAAATCTTATTTTTATAGGCATTGTTCCATACCCCTTCTTTGGGCTAAACTTGGATAGTCTGTCAGCTAACCAGCATTTTTATGTGCTATGTACTGCACTAAGTGCATAGCATTCAATTTTAATTTTGTTATTCTTTTTCCTTTTAAATTGTTATGGTTGCTATGTGTATATTATTTTCCCGAGTTTTGCTTTACATCACTTTGCACTAGTTCATAGAAGTTTTTCCAACCTTCTGTGTATTCATCATACTCATTTCTTTATTAACACTGTATTAGTATTTCATTACATTCATGTACCACAAGTCATTTAACCATTCATCTATTGAATGGTTTCCAGTTCTTTGAGGGAATACGATTTTCTTTTCTTGTCTCTAACATACAGATGTATTTTCAGTGGCAGATCCAGGTCTATATCGCTAGCATAGTTAAGGAAGGTTAAAAATAAAATTAGAATCAGTATTTCATAGTGGATAGAGAGCAGGCCTTGGATTCAGGAAGATTTGTGTTCAGATTTTTCCTCTGACATACGCTTATTGTGTGACCATGAGCAATTCACTTGACCTCTGAGAATTTAAAGAAGTTCTGTCTGAGTTACAGAAAAATTGCCTAGCTTTATTGGTGGAAAGATTTTTCATTCTCAGGAGTACCTCACACCAATGAAATCATATATCTGTATCCTTCCACTCCCCCTTCCCCCCAATTAATGAAATCATAAGATGTCAGAAATAAAAGGGGCCTTTAGAAGTCCTCCAGTCTAAAATCTGATGTTACAGATGGGGAAACTGAGGCTTATTTCAGGTCTTATAGACTGTTCATGCCTGAATGTGGGGCTAAACACACCTTTTGGTCCACATTTTTTTTTCTACTACCCTTTTTATTGAAGACTATGCCTTTTTCTTAACATCTTTCCTAGCCCTACTTAGAATCATAAACTGAGAGTTGGATGAGACTTCAGAGGCCATCTGGTTCAAATACCACCTGAAGCAAATATCCCCTTCCTCCCATCTGGAAAATGAGGAGACTGGGTTAGATGTCTTCTGAGATTCCTTCCAGCTTCTAAATCTATTATCCTTGGCAAGTCATTCAGACCCTGCTTGAATGCCTCTAATGACAGAATCTTCTAGAAGCAGCCAATTCCATGGCTAGAACCCTCTGATTGTTAAGAAGCTCTACTTTGTATTGAATCCGTATCTACCTCTCTTTGGTATCTTGGTGTTGGCTCTAGTTCTTCTCCCTGGGGCAAATCCCTAATTTGAATTTTGACTTCAGGTTGGAAACCAGTGTTTAAGGTTAAAACAAATCTGCGTTCTGGTATAATTATCATTAATAATGATAATAATTTTTGACTTTTTTTGCCATGTGAATATGTATATTAGACATGACTCCAGATATTCCCTTAGCACTTTCCATTTATATTATCCATGTGGTACACAGCAACTAACATTACAAACTAATTACTTTTCATTTTTTTAATTTTTATTTTTTGGGGGGAGGGCAATTGGGGTTAAGTGACTCGCCCAAGGTCACATGGCTAGTTTTTGTGTTAAGTGTCTGAGATTTGAACTCAGGTTCTCCTGACTCCCCTGGTGCTCTTACTCACTGCGCCACCTAGCCACCCCACTAATTACTTTTTAAATGTCTGTGCCTTGTTTTCCATATTGGGCTCTAAATTTCTTGAGACCAAGAATATAAGGTTTTATAAAATTATAGAATTTTAAAATACCAGAAACTTTAAAAGGTTATCTGGTTTGATGCCATTTTATACCTCACTAATTGACTACACTATTCCACTTACTATAGCAGCCTTTCCAAATCTTTTTATCCTTCCTCAGAGACTTCTGTGGCTCTTCCTCCCTCCACCCTCTCAGCTAAGAACCTTCATATTTTACTGAAAAAATTTAAGCCATTTTTAGAGGGATCTGTTTTCTCTTTTCTCCCTTCCTGCTCTCATATCACTCAGATAACCATCTGTAACTATCTACTTCACTCATCTCAGAAGAAATGGCTATTTCCATGTAGGCCAAAGCCCTCTACATGCACAAGTATTTCATTCTATCTCATCTTCTACCATTCCTACTTTCTTATCTTCAGTCTCTTTCTGTTCTACTGGCTGATGCCCTTCTTTATCTAACAATCTCCCCCAGCCTTAAAAAACCTTCTTTTGATCTATCCATCCCTACTAGCAACCATCCGATAAAATTGTTCTCTTTTTGTATCTAAAATCCTTGAGAAAGCAATGATTGCTTCCACTTTCTATACTCTTGATAACTCTCTGAACTCTTTTGACCTCAATATTCAACTGAAATTCTTCTGTAAGTTAACAGTGATCTCATAATTACCAAATCTAATCATCTATGTTCCGTTTTCATCCATCTCAGCCTCTGCAGTCTTTGACACTGTTTCTATTTCATGAGGTTGTCCTTGAGTGAATTCACAGACTCAGACCATCTCCAACTCAAAGGCATTTATTGAGTGATAACCTTTCAGGAAGTGGGCTGAGTTCCAAGAAGGAACTGGCAGTTTAGTGAAAGCAAGACAGATTTTTTTTTTCCTATTAATTAACTTATTTTTAGTTTTCAGCATTCACTTCTACAAGACTTTGAGTTCCAGATTTTCTCCCCATCTCTCACCTCTCCCCACCCCAAGATGGCTTACATTCTGATTCCTGCTTCCCCCAATCTTATTTTCCCTCCCTTTTTCTTATACACTTAGATTTATCACCCTCCTTTTCTCTTATACATTTCCCTTCTATTTTCCCATTGGGCAAGATAGATTTCTATACTTTTTTGCATGTATGTCTTATTTCCCAGGTACATGTAAAAACAATTTTTAACATTTGTTTTTAAAACTTTTGAGTTCCACATCCTCTCCCTCCCTCCCTCCCCACTCACCCTCATTGAGAAGGCAAGCAATTTGATAATAGGTTATACATGTGTAGTCATGCAAAACACTTCCATAACAGTCGTGTTGTGAAAGACTGTATTTCCTTCCATCCTATCCCGCCCTCCATTTATTTTATTCTCTCCTTTCTCCTTTGACCCCACATAAGTAAGCAAGCTTAAAATATTTGCAGAATAAATACAAGATCAATTTTTAGAAGGAGAGACAGTGTTTGCTTCTGATTACTGGATCCTCCCATTTACCCTCCTTTCTCTATCATCCTCCCCCTCTTATCCCCTTCCCCCCCCCACTTTCCTGCAGAGTAAAATAGATTTTCATACCCAATTGAGTGTATATATTATTCCCTCCTTAAGCTAAATCCAATGAAAGTAAGGTTTCACTCATTCCCTCTCACCTTCCCACTCCTCCCCTCCATTGTAAAAACTTTTTTCTTGACTCTTTTATGTGAGATAATTTGCTCCATTCTACATCTCCCTATCTCCTCCCAGTACATTACTCTCTCACCCCTTAATTTTATTTTTTAGATATCATTCCTTTATATTCAACTCACATATTGAGAAAGGTCTCATGAGTTACAAATGTCTTTCCATGTAGTGATGTAAACAGTTCAATTTTAATAAGTCCCCTATGATTTCTCTTTCCTGTTTACCATTTCATGCTTCTCTTGATTCTTATATTTGAAAGTTAGGTTTCTGTTCTGCTCTGGTCTTTTCATCAAGAATGCTTGAAAGCCCTCTATTTCATTGAATATCCATTTTTTCCCCTGAAGTATTATACTGAGTTTTGCTGGGTAGGTGATTCTTGGTTTTAATCCTAGTTCCTTTGACCTCTGGAATATCATATTCCAAACCCTCCAATCCCTTAAAAGACAGATTTTTATAGGACAAAAGATGCAATTACATAACAATATATGAATATTAAAAAGTCAGAAGGAGTTTGTCAAGGGATTAGGTAATAGGGTAGGGGTCCCAGCCTCGGTGGAACTGCTCATTCGATTATCCACAATGCATACAGAAAAACCCTTGGGGGGGAGGGGAGGCACAGGTCTGTATGCAAATGATATCATAATAAACCTCTCTACATCATAATTTTACCTAAAGGACAGCTTTTGCTATTACTGCATGGGTGCATATTTAGAGAAAGTCCATTCTATTGCTTTGGGGTCCACATCTTGCTCAGGCATCCTGTCTTGGTGGTGCTTTCTGGTTGGCTGACTGTTCTGATTCTTTCTGAGATTAGATGGATGTGGTTGTGGTTGAGTGAATGGGCACAACATGTGCTGTTTCTGTGAGAAATGTGAGAATTAGGTCTGAGGACAGTGGCTAGCTAAAGGCAATGGCTAGGATTCCATTACATGGACATACCTGCTTTTCTAGTGAGGCATATATGAGGAAGTTAGGGTATTGTGCTGTGGTGTGGTTAAAGCCTGAGTATGGTCAAATCAGGACATGCCTGTTGTTGAGTGAGGCTCATAAGGAAGGAAGTTAGAATGTTGGGCCTGGGGGCAGATGTATTCGGATTCCATTAATACTGTCTATCACCATCTTCTCATTGATCATTCTCTTCTCTGTAGACTTTCATGTTAACTGTGGATGTCCTGTTAGGCTCTGTCCTGGGCCTTCTTTCCCCATGGATTCAGTTATCATCTTTATGCTGATGATTCTCAATTTATTATATATATTATATAATATATAATCAAATATATGATTATATGATCAAATATAAAATCCTTTGTTCATCTTTCAAAGCCCTTCATGACCTGTCCTTTCCCCTATACCTTGTTTGTCAGTTCCTCCCTAGATATATTGTAGTTAAGTGATACTGGCTTCCTTTCCTGCTCCTCAAACAAAATTCTTGATCTCCTTACTTAGTGCATTTTTGCTTATTCCTGGATTTCTTTTCTTCTCTATAACCTGGCTTGAAGTCATTGCTAAAATCCCACCTTGTACAAGAAAGCTCTTCCTGATCTTTCTCAGTGCTCATGAAAACTCAATTATTTCCAACTTACATTGTATATATCTTGTTTGTACATAGTTATTTGTACCTTATCTCCCCCACTGTAATGTGGCCTCGTCAAGAGCAGGGACTGTGTTTTGCCTTTGTTTCCCCAGAGCTTAGCACAGTACTTATCACATAGTACACATGTGTTGTTAATATACTAATGTAATTATACTGGAGACTACCCAGAATACTTATCTTTGTAAAACTTCATTGTAGCTTCAATGCTGAGATAAATTTTATCCCAAGTGAATTATATTTTTATAAAGACTATAGATAAATTAGCCAAGGACCTACTGCTGGTATACACCATCTCAGCAAGGAGTAGTTTTCACCTTTGGAGCTAAGCAGAGTTATTCTAATTGTGGAAGTGCAGAAAGATCTGGTACAATCTCAGAGATTCAAAATTAATAAGAATGGTTAATTCATAATGCTCACCAACTTAGATTTTTAATATATACGTGCTCATTTATATATTAATTTATATAATAAACTTTAACATCTCTTCAAAAAGAATGGATACTTATAGCCCTGACAAGCCCTACTGAGTACCATTTTAAAGGGCAGGAGAAACCTGGTGACAGTCTACACATTACTTGTTTAAGAAGAATACCAGGGTGGCTAGATGGTATAGTGAATAGAACACCAGCTCTGGAGTCAGGAGGAACTGAGTTCAAATTCGGCCTCGACACTTAACACTTACTAGCTGTGTGATGGGCAAGTCACCTAACCCCAATTGCCCTGCCTTCCCCCCTTCAAAAAGCAAAAAAAAAAAGAAGAAGAATACGAATACCAGTAAACTGGGAAATAGTTGAATCATTGAACTTAGGGCCAAAAGTGATGTTAGAAATATCTTCTAGGATTCTTAACCTTGGGGTTAATGAATTTGTTTTTTTTTTAATATTTTGATAATTGTATTTTAGTATGGTGGTTTACTTTGTAATCCTATGTATTTTATTATTTTTTAAAAATTCTGAAAAGTTGTCCACAGGCTTCATTCACTAGCCAATCCAAGGGGTCTGTGACACAGAAAGTTTGGTTACAAATGCCTCATCTAGTCCAGTTTACTCATTTGACAAATGAGGAAGTTGAAGTCCAGGAAAGTGAAGTCATTTGCTCAAGGTTTAGAACCTGTTCAGATCTTGTAAACATACAGGATTTGAATTTAGTTGCTGTGACTCCCAATCCAACTCTTTTCCCCCATATAATACACACTATTTTAATGTGAAAGAGTTCCTTATTTCACAGCTTGCTCATCATGTCTCTTGAGGCAGTTAATAGTTAAAACACTTTTGCTGTCTTAGTACATAATTTCTTATACAGTGGGATTAAAACATCACAGAATCTAGTTATGTGAAGTCCTTGAAAACCAAGGCATTGCAGTAGAAATAGGAGAACTAGATCAAGAAATTAGGAAACCTAAGCTCACATTCTAGTTCTGCTACTAATCAACCTCAGCAAAGTTTCTTCTTTTCTATGGGCCTTTATATTTTGTGTGCATCCTAGATTATAAGGCTTAATAGAGTTGGAAGGTTTGTAAAGACTATATATTTCCAGATCCCTCATTTTATATTCAAGGAAATTAATCTCTTAGATCCCTTCCAGCTCAGTCCTCCTTTGATTCCATAAAATCTCAGGACTTTCAGAACAAGATCCTTTCTCAAGACAAAGCAGCATAGTAGAGTGTAAATAACATTCTGGGAGACAAGAACTTGGTTCTAGCTCAGCTCAAACATTGCTAGCCGTTATCCTTTCTGGGCCTTAATTCCCTCCTTTATGAAATGAGTGTTGTATTAGAAGATCTCCTTCTTGTACTAAAAGGCTAACAAGACTCCTGAACTTTAGGTACCCATAAATAACATATAATTCATAAATTATCTAAAGAAATAAAAAAAAATAGTAGAAAAGAGAAGGTTGGTTGTTTTTGGATGGAGGAATAGAGTAATTGGTAGGTTTGGGTTATCCATATCTGCATATCCTAGAACTCAAAACAAGTTAGGGGTTTCTTTGAGCAAGGAGAGGGAGGCATTTGCATTCTTTTAGATTGGAAGGCCAGAATCTGGACAGGGCATGCTAGCATGTTTTCTTTTCTTCACTTTAAGTGTTTTGTATGTAGAGGAATCAAACTTAACTTCTGGGCATCTGTAGTTGATCATTTATTCAACCTCTTGAGGTAGAGAGGTTGTTAAAGGTTACCAAGTTTGCAGGTAGAGCATTTTTAAACAAACATTAAACACTGGTTCATCTCACATTGTCCCTTCTTTTTCTGCCTCTACACACTCATGTTAACCTCATCAACTCCAAAGAGTTAGTCTATCTTCTCCATGCAAGTAACTTCCAGATCTGTGTACCTCCCCTGTACTGTCTCCGGAGCTCCGGTCCCATATCTCCAAATGTTTTTTTTTTAATATTTCCAACTGGATATGCCAAAGACATCTCTAAATCAACATGTCAAAAACCCCCAAAAGAACTCATCATCTTTCTCCCCAGACCCCTACTTCTCTTTCCAACTTCCCTGTTTCTGTTGACCAACACCCAGGTTCACAACCTCAGAGTCATCCTTAGTTCTTCTTTCTCCATCTACAAACAAGCCTTAGTGATTCTAGCTCCATGGCATTTCTTCCATTTCTATTTATTCTCTTTATTCACAGTCACAAACCTGGTTTTGGCCATTAGGCACTTCTTGTTCCTTAACTGGGGTTTCTTTCTCCAAGATTCTCTTATCTTCTTCATGGAAGTGCTGAAATGATATTCCTAAAGCACAAGTCTGATGATTTCATCCCCCTTCTCAAAAACCTTCACTGGCTCCCTGTATTGCCTCCAGAGTAAAATACAGATCCCTCTGTTTCTCTTTTAAAATTCTTCACAATCTGGCTCCAACCTACATTTCCTGATTTATTGCACATTTTTTTCCTTTCATGCACTTTAAGGTCCAGCCAAATTGGCCTTCTTTCTGTACCTTACATATGGCATTACTTTTCCTTTCTCCATGCCTTTGTACAAGCTGCTTCCCATATGTGGAATGTATTCCCTCCGTACCTTACCTTTACCCTTAAGGTGCTAAGTAAAGACATTCATTCAGAAAAAAGCAGAGCTGCCTTGTCCTCTACTGCAGAGGTCCCCAAATGGTGGGTTGTGACCTAACACATGGTTGAAAACCATTCCCCTTCCCCTCAAGATTGTGTTACTACTGTCCCCATCCCTAGCAGAGTTGCCCTTTAATATTTCTGTCAGAAAAGAATTAGAATATAAATGCATATTATATAGTTCTTTAAGGTTCACAGAATGCTATTCCTCTTGCATCAGTGGCAACCACAGGCACAGACAAGGTTAAAACTGGATACAAAAGGATACTGGGACTAGAAACATATCTCTCAATGCTTCTGCCTCTTTTCAAGGTCTTTAAAAATTATTTCCAGCTCCAGCCCAGGATGCTTCTATAGCAACTAAGTGCTTTTTCCCCCCCCATCAGCTTCCTTGAACTTAATGTACTGAATGGTAATTATTACCACATCAGCACAATATTCGTGAATCCCCTTGGCTTTCTTGCCATTTGCCAAAGGACCTTATCCTGAAATGAAGGAACTGAAGTTCTGGTTGTACTCAGCTGTTTCATTGATTGACAAGAAGTGTGAATTTAGACCTAGGGAGCTCTCTTCTATTTCCTTTCCTAACTGGACTGTTTTACAAAGACTGTGTATGTTTTTCAGTTGCATTCTAGAGAGGTGCTAGTTCTGTGCATGGAGCCTGACTAGGACTGATGAGTGGGAGTTAGAAGCAGATTTCAGCACAATATAAGGAACAATTTAGAGCTGGAAGGGAGGTTTTCTAGTCCAGCAGTTCTCAAACTTTTTGGTCTCAGGACCTCTTTACTCTCTTAAAAATTATCATGGACAGGTAGCACAGTGAGTAAGAGCACCAGCTCCAGTGTCGGGATGACCTGGGGATCGAATCCGGGCTCAGACACTCAGCACCACACCCAGAAATAACTGGCCGTGTAACCTTGAGCAAGTTACTTAACCCCAATTGCTTAAATAATAAAAAAAAAAAATTATGGACCTCAAAGACTTTGTTTATATGGATTTTATATATATATATATATATTTGCCATATTTGAAATGAAAATGTCTTAATATAAACCATTTTGACTTGAGAACCCCCTGAAACACTGGGCCATACTTTGAGAACTGCTAATTTAGCCCATCATTTTACAGATGATGAAAATGAAACCTTGCCAGGTTTCTTGCCAGTAACTAACGAGGAGTTGAACTAGAATTTTGAACTGAGGCCTTCTGAGTTAAGATCCTCATATTTTTTTAACCCAGTTAAAGCTCTTCTATGATGAAATGGGCTTCTTCACTTAGTCAGCAAACATGTTTTTAAGCGTCTTCTGGGTGCCAGGCTCTGGGGTACAAAGATAGAAGTTAGACAGTCTGTGCCCTCCAGGAGCTTAACATTCTGTCAAGGGAAGAATGAGATGTGATACTGTTTTTTTGTGGGAACACACTAGTAGTTGAGGGGATCAGGAATGGCTTCGTGTAGAAGATGGGTGACTAAGCTCACCCTTGAAGGAAATTAGGGATTCTAAGAGGCAGATATGAGGAGATAGAGCCTGCAGAGCATGGGGTCAGGCAATATACAGACACTGAGAACAGGAGGTGGTGTAATGTGTATGAGAAGCAATGGGAAGACTGGTGTGCCTAGTCTTTATTGTGGGGGAAATGCCTTATGTATGATAAGGGTCTCTTCACTAAAGACTAAATGGCTGCTTGTACTAGTGATAGCTTTTATCATGGACTGAATAAAATCTAAACTACTTAGTCTGTCATTTTAGGATCCTCAGCAACTTCACTACTGCTTGCCTTTTCAGACTTTTCTCATTACTTCCCTGTTTTTGTACTCACTGTGCTCCAGTTAAAGGAAACTCTGTTCTTGTTACATACCTAGTTGGTTACTATTTTTGTGCCTTTAGTCACACTATTTCTTTATGCCCAGCATGGTCTCTCCCTTCTTTTCTTCCTGCATTTTCATTTTTAAAAGTCTTAACCTAGGTTACTTCAAGACTCAGCTTTCCATTTCTACCTCCAGCTGCCTCCTAACGTCTCAGGCAGAAAATTTTTTTTTTCCCTCTCTCTGAACTTGAAGAGTTACTTTGTACTTTTCTCACGGCTAATTATTGACTGGTACAGTCTGTTTGTGTATGAATTGTGAAACAACCACCACTGCCACCATCTCCTCCCTTCTGTCCCCTAGACTGTAAGTTCTATGAAGGCAGAGACCACATTTTAGTTATTTTTTGCATTGTACCTTCCTCCCTGTGGGAAGCAGCTATTATTGTAGTGGAAAAGAATGATCCCAACTATTACAGTTACTCAACCCCAGGTTTCATAACATCATATAATTTTTTCCACTATACCATGCTGCCTTAAAAAGACAAAGTAAACAAAAAATCCTAATGGATTTGATTTGAGAGGTGTTTGTGAATCCTTCATTGACTGTACCAGCCTTTGAGCTTTCTCTCCTGATAGAGCCTCAGTTTTTACTCATCTGTAAAATGAGGATGGTAATACTTGAACTATGACCTTCACACCAACTAGTCTAACCTGTTCATTTTACAGATATGGAAATAGTCCTAGAAAGCTTTGGTCCTAGTTACACAGTTACTTGGCAGGACTGAGATTTAAACCCTCCAGGTCCGATGACACCAAATTCAGCATTTTTACTACTGCACCATGCTGCCTTAAAAAAAGAAAAACAAAACACTAGAATCATGTCTATGGAACCTCAAAAACAGTACCCCCTCTTAACCTCTCTGTCACTCACATGTTCCTTGTCCTTATCTGGTATAAAAATGCTGTACTTTGTGACAACCTGGACTGTTGAATTGAACTGCTACTACTATTTAGTTTTTTGTGCTGCTGTTATTTAGTTTATTTTGTTGCCAAAATCTAGAGTTGTTTAAACTTTGGGGGGGGGGGGGGAGAAGCATGTTCCAAAGTCAAGTAACTAATTTTTTTTTTCTTTTACTAACCCATAGAGTAATGTGATCTTTGGTTAAATCTAACTTAAGAATTTACTAGGGGGAAAAATGTCTTCAGATTGTGAAAACTGAGAAATGGGACATACTTGAAAGAGCTTATTTTTCGTTTTAATCCAGCAAGTACTTAAGTGCCATATTCCTCCCTTCATTGATACAGATGTACATTCTTTCCATACCTTCTCTAAGATCATGCCATTCCATGATCTGCAGCCATATGGCATTACCAGGAAAATATTGGTGCTTAAGAGATGAACGTCTGTTCTAGTAAGTAGTTTGTGATGATTATGCAATTTTCCAAATGCAGTTCAGCCTATTCGCATCTTATTCAGTTCTAAACTCAGCTCACTCTCCATTTGCTAGGTCCAGGGAAGGATTATAATACAGGTTTTAGGATAGAGTTGCTACCCTCATTGAGTTCACAATTTAGTTGGAGGTGGGCAAAGAGAGGAGAGGTATAGGCAAACAAAGAATTTGGGGGGTCTGAGGACTGAATTGTTCCTTTAGCTTCATATTCCAAGTCATCTACAATCTGGTTTCATTGGTAGCTCCCTGTTGTCTTTATGATAAAATGAACTCCTCTGCTTAAAGCCCTTTACAATTTAACTATAACTACAACCTCTCTCTCCAGATTCATTTCATCTGTGTTCTGGGCAAAGTGGATAACTTGCTATTCTTCCACATGACATTCTATCTCTTGCCTCCATGCCTTTGCACAGACTGTCCCACATGCCTGGAATTCTCTTCTTTCTCACCCCTCCCCTTAGAATCCCTGACTCTATACAAGATTTAGCTCAAATGCTGCCTCCTACAAACCTTCCCTGATGCCCCTAATTGTGCTGCCTTTCCTTCAAACTATTTTTTATTTGCTTATCTTTCTACTGTGTCATTGTTTTTTCCTTCAGCAGTAGTAAGTTCCTTGAGGGCAGGACTGCTTTCATCTTTGCCTTTGTTTCCCCAGAATCTAGCTGGTACTAGGGACTTAACAAATGTTTAGTGAATTAAATCTCATATTTCTCCTCATGATACATTTCGGCCAAACTGAACTGTTCTCTTTCTATGCTTTTGTGTCCTTGTAACTTTGCTCCCTTTCCCTAGAACAGGGGTGGGAAACCTTCAGCCTTGAAGACCACATGTGGCCTTATAGGTCCTTGGGTGCAACCTCTTGACTGAGTCCAAGTTTTACAGAACTGATCCTTTTATTAAAAGAATTTGTTCTGTGAAGTTAATTCACTTATCTTGTATTGTATTTCCTTACCAAATTGTGAGCTTCATGAGGTCAGGAACTATGTCTTTTAATCTTTGCACCTTCTCTTATGAATATAAATGAAAAAAGGATTTACATGCTATATACTAGGAATACAAAAAGAAATGGCAAGACAATTTCTGCTCTAAAGGAGCTCATATATGAATAGAGGAGACAACATAAGAGTTCAGTTGCAGGGCAAATGGAAAGGTCCAGAAGTCCTAAAGTGCAGCCATTGGTGGTGCTAGGATGTAAAATGGCAAAACCCAACGTTTGGGGTTTTAGGTTATATAAGTAGGTTAGTTGACAGTGCAGATCATAAGGGCTAGAAGACCTCAGGAGGCAGTGGTAAGGCCTGGTGGTTTTCCACATCACTCCCCTAGTTTAATGTTAGCCCACAGTTACCATGTGTAATAAATGCTTATTTGAATTGACTTTAAATATCCATTTGAAGGGGCGGCCAGGTGGCGCAGTGAGTAAAAGTGGTGGTCCCAGCGTCGGGAGACCTGGGATCAGTTCCGGCCTCAGATACTTAACACCCACACAAAATTAACTGTCCTGGTAACCTTGAGCAAGTTACTTAACCCCAATTGCTTAGGGGTAGCCAGGTGGCGCAGTGAGTAAGAGCGCCAGCCCCAGCATCAGGAGACCTGGGATCGGTTCTGGCCTCAGATACTTAGCACCCACACAAAAATAATTGGCCGTGTAACCTTGAGCAAATTACTTAACCCCAATTGCTTTAAAAATAAATAAAATATCTATTTGAGGAGGAGTTGGGGTATGTTAGAGAAAGTAGTGTGTGGTATTCCTATTAGTCCTTAGAGTAGAAGATCATCTTGCCTGAGACAAAGCATTCACTCAGTTTCTAATGATTCTTTCAAATAGTTCACTTAGCATTTGTTAAGAGCCTACCATGTCCCATGTAATGGGGATACCAAGAAAGAAAAAAAAATAGCCCCTGTACTCAGGCAGCGCGGTCTAATGGGAGAGACAACATGCAAACAACCATCTCCACGCAACATATAGCTAGAATCAAATGGGAGTAGTCTTAGAGGGAAGGCACTAAGATTGAGACCTCAGAAAGGCTTCTTGTAGAAAGTAGGTAGGTTTCCTAATACAAAGAAAAAGTATGGAATTTCATTGTCAGATTTTATGTGAATGTAAGCCTAATGATTTGCAAACATCGCTTTTCTAACCAGTAGTCCTGTGTTACATAGAGAAAAAAAATTTAAAGGAAAACATTTTGTACTGCTGAGCCCATGCTAAGTACACTGGCCCTGATCTTTTGGATAGACACTTATCTCTGTAAACCACGTTGTAAAATTCATAAAGGCAAGGAGTAAAGAATGAGCATAGCATATGGTGAATCAACCTGACTGGAGCAAAAAACATTGTATGTTAGATAATATAGGAGATAAGGTTTGAAAGATAGGTATATGGGGTGGCTAAGTGGTACGGTGAATAGAGCACCGGCTCTGGAGTCAGGAGGACCTGAGTTCAAATCCGGCCTCAGACACTTAACACAAAAAACTAGCTGTGTGACCTTGGGCAAGTCACTTAACCCCAATTGCCCTCCAAAAAGAAAAAAAAAAGGTATACACTACTCTGTGGAAGGTATTGAAAACCAAACCAAGGAATTTGGTCTTAATCCAGTGAGGCATTGTGGTTCAGTGGAAAGAATTCTGTATTGAGAATCAGGAGATCTGGGTTCAGGTACTAGTTCTGCCGCAAATTGTGTTACCTTGGACAAGTCATTTAACCATTCTGAGCCTTGTAAAATGAAAGGATTGAACTAGATGGTTTCTAAAGAACTAAAATGTTCTCTTCCTACTCTATGAACAAGTGAGATAGAAGACTCTTGATAATTCACAATTCTATAATATTTTATATATTTATGTATCATATATACTATATATATTATATATTTAATATAATAATTTAAAATTAACTATAATAATTTAAAATTTTTTTCACAAGATCCTGGAGGAGTATTATTATACTGGTATATAGAAAAGAAAATTGAGGTTCAGTGAAGTTATTTGCCTAAGGTTACATAGCTGATAAGTGGCAAACAGAACTGCAGCCCTGATCTCCTGATTTTAAAGTTCAACATTTTTTGCCACATTAAGGCAATAATGGATATGTCCATATTCTATACTGGAGTGTTCCACCAGTGCACCTTAATGGGTGGTCTGGAACATAGACTACAGAGCCCCGCCCTAACCTTTTCTGTTAAGTTCTAAATTCTAATAGTGCTTTTTAATTTAGGACTCCCAAGTAAATCTCTTACAGATGCGTTGTAGTTCATCCTTTGGCCTACAAGGAGGATTATTAAACTGGAAAGGTCCTTAGAGGTAATATAACCCAACTTCCTTCTTTTATAGAATAAATGTTTAAGGCCTTTAGAGCTTAAATGACTTATCTAAGGTCATATAGCTTTTCAGGTATCATGAGTATGAGTAGAAGTCAAGTTGCCTAAGTCCCGGGCTAAAAAATCTTTCACTTAAACAAAACTGCCTCCAGAAAGGTAGGTATGAAGAGTAACATGTCTAGCACCTTTAAATATAGTATCTTTTTAAGAAACTCAGATGTTTATTTTTACTATATTTATTGTAACAGTACACCTTTGTTGTTGAATAGGGAGATATGAGGAGGTCCAGGGTACAGAAGAAGGGACCAAGGCCCAGAGGCACTGCAGTATGTCTAGCAATGGGTTTTGAAACTCTTTATAAATTTATATTAGTTGTTTCACTTGATTCTCACTCTAGTGTTATATAATGTCAGTAGTGCCAGTATATATTCATTTTTAACTAAGATTTTGAGTTCCTTGATGTCATAATAGATTAAGAGGCAAAACTGGTACTTGAATTCTGGTTTTTCTGACTTTAAATTCAAAGTTTTTCCAACCCAGGGCTTGCTTCTTTGCTTGTCAAGACATGATTCTCCCATCATTGTCAGCCATTAGGGAGATGAAAGTACATTAGTGTTTTGGGGGATTATTGTCTTTCCTTTGTTTAATTACATTCCTGTCTTAATTTCTAGCACAATCCTTTGGAGGACATAGTTGTAATAAAATTAGAAGGCCAGGCATGTAGGTGAGAGGTATTCCAGAAGAGCATATTTTTTCATCTTTGGCCTTAAATCCTTGATTGCTACCTATAGTTTTAGGGTTATCCCTACAACAGAATTCTCTTTTCTTAGGTCAAGTTTTGCACAAAAGAAAGTGAACACAAGTGTTTTTCATGTGCATAAAGCAAAATGGTTCAGTGAAGTGGGTCAGAAACATATAGTACTCTTTGCTTCTTGGCAGCACAGTAATCATATTTGGCAGATAGTAAGGAACCTGAATTTGAACTCAAGTCCTTAGACTCCAAATTTATTGTTCTTTCTACTATGTTATGTGATAACAGGACCTATTTGTTGAGCACTTTATGGGCTATAGAGTGCCATCCTCACATCCTTTTAAGGGAAATAGTATGATTACTATTTCCATTTTACAGATGAAGAATCTGAGCTAGAAGTGTAGTAAGTTACCTATTCTTGGCCAAATAGCCAAGTGGCATAACAAGTAGCTCTTAAAGCTAGGTTTTATGACTCCAAGTCCAATAACCTTTCCATTACATTGCTTAAGCAAGTGCTAATGGAAATGTTAGTATAATAAAAGACTGTCTAAACCCTGGCTGATGTCCTACCTAATTAGTTTAAGCAGTATTCTCTGTGACCCAGTCTGGGTAATACAAAAGTATTTGTAAGGGCAGCTAGGTGGTGCAGTGAATAGAGCACTGGCCCTGGAGTCAGGAGGACCTGAGTTCAAATCCGGCCTCAGACACTTGACACAATTACTAGCCATGTGACTTTGGGCAAGTCACTTAACCCCAGTTGCCCTCCAAAAAAAAAAGTATTAGTAGTCTCCTAGCATTTTCTATAATGACATTTATCTAATAGCCTGAACCTCTACCCCCTAACCTGAGTTGTTCTACCTCAGTCCTCTTTAAGCCTAAATCATCTGTTTCCCAAATCACAGCTATTCTATTTCAGTTCTCCTCAATCCTAAATCCCACCTCTACCCCACTCCCAAACCAGAGAGAGCCATTCTGGCATTGTCTCCTTCCTCTAAACTACTCAATTTTGCAGGGAAACTTTCTTGCCTTTATTCTCCTTCCCCTTAAGCCCTTATGCTCCTATAGCAGTTTATAAGCATTAGAAGAGTGCCTAAGTAAATTGGGAGGAGTACTCTTAGAAAATGCAATTTTGAAGTAAGTTTATCTCCATTGTTTTCTCCTAGATCAGGGATGGGGAACTTGAAGCCACATGTGGCCCTTTAGGTCCTCAGTGCAGCCCTTTGGCTGAATCCAAACTTCACAGAACATATCTCCTTCATAAAAGTTTTTGTTTCGTAAAACTTAAGAGTGGAGGCTACAGGTTCCCTACCACTGTACCTAGATCCACTGAAATGCTAAAAAGAGGAGCAGTAAGCTTATATTTAACAAATGGGGCTCACAGAAGCCCCTTGAAGGATTTGTAGAAGGAAGACATTTGAGAGCCATGGTTTTCTTCAAGCTTTTACACTCAGTCTGATAAGATGAAAAATAGTATGAATGTGCAGCTTTGGGTTAAAAGAGGAAAGAAAGGATGTTTCAAGAAACCTAAAAACACCCTCAGATGATCTAGGTAGGGGAATGGCTCAAATTTTACTTATTAGTGGAAACTGATGGTCAGATTTCCAAGACTGATTTGTGAGAGAGAGAGAGAGAGA
>NW_027185782.1:4356411-4364384 GCF_028583685.1 Petaurus breviceps papuanus | reverse complement strand
AGAGAGAGAGAGAGAGAGAGAGAGAGAGAGAGAGAGAGAGAGAGAGAACAGAATAGATCTAGTTCATTCAACAAATAATTACTGTGTGACAAATAATGGAATTGTACTAGATATTATGTGCTAGGCACCATTCTTGGTATTGTTTGGTTAAGAAAGGCAATCTATTCCATGTCCAAATTTTGGAGCTCATAGTCTGATAGGGAAGATGGGAAATGGGCTTGAGGAACCATAATAGAAGGTATTAAGTCATGGGATTTAGAGCCAGAAGGGACTTCAGAGATTATCTTGTCCATTTTCCTTTATTTTACAGTTTAGGAAACTGGTGCCTTGTTCAAAGGGAAATGAGATTCTTTTTAAATAGGAACATTTAAGAAAGCTTCTCAATGAAGTGACTTGCTTCTATGTTGGGAGCTTTGAAGAATTGGGTAGGAATTGGGTTAACTAATTAACTAATACCCTGGGAAAAGTCAGAGGAAGAGGATGAAAGCACATATAGGTAGAAAACCATAATACATAGTCATGATACAGCTTTGTTTAAATATCTCCCACCTTACCCCTCTTTCAAGCATAAATACTGAAGCTCCTCCTCCACTTTGGCTTTTAAAGCCCTTCACAATCTGCCTCTGGTCTACATGTCCAGACTTACTGAATATTTTTCTTGATAAAAGTATTCTGTCTTCTACCTATGTTGACCTACTTGCTGTCCCAAAACTTAGCACTTCATCTCTGCTGTTTTTGTGAGTTTGCAAAGGCTGTCCTTTGTGCCTAGAATCTGCTTTAGCTCTTAGAATCCCTAGCTTTCTTTAAAGCTTAACTCTATGCCTTTCTCTATGGGAAATTTCTTCTTGCTCCCTTTAGTTGTTAGGGCTTACTTCCTCTTAAAATTATCATATGTGTATCAATTTACATGTTGTAGTTCTCATAGAGGTATGGTCTCAAGGACAATGACTTTTTTCATTTTGTCTTTGTGTCCCCAGCATGTAGTACAGTACCTCACACAGAGCAGGTGCTTAATAAATGTTTGTCAGATTGTTGGATAAAGGTAGGGATGATAGCTTTTTCTGTACTAGATAGAGCACCTAGCACAAATGTGGGTACTTAAATGCCAAGTGGTAATTATGATTAAAAACTAAAATAGTCACCCAGGTCTTAGCATAGTGAAGAAGGCTCAACTGAAATAGTATAACTAAACAGCTATTGTTGAATCCTTGACAACAGCAACCTTGTAAAAAAAAATAACTCATTAACATAATAATAGTGCTTTGGGATTTACGAAATATAAACTCATCAGTTTGGCTTTTAAAGCCTTTCATAAACTGTTCCCAAGCTTGTATTTGCAACCTTGTCATAAGTTATTCCCCTTCCCACACTCTGTGGTCTAGCCAAACTGTCATTCTCTGTTCCTTACACATGGCACTCCTTTTCCCCATCTTTATGTCTTTGCATTGGCTATCCCCATAACAGGAATGTACTCCTTTTTCACCTCTACCTTAGAGAATACTTAAAGACTCAGTTCAAGCACCAGCTTCTGTGTGAAAACTTTCTTAATTCCCCAAATGCTTCATGCCCTTTCCATCTGCCTTGTTTATTCTCTGTGTGTGTTATTTCTTCCAATAGAGTATAAACTCCTTGAGAGCAGGGATAGTTTCATTTTTTTGTCTTTATATTCCTAGCACTTAGCACAGTGCCTGGCACATAATAGGTCTTTAATAAATGGTATTGAATGATTTGCACAGCATTTTCTTCCTGACAACCTTTAATGTAGTCGAGTCTTCCTTCTACTACAGTAGACTACAGGATAGGGATGACACACCTATGAATCAGTCAGAAAACATTTTTATTATCTGAATCTCCTGTAGGAAGATTCTCTGCCCTCAACGTCCTGGGTGGTACTAGTTGGCAAAATTAACATATTGTTGCTTGATATTTTTCTTTCTTTCCTTCCTTGTTGCTGCAGACTAACTTTAACAATTGTACCTCATGAATCAAAGAGTCTGAAGGCTGCCGCAACTCCTACCTTTTCACCATGGACCAAGATTATGAAAGGCGTCTCCTTCGACAGATCAACATCCAGAATGAAAACACAATGCCTTGTGTAAGTTGTCCATCTATCTTTCCATATCCTCTCTAGCTTAGTGGGTAGTTGCCTGCTGCAAACCCATCACCTTCTTTTGCCAATTTTGTACCCCAAGCTGACTATACCAAATGTCTGCACACTGACCTGGTTGGTCCTGGGCTATAAACCAAAAACCATAAAAATCACAGAGTAAATCCAAGAGGGCTAATTAATATGAATATCATAAAGGGGAAATGAACAGTGAAAATATTTCCTACAAGCAAACAAATAGATAAGAAAGGGTTGTGGGAATGTTGGTTCCCACAATAGAGCCATGGGAAACTTTTCCATGAGTTACTGAGGAAGGTCTCATCATAGCTGCTGAAAGTAGAGAGATGGCAAAAAAAAAACTGTCATTCACTTACTACTGTGAACATATGGCATGAAACACTATCAGTCATGTTCAGTACTGGGGGAGTGGGAGTGAGGTATATATACAAGCAGTATAAGATATATCACCTTTCCAAGATTGCCTAGAATCCTAGATTTAATTAGAAGAGACCCCACAGGTCAAGTACCTGAGCAGATTTTTTTTCTAATTGCCTCTGCCTACATAAATCTTGCCAATAGCGTCCCTGACACTTGTTAGCTCTTACCTTGAGGAACTTTAGTGAGGGAAACTCACAATCCACTGAGGCAGCCCATTCCATTTTTTGGATAGCTAATCGGTAGGAAGTTTTTCTTTAAGACATTAAGCTATTAACAAGCTAAATCTTTAACTTAAAACCCATCTGAAGTTCTATATACAGTACTGGGAGCCTCATTTTAGAAAGGACATTAACAAGCTGGAGCATGTCTAGAATGATGAAAAGACTAGAGAATAGGCCATCTAAGCATCAATTGAACAAACTAAGAATGCTTAGCCTAAAGAAAAAGACTTGGGGAACTGGAAGTGGATTATGATAGTTATTTTCAAGTATTTGAAGAGTAATGATGTAGAAATTTAGACTTACTCTCTTTAACGTAAGAGGCTACATAGCCTAATTGCTAAAAGGCAGATTTTGGCTTGATAAAATGATAGCTATACTGAAGAGTGTGCTACCTAAATAGATTTTTTGTCACTGGAATTCTGAAGGCAAAGACTAAATAAATGACCATTGTAATTTTCAGGTATGGTTGGACTCAGTGATTTCTGAGATCTCTTCTAACTTTGAGATTTTGTGATTCTAAAGCTGTTGTTATGGCAAGTAATTTCTTCAGGTCTTCCAATTCAACATTTGGAAAATGAAAAAATTGTTAGATTAAATAATCTCTCCAGGGCTCTTGCAACTCTAATATTCTACGATCTTCTCTCTAGCTAGAAGCGAGGCTGTCATTATAGCTTATGTGATATGATATTGGGAATGGAAAGTAAAGGAATGATACAAGAGATATCTTAGAGAATCATCCCTTAAGCATTATTTTTTTTCCCAGAAATATAGGAAAGTAGAAAATCTTGTCTTTTCTAAAATTTGTGCTTAGCTAGCGTGAAGCTCAATAATAGTAGGTGCTTTATAAAGTTTTTACATTGAAGTGAAGATGTTTTGTAAATTCTTTTTGTTCAAGGAAACTTTCAGGTGGCCAACTACATTTTTGGAGAACCCTTTTAAATTTTGATTCCTAAACTTACTCCTTTAACTTTGTTTCTTTGGTGGTCTTATGTTTTCAGACTGCATAAATCCTTTCCTGTTTTCCCTAAATCTTTTTTCCTGCCTCCATTCTGGCTTTTGATTGCTCCGCCTCCCCCCCCCCCCCATTTTCATTTTCACAGCAGCATATTGTAGAATTTTAGAGGCTGCTTATCTTTGTTTTGACTCAAATTAACTAGGTTTATTCCAGGCTCACTACATTAACTTTTCATAGTGGCAGCATACCTTATAGCATCCTGGAAGATGATTGAAAATAGTTGTCTTCCAAGATCTTGTCAGGTCATTGTTGTTTTCTTTGTATTGTGGTAGCTCATCGAGCCATAGATTCTCCATTAGAGTGGTTGTCTAAGAATTCATCTAGTCCAGCTCCTCCATGAAACACAAGTCGCTTCTATAGTGTCCCTGTCATGTGATTCAACTTCTTCTGGGAAATTTACTCCATTCCAAGATACTTACTTCTCTTTCTATATTTGTACCACTTTCTAACCACTAAACTCTCCTAATTCTACTTATGCTAAACATGAAGAAATGGAGGCTGACATCCTAGTCACATGGAGAATAAATGACAGAGCCATTATAGGAAGCCAGCTTCCCTAAAGGCACCAATGTAATATGCTGATTTTTCTGAAGGTTTTGTCAGGGTTTTCCAAAATTGGGCCCCAATATAAAGTTTGAGAGACTAAAGAAAAGATGGCCTTTATAGCCATACTTAACTGTTGCTGGGGCAGATATGAAATAGAGAAAAGAAAGAACATCAGAAATTGTTTTCTTATGAATGAAAAGATACTTAAGTGCAGGGGCTTTGGAAGTATTTAACTCTTGGAGGAAGGTAGGGGGAGAGGGAGAGAGAGAGAAAGTGAGAGTGTGTGTGTGTGTTTATCATTTCTATAACTTAGGTAGTGAGCTTTGTATTTATATCTGATAGGACCTCACCCTGGGCTTTGACCACTCTGTTAACTATAGAAACATTGGTTCTCAACATAGAAAAAAGGAATTAGAATTTCTTATTCTTTTTCAATTATTTAGCTTTTACATCTGAGACTAAAAGGCAACACTGATTTCAAAAACTACGGTCACAGTCTTAGTTCTCAAGCGAAAGGTTTTGTGTACAGTAAGTCCACTTCTTCAGCCAGCCATTCACACACTGTGTCCAAACTTTTGTGTGGTGGCGCAACAAGAGATCCCAGATCAAGCACAGACTTACACTGTGCAGGAAGCAGAAACAGGTGCCACCAAGCAGCCCTGTTACTTGTACCTAGGTCACAGATCAGCATGGACCGAAGAGGAGATTTGTGCCTTGAGGTGTTGGATCAGAGAGGGAGTATTTATGGACATGAAGTTTTGTACTCAACAAGGAGCAGAAACAGAAGCAAGCAGCAACTGTGTGGCTTTGTTTCTGGAACTGGGTCTTGAATTCAGCTCCCAGCTCAGTCTGAAGCCTATAGCTTAATAACCAAGATAGGGTCCTCAGATCGACTCCTGCATTTCTTTTGCTTCAAACTTAGAGACTAATGCTAATGGTGCCCGAGGCTAGCAACTGAATATTGGAACTAAAACTGAGGCAACCCACAGTTGTTTTGCCCACACCCAGAATGGGATCAGGAGCTTGCAAAGCTCAAACTATAAGGGTAGTGATAACATTTTACTCTAGATCAGATATCTTTGGGATCATTAAAAGCTTATAGGCCACCAGCCTGAGTCACCCCTGAAATCTTTGGAGAACACAGCATTCAATCTGTAGAGAAGGCAGAAGAACCAAAGAGAATACAGACCAGAACCAAGCAAGGCCCAGACATTCTTTCTAGAAGTATAGAGTCTGGCCCTAATACAAATTTTCAATTTAAGAAGTAAGGCTAGAGGAATGAATAAACAAATAACAAAAGATTTCCACCATAAAGAGCAGAATTCCTGGAAGAAATTTTTTAGACAAGAGTTGGTTTTTTTTAAGGGCTTTTAAAATGATTTTGTGAAAGAAATGAGAGCATTAGAGGAAAGATTTGGAAAATGAGAATGCAGGCCAAGATGGCAGAGTAAGAAGAAAGAAGGGGAAGAAAAGCATTTACTAAGTGCCCACCATGTGGTAGTCACTGTGCTAAGTGCTTTATACAAAAATCTCATTTCATCCCCAAAACAACTTTAGGTGGTAGTTGTTATCATTACCCTTGTTTTGCAGTTTAGGAAACTGAGACAAATAGAGGTTAAGCAACTTGCCTGGGGTCACACATCTAGTGTCTCAGGACAGATTTGAACTCAGGTCTTCCGGACTACAAGCCTAGTACTCTATTTACTGCACCAAATGAAAAAGATAACTAATTTCATTCATACCTTACCAATTGGCATAGATGACAAAAGATGGGAATGGTCACACTGGTGTATTGTTAGTACAGCTGTGAAGGCCACCACACCTTGTAAGAACACCAGATTAATTAGTAATTGGGAATCCAAAGGACAAACCACAATGGGTCATCTTTCCAGTTCAAGATAACAGCTTAAATCTATAAGCAATCGACCAGGGTAGAAACTATGAAGCAACTGAGCCAGGATCACAGGCTCAGTGCCCAGAGCTGCTAGCTAAGAGAGCAGTGCAGACTTGCCAAGAACTGATCACAGGCTCATTCCCAGGCTTAAGTCAGCAACATGGGGTCTTTCAAAGGTCTAGGAGTATGGACTTGGCACCCAGAACTTTGCACTAGGCCAACAGTGTGGGGCACCCTGAGCTGATCACAGAGTTGGTCTTAATCCCAGGCCAGCAATTCTCCATGGGGGTATGGAGTAAGGAATCGGTGTCCAGAGCCCTCAGCATGGGACACTGGGATCTCCCAAAGGGTATGGGATTGCAGGCTCAACCCTCGAGAGCTCTCAACAGGGTCAGCAACACTTAGGTTGCCCAGAGAGATCACTGGAATAACAAGTAAACAGAAAGATAGAGCAGTTGTATCAGGGATGACTAAGGCACAAACCAGCAGGAGCACAAAGAAAAGCAGCTTGCCCACGAGACAAATTAGATGTCTTTGAAGAAATGATGCAAGAATTTTTCAAAGTTTAAAATATTATAAATGAAATGAATGATAGAGAAAAGAATAGGAAAAAACATGAGAGCAAAGGAGAAGAGATTTAAAAAGAAAAAGTTTACTGTTTAGGCCAAGAGGCACAGAACCAGAATCCCTGAAAACTAGAGAGAACCAAACAAAAGATAATTAGTCTGTGAGACAACAAGATTGAAAAAAATAGAAAAAAAGTCAGATAGCTTATATAAAAACAAAATTGACCTTGAATATAGATTAAGGAGAGAGAGCTTAAGATTCAAAGTACTATTTGAAAGCCACGACCAAAAAAAAAGCCTATCATATTTTAAGAATCATGAAAGAAAATTGTCCAGATTTCTTAGTATTGGCATTTCCTAAAAGAAACCCCCAAAGGAAACCTCCCGGTAATATCATTGCTAAAATCCAGAGCTTACGGGTCAAATAAAATTATTAACAAGCAGCCAAGAAGAAAAGAATCCCAAGTACCAAGGAGCTACAGTCAGATTCACACAAGATTTAGCAGCCAGCATTATTAAAAAATGGAACATATAGGATAAGATATTGTAGAACTCAAAATACATAGGCTTAACAGCTAAGGATAACTTATCCAGCAAAATTAAGTATAATTTGGGTGTAGGGGTAGAGGTTGGGGGAATAAAGCCGTAATAAAATAGAGAACGTCAGGTGTTCCTTATGCTGAAAAGAAACTTTGAAATAGAAACAAGAGAAACATTAAAAGGGGTTGGTGTATGTATGGGGAGGATTGTTTTTATTGTGTTGGTGTTCTTAAAAAAGTCACTTTCTTTTCATGGAATTCTTTTGTCCCAGCACTGACATGCTATGAGTCTGTGCTATGAAAGAGCATTTTTTTTGTGGCTTTAAGTAAAGTCTCTTCAACACAAGCTTTCTTATCTATTAAAAGTAACCAGAAAAAAACTGCTTTTCTTTCAGTAGCCTAAGTAATACTCCAAGCTTCCTTTTGAATTTTACAAGTTTCTTCCTTTGCAAAAAAAAAAAAAACAGTTAAACATCTTTGCTTAAGTTAGTCAACTACAGCAACTATGTACTCTCAGACCACCAGGTTTTAAAAGCACTTCATGTAGTCATTGTCAGAGACCGGTTTGGGCAAGAATAATGTCTATATCATACTGAAAGAGGTGGGGTTATTTGGTTTTTTGGTTTGTTTGTTTTTTTTTTTTTTTT
>NW_027185782.1:4348586-4356311 GCF_028583685.1 Petaurus breviceps papuanus | reverse complement strand
GCCAGGTGTTTCTGGGTGGGTGCTAAGTGTCTGAGCCCAGGATTCGATCTATAGGTCTTCTCAACACTGGAGCCGGTGCTCTTACTCGCTGTGCTACCTGGCCGCCCCGGTTTGGTTTGGTTTTGATAAGTTATCCAAAATTATGATTCTTACCTCTCAGGAGTTTACAGATTGTTCATTTAGTCCTCAACAAATTTTTTTTTAAATAATCATACAAAGTACTTGTGAGATTGGTTCTTGCTCTGTACATACTTATATTCAAGTAGAGGAGAAAATAAATATAAACAGATAACTGTATAGCACAAGGCAGTATATCATATGTGCCAAATATATATTACAAATAATAAGTCGTTACAACAGATCAAAGTAGAGAGAAATCACTTCCATTTGTGATGATTGGAGAAGACTTCATGCACGAGGTAGCAGCTTAACTTGCTTGGCCTTGAAAGTTGGGGAGGTGTAGCTGCTTAATGAATTTTTCTTTTTTAATTAACTTGAGGGGTGGCTAGGTGGCCCAGTGAATAGAACACTGGCCCTGGAGACAGGAGGACCGGAGTTCAAATCCTGACTCTCTGTTATTTATGACCTCTGTGACCTTAAGCTTGGTTTCTCTGTGCTTTACTTTTCTCACCTATGAAATGAGGGGGATGGAATAGATAATTTCTGATGCCTTTATAACCCTCTGGTCCTCTGAAAATTTCTCAGACACTTGGGGAGGGCAACATTCCAAGCAGAGAGAATAGTATGAGCAAAGACACAAAAACAAAGAGATCTCTGAATATGGTGCTTTATGAGACAACCCAGAGTTATTCATCTAGGTATGTATTCTTCCTAGTCATGTGCCTCTGACCTCCCAACCTGCTTACACAGCTTACTTCCCAGATTGTGAGGAAGACTCTTTATAAATTAGAAATAGTTCACTTTTTAATAGTAATTTTTCTATCCACTGACTCAGATTTTATAATTCCAGGTTGCTGAGATGAGACGAACTTTGACACCTTCCAATTCTCCCATGTCTTCTCCCAGCAAACATGGAGACCGTTTTATACCTTCTAGAGCTGGAGCCAACTGGAGCATTAATTTCCATAGAATAAATGTAAGTGGTACAAGACCTTTGGGAAAGTCATAAGTGGAAGGCTACAGTATTTTTGATTACTGCATTCCTGGGGTCAGTAATAAGCCCCAATTGAACTAGGATAAAAGAAGATGGATTTTTATTTGCATTTACTTCTCTATATTTATTTGCTATGTTGTAATATAGACTTTATAGCCTAGAATAGGACAGGGCCTAGACTGGCAGAAAAAAAAATTCAGTGACTGAACTGGTGAGTGTTTTATAGTTGTTGGTATCACTTGTTGCTGTTTTCAGCAGTGGATGCCTTTGGATAATCATACAGCCATTGGAGGTATCATCCTTCAGTCTTAATAAATTAGCTGAAATAATAGCCAGAAACCCCAACACATACATAGATTAAATGGAAAAAGGAAGATAAATTCATACCATTATCCTTTGCTCTTCTCTATCTCAGGAAAATGAGAAATCACCCAGTCAGAATCGGAAAGCAAAAGATGCCACTTCAGATAATGGCAAAGGTTAGAAACTTAATTCCTTATAAATAACCTTGACTCTTTGGTTCCTGTCATGTACCAGAAAGCACCTGTAGCAGATATACTGCCAATGAAAACATCTTGAAATCTTGAGCTTTGCCATTCACCCTGGAGAGAGGTTTTCTTTCCTCTTTACTTTTTTTTTTTTGGAGGGGGGAAGGTGGGGCAGTTGGGGTTAAGTGACTTGCCCAAGGTCACATGGCTAGTTTTGTGTTATCCTCTTTACTTTTTACCATAGCACTTATGTTATCTTATGTCTATACAGATGGCCTAGCCTACTCTGCCTTGTTAAAGAATGAACTACTAGGAGCTGGGATTGAGAAAGTCCAGGATCCTCAGACAGAGGATCGAAGGCTACAGCCCTCCACACCAGAGAAAAAGAGCCTCTTCACAGTAAGTTTAGGTCTTGCCCCATGGCTTTACCATGGGTTTTAGAAGAATAGACTTAGACATTATAAAATGTCTGAATAAGTGACCATTTATTAAGCACCCACTGTATTCCATGAACTATATATACTAGGTGCTGGGGATAGAAATATATACAGTTGTACAATAGGTTTTGTCCTATAGGAGATTTATTTTAATAGAGGAAGATAAAAGATGTGGGTGAGTGGTGATGAGATTTGATCTAGGTAGTCTCAGGGATTTTTGAATGGAACCAAAGTATAGTAGAATGTCATGCCCTTTTCTGTAGAAATTATAATAATTGATTTGATTATTGTTCCCAGAACAAGAATTGGGGGGGGAGGGTGTTGCTGACAGAAAGGGAGGGGAAGAATGTGGAAATTTCCATGGCGTCATGGCAGATGTCAAGATACCTCTGATAGTCTCTGGAATCCTGGTAGATGGCTGAATAGGATGTGAAGCACAGACTGAGAGAGCTTCAATAGAGTGGTTTAGGTGAGCTTGTACTCACTCACATACCAGCCAGGCCACTTAGTGGATTAACTCCCAGAGGGAATTTGTGTGCAGTCTTCCCAAGCTGAATGGAGCTGTTGGTAAGCCACATTTTACCTTTTAGTTGGAAGCCCTAGGACAGAGGGTTAATGGGCAGAGTGTCACCTTTTTCATTTCAGTTCAAAACAGTCTCTGACCACAAAGTGCTTGTATTCTGTGAGAATTATACCATATGCATACAGAAAGGAAATACAAGGCAATCTGAGGAGAGGGGTTGGGGGGAGGGGGGGAGGCAGGCAGAGAGAGATTTTGCAAAAGTGGCATCTAAGTTCATGAGACCTGGAAGGAAGAAAAGGATTCTGAGAGGCAGTGTGTTCTATGCAGATAACGTTTGCAAATGCAAAGAGGTGGGAGATGAAATATTAGGTTCGAGGAGTGGCTTTGAGTTCAGTTTCACTAAAATGTTGAGTGTGAGATAAAGCTGAAAAAGCACATGGGAACCACATTGTAGGGAGCTGGGGGTTAAAGCCTAGGTGAAGAGTTTGGGGTTTTTCCTAGAGGTTAGTGGGAAATCACTGGAGATTCTTGAGCCTGAGAAGGATACAGTAAGCCTGTATCTCTACCCCATTCCATTTTCCCATAGCTGGAAAGTGAAGGTGACTGAGATCTTGAGTATGTGTAGCAGCTGTGTCTCATAAAGAGATATTACCATCTTCTGTGGTCTCCATGAGAATGAAGCAGACTTAAGCAAATGAAAAGGCATCACTTCCAACTCTTCTTCTTCAATGCATATAGGCATACTTTTCCTGCATCAGAGTTGCTTGAAGTCGTAGAATATAGAATATTAGAGCTAGGAGGAGGAACCTTTGAAATCATAACAATTCAGTTACTTAGTTTTATACGTGGAGACACTGAGGTTCAGATGGGGAAGTCATTTGCGAATGGTCATATGGTAAGTAGTGGCATAGCCAGGGCTAGCACTCAGGTCTTGAACTGTCAAGCCAATGCCCTTTTTACTGTAGCACATCTTTTATAGTGGGAGGCTTGACACTCCACAATCATGGCACACCTCTCTGGGATTTTCTTCTTTCTCTGCCCTTCTGATAGACCTGAAGGTGATGACTTGGTGCTGGTTGGTGCCCTCCTTTGCAAAATTAGGAGGTTGTTTAGAATATGAAAGAGGGCTGTAAAGATCTTCTTTATTAGGTGGTTTTAAAGGTCTATTAGAGCATTGCCATCATCTGATATTGTATGTTATAGGATGTGTATGGGAACACCTTTTCTGATTTCAAGATGCTTACATTCAATTACATTACATTGACAGCAATTGAAAACAGCTGGTGTGTTTGTCAGCTGTAGCATGGTTTCTATGAAAGGGACTTCAAGTTTCTCTTTGCTTCATTTCTCTTTTGTAGTTTTTCTTTGTTTGATAATCTTCCAGATCTGTATGACTTGGTGGTTTTTTGTTGTATATTTTCCTTCTCTAATTTCAAATTTCCTTCTTCAGTACTCCCTCAGCACCAAGCGCTCAAGTCCTGATGATGGCAATGAAGTCTCTCCATATTCTTTGTCCCCAGTCAGCAACAAAAGGTACAGTGCGATTCTGCACCCAAAGAATAAGGTTATTGTCAGTCACCCCACAGGCATTTCCCTCAGTGATGCCTGGGTTCTAGGCAGAGGGGCCAAATTCTACTGACTGTTTTGCTGATGACTGTGCTATATAACAGGGAGCCGTAAGTGCTAGGCTGAAGTATTGGCAAAAGAGAGCAATTAGAGGGCCCTTAGCAGTGATATGAAACTATGGATCTCTGTTTCATACTGCTTTTTAAAGTATATAATAAATTCCACACATTACTTTTACACCTCCTAAAAGAATACTTTATTCAATTAAGTCATTTGTGGGGTATTGGGTATTTTTGGTTTTGTTTTGCTTTTAATTAGCAAAAAGCAAGCAGCATCATACATCTTCTACAAGTTAGTCTGTTGTATGGCTGTAAAGGGAGAAAATCATTTGCAGAAACCTACCTGTTCCTTTAGCATGTTTTCTTCAGTGATACATGGATAGAATTTATAGAGATGAGATAGAGATGGTGTGTTCTATGCTAATGTCCATCCTTTTTATTGCCCTTTTTGGAGAGGGTCTGGGGTTTGTATCATCTGTGATCTTTTACCAGTTCATGATTTGTCTTCCTTTGAGATATCTTGAAGATTATCTCCTTAATACTTCCTACATTGTCACTTAGATCACAGGGTTTTGTTCTGTTCTGTTGTTAGGAACTAGCTCTTCTTTTGTCTTTGTTTTCTCAAGTGTAATTCTGTCGCTTCATATAGTTAATCAAGTGTTAGAGTCAAAATATGATGCTTCCACTGTGATTGTTAGTGATCATAGACCACTGTAGTTATAGCTGACAAATCTGTTCCATTTTGCATCTTATTCTTCACATCCTGGTTTAAATTAATAAGTTCTTTTGAGATGATCTGACTTAATTGGGTCTCACCTCAAGCTTTCTGCTGGTTTGATTTTTCTTCCACTGCCTTTCCCTTTTTTTTGTAATAATACCATTCATAATTGTCTTAATAGTCTTGTAAGGAGTTTATATTCTATATTGGTCTTGGCTGATCTGCTTTATGGTTGGCATTGAGGATCAAATATTTCCTATCGTAACTCTTAAAGTTTTTGTTGTAATGATTACTTTCTATTGATTAAACTGCTTTAGAAATAGTAGTAATCAGAATTTATCTTATTTACCTTTACCCATTTTTCGATGTCAGCATTTATTTGAATAGGTCATATTGAAGCTTTTGTGATGAGAGAGCATTTAAATGCTTGCTTAGCAGAGTGCCAAACACTGGGTCTATAAATAGAAAAGCATAGTCCCTTTCCCTCAAGGAGCTCACATTCAAATTGTGGGTGATGACACACATAAAAACCATGCTGACTGGGTCCACTACAAATAAAACTTGGCCCTCACTATCACATGGCAATCCTTTTACACCTCCATAATTAACTCCTCTAGAAACTTTTCCAAATCTTTTCATGCCTCCTCAAAATTACCATGAATGGCTCCCGCTTTCCCCACTGTCTCAGGTAAGAACCTTGCCTCATATTTCACTGAAAAAATTAAATTTGCAGAGAGCTCCTTCTCCCCTCCTTATTTCACATCACTCAGATGCCTTCTGCCTCATCTCCTCCATCCCCTCTGTCGCACATAATGAAGTAGTCCTTCTTGCCAAGGCAAACCACTTTACATGGACAAGTGATCCCATTTCAGCCTGTCTTCTCCAATAGATTGCCCCCTCTATTACTCCCATTCTCACTTATCTTCAATCTCTTCTTGTCTGCTAGCTGCTTCTCTACTTCCTAAAACATACCCGTGTCTCCCCATCTGCCAGAAAAACCAAACAAACCCTTACTTGATCTGTGTGTCACTGCTAGCTGTCATCCTATATTTCTCTTCTCTTTGGTGGCTAAACTCTTTGAGAAGTCTGTAAGCTGTAAGTGCCTCCTCTACTTTCTTTTTTTTTTTTTTAAACCTCTACTTTCTTCTCACACTCTTCTGAACTTTGCAGCCTGGCTTCAGACCTCATCATTCAACTGAAAGTGCTTTCTCTAAATTGCTAATCATCTCTTAATTGGTAAATCTAGCGGCTTTTTCCTAGTCCTCACTCTTTTTTGACCTCTTCAGCCTTTGACACTGTTCATCATCCTCTTTGATATTCTAGGTTTTTGTGACCTATTCTCTCCTGATTCCCTTCTTGGCTACTTGAATATGCCTTCTCAGTCTCATTTACTGGGTCTTCTTTCAAATAATTCCTACTAACTGTGGTGGGAGTCCCCTAAGGCACTGTCTTGGGCCTTCTCTTTTCCCACCATACATTTCACTTGGTGATTTCATCATTTCCTGTGGATTGTATTATCTCTATGCTCATAATTCTCGAATTTACTTACCCAGCTTTAACCTCTCTACTGACCTCCAGTTACCATCTCACTAGACATTTTGAACTGGTTGTTCCATCTACATCTTAAACTCAACATGCCCCAAACTGAACTATCTTTCCACATTGAGACCTCCCCTCTTCCTGACTTCACCTGTTATAACTGAGGGTACTACCCTCCTCCTAATCACCTAGACTTCAACCTACATACAATTCTTAACTCCTCACCTCTCTCTCTCTCTCTCTCTCTCTCTCTCTCTCTCTCACACACACATCTAATATCTTGCCAAGGTTTATTGATTTTATTTACAGAATATTCTCATACATGCTCCTTTCTTCTGACATTGCTACTACCCTGGTACAAGCCCCTCATCACCTCATGCCTGGACTGTAGCCTGATGGTTGATCTCTGGGTCACAGATTTCTTCCTGCTCCAGTCCATTCTCCACTCAGCTGTCAGTGATTTTCCTAAAACTCAGTTCTGACCATCTCACTCCCCTATTCAGTCAGTTTTAGTGGCTTGCCGTGACCTCCAACGTCAAATAGAAATCCTCTGACATTTAAAGCCCTTCACAACCTGGCCCCTTCCTACTTTCCTAGATTTCTGACATCTTGCTCCCTGACCATATACTCTATTATGCAAGGACAGTGACCTTGGTGTTTCTCAAATAAGACATTCCCATTCCACATTAGAGGTGTGCATTTTGGATGTTCTTTGTGTTTGGAATACTTTATCTCCTCAACTCTTCCTCCTGGCTTCCTTTAAATCCTAGCTAAAACCTATCTTCTCCCAGAAGCCTTTCCTGATTCCCCTTCATGCGAATGCCTGCATTTTCCTGATTGTTTTCAATTTATCTTGTCTATATCTTGTTTTATGTAGTTGTTTGTTCCATGATTAGACTGTGAGATTGAGAGCAGGGATTGTCTTTTGCCTTTATTGTATTCCCAGTATGTAGCACAGTGTCTGGCAGTAATAAAGACTTAATAAACATTTATTGACTGACTAATACAGAAGGGTTTAGTTGTAGGTTGAATAATAAAGGTACATGTTCATTTTGTTTGGAGAATCTTGGATCTTTATAGAATTTCTTTACTTTTTTCTCTGAAATAAATATTGACACATGAACCACAATTATCTTCATGATTCTCTTTTTGTGGATGTTTATCTTGAGTGCTACAAACTTTTTGAAGCCTAACACCATCCTAGCTTTACAGTCTGATCATCTGTTACTTCTCTACACACACACACACACACACACACACACACACACACACACACACACA
>NW_027185782.1:4286813-4348576 GCF_028583685.1 Petaurus breviceps papuanus | reverse complement strand
ACACACACACACACACACACACACACACACACACACACACACACACATGCACATTACATCCTAGCCAACCTTGGCCACATTCCTTTTTCTTCTCCACAACACTCCCATCTCTTTTCTTCATGCCTTTGCCCTGACTGTTCCTCATGCCTCAAATGAACTCCCTTCTCACATCTGTGAATTTGTGTTGTCTTGCCCATTGAAATGTAAGCTCCTTAAGGATAGGGACAGTTTTTCTTTTGTCTCGTTGTCTCCAGAGCTTAGCGCAATGCTTTCTTGTACATTGAGATGCAACCCATTTGTGCCTTTTAAGTGGACTTAAAATAAGAGCATCATTTTTTTAATCGTATGCTGGTCCTTTTTGTGCTGGACAAAAGATCTCACATTTAGTGAACTGGTGGCTTACTGATATTTACAGAGAATCTTTCCTGCTTTTCTGCTGCCATCACAACAGAAACAAAAGGGGCGCCAGAGTTCCGAGGACTATTTTGAATTTTTCTTTGTTTCATGGGTTGTCGCCATGCTGTTACCTTGTGTTCCTCCTCCTGATGCATGATAGGCCCCTTCCTGCTTAATTGGACAACAGAACATTGCGAGACTATGTTTGGCATATGTGGAACTTGTAGAACCTGATAGAGTTTGTGCCCAGTTGGCCAGACTTCAAGAACTGGGGTTCACTCCATGCCACGGTGAAAAAAATCATTTTTGTATCCCCAGTGGCCAGCATAAAGCCCTGAAGAGCACCTAATAAATGTACATTGAAATAAGTCGAATTGAATTATGAAGCCAGAGGCTTATGCAAAGAACTATGACTTTCAGAATTAGAAGATCTGGGTTTGAATCCCAGCTCTGCCATTTACTTCAGGTGTGATATTAGGCAAGTCACTTCCTTTTGAGCTGTACTTTCCCAAAATGTAAAATGATGAGGGATTTAAGATTGGGTTTTTTCCCCAATTAATAACTTTTCTTTATGCCCTTTTTTTAAAACAAAAATTATTTTCCTCTCCTCAATTGAATGTTCCTTTGTAAAAAGAAAAATATGATTAAAATTCAAACAAAAAAGTCATTGCATCGTTGTAGTTATGTCTGTTATTCTTTTGGTTCTGCTTTCTCCAAGCTCTCTCATTTTATATCAGTCTTCTCATGTTTCTCTGAATTTGGAGTACATTATTTTTAATGACCTTTTTCAACCCCATACCCTATGAGCTGAACTTAATATTAATCATTAAATAAGTGTTTGAATTAATGACCTGCCTCTCTATGTACATGAAAAGACTGAAAGGAAAAGGGGTCTTTTCTTTATCATCAATCCTTATTGATCATTTACTGTCAAAAAGTTCTGCTTCCAGTAGCAAATGTGTGATATGAAATTTTTCTTTATGTGGACACACAGACACACATAATCTATCTATATGATCTTTTTCTTTTTGATAAATAGCCAGAAGTTATTAAGATCTCCACGGAAACCTACCAGGAAAATTTCCAAAATCCCTTTCAAAGTCCTTGATGCCCCTGAGCTCCAAGATGACTTCTACCTGAATCTAGTAGACTGGTCTTCCCTCAACGTCCTAAGTGTTGGCCTGGGCACTTGTGTTTACCTATGGAGTGCCTGTACCAGCCAGGTATGGATGATGGGCCTGTTAGGATAAGAGTGGGAGAGTAGAGGCAAGAAGGAGTAGTTCTGTTCTACCTTAAACAGCCACAAAAGATTCTCAAGTGGTTTTATGTATTATTTTAAAGCAAATAAACAAATGTGATATTTTGCTCTCTATAGAACTTTGGCACATAAAATGTTACAGCTAGACAAGATCTTAAGTCATATAGTAAAAAATATTGCTAAAAGGTCCCTTAAAATTATTAAGAACTGAGAGAGATATAAGAGCATGAATAGACGTTTGTAGAATGGAAGACACCTTAGAACATAGAACTTTATGTCCATTAAAGTGTTTGAGCCAGAAAAGACTTGAGTCTCATAGTGTTGTGCAGAAAATAAGAGCAAGCCGAGACCTGGGTTCAAGGTAAATTTAGGTGTGGATATATTAAGTGTGCTATTTCCTGCAGTATAAACTCAAATCAGGCAGCCCCAAACTGGGATACATACAGTGCTTATAAAGGCTAAAACCACAAAAACCACATTTGGGGAGGGGAACTAGCATGGGCAATGATGTACAGAAGCCAAGAATTGCCATTGGTTAGATCAGTAGCTTAGGGCTATTTTGGGGTATATGGCACAAGGGTATAGGGGTGCAACTTTTCCTGGAACAAGGGGGTCCCTCCAAGAACAGGGTTGAGGGTAATTGGGTAATGGGGACAGGCTAGGGGTCGTGTTCTGGGTAAAGGGTATGGGGACCCTGCTTGTGCCATAACCCCTGGACTTCGCCTTGGGCAATACACAAGATTATGCCTTAAGCTATTACAGGGTATAGGATAGAGACAGAGACAAATATATAAAGGGGCTTAATGGTGGGCTACAGATCAGGTGGTGTGTGATTTGGATTTGGGCACAACAATAGATTTTATTAGACTGTTAGAGATCGAGGAACATAGACTATCAGAGCTAATGACGTAAGTCAATAGCTTATATGTTTATGAAGTACACTCCTAATTGTTCGAAGTTCAGTACTGTACTGTTTAAATGCTTGCTTATAAAGAAAGACCCAAGAAATGGTCAGGGTTTTTAGGATCCTAGCCTTTTGTGAGACCTACCCCTTCTATTGCAGCTTTTCAGTCTTAAGGTTTACATATTATTTTAAATATTTAAATATTTTAAAATAATAATTTTTTTTTAATCTTGGAGGTTCCATTGGATCTTTTTGCTAAATGTGCCTTCACAACACCCTAATCCCTTCACCCAAGGCAGTCTACCACACTAGCTGAGCATCCAATCCATCTGCCCACAGTAGTAGCTCTGACTGCTCTGTAATCATCATGAGGCCTGATCTTAGGGTTCATAAGGACAAATGAAATCTGGCTAGTGGTCAGGATTCCTTTTTGCTTTCTCCATCAATTCTGCTTTTATTGAATCTCTATACTGGTCACATAATAGTCCTGGGAAGTATATTATGTTATAACAGAAAGAACACAGGACTTGGAGTCAGTAGACTTGGATTCAAATCCTCTTTTTTTTTTTTTTAAGCAGTTGGGGTTAAGTAACTTGCTCAAGGTTACACGGCCAGTTATTTCTGGGTGTAGTGCTAAGTATCAGAGCCCAGAATCGATCCCAGGTCATCCCGACTCTGGGGCCAGTGCTCTTACTGTGCCACCTGGCTGCCCCTAAGCAATTGGGGTTAAGTAACTTGCTCAAGGTTACATGGCCAGGTGTTTCTGGGTGGGTGCTGAGCCCGGATTCGATCCCAGGTCATCCCGACTCTGGAGGCAGTGCTCTTACTCACTGTGCTACCTGACTGCCCCTTTGAATTCAAATCCTAACAGACCCTGACTATGTCACCAGAAACACATCACTTAATCTCTCGGTACTTCATTACTTTTATCTGCAAAATGAGAATCAGAGTAGCTTGTAAGTACCCACCCCTCAGAGTTGAGGATCAAATGAGGTAACATTTATAAAGTGTTTTGTAAATATTAAATGTCAGATATTATTAAGTGCTAAATTGTGTGATAGTGACAGTGTAATAGGAATTCTTTTTTTTTTAAAGCAATCGGGGTTAAGTAACTTGCTCAAGGTTACACGGCCAGTTATTTCTGGGTGTAGTGCTAAGTATCAGAGCCCAGAATCGATCCCAGGTCATTCCGACTCTGGAGGCGGTGCTCTTACTCACTGTGCTACCTGGCTGCCCCTTTGAATTCAAATCCTAACAGACCCTGACTATGTCACCAGAAACACATCACTTAATCTCTCGGTACTTCATTACTTTTTTTATTATTTTATTATTTTATCTGCAAAATGAGAATCAGAGTAGCTTGTAAGTACCCACCCCTCAGAGTTGAGGATCAAATAAGGTAATATTTATAAAGTGTTTTGTAAATATTAAATGTCAGATATTATTAAGTGCTAAATTGTGTGATAGTGACAGTGTAATAGGAATTCTTTTTTTTTAAAGCAATCGGGGTTAAGTAACTTGCTCAAGGTTACACTGCCAGTTATTTCTGGGTGTGGTGCTGAGTATCTGAGCCTGGATTTGATTCCCAGGTCATCCCGACACTGGAGCTGGTGCTCTTACTTGCTGAGCCACCTGGCCGCCTGTAATAGGAATTCTGATAAGGCAACAGTGAGAAATGAAACATTCAGACACACTTCATGGAAAGGGTAGGATGAGGTGAATCTTGATAGCTTCCTCAGATTCTGATAGGAGAGAAAACTAAGGACATTCCATTTGTGGGGAAGTGGAATTAGAAAAGCTTTGGAAGCAGAAGTGAGCCTACTGTGTAAGAGACTGTGAGGAGACCATCCACCTGGAGCCGGTTGGTACCTCTGGGGAAGAGAGAAAACTAAACGGAAATGGGGGGGGTCAGCAGCTACATGGAGAAGATAAGACTTGAGTTGGACCTTAGAGCATGGCTCGATGTGTACCTCAGTACTGTTCATGTTTGTTTTTTCCAGGTAACCAGGCTATGTGACTTGTCTGTGGAAGGAGATTCTGTGACTTCTGTGGGCTGGTCTGAACGGGTCAGTATAATGTGTTTCTTAGGGGTACTATAGTGTGAGTTAGTGCTGAAATTGTTTCACTGGTACTCAACTCATACTCTGGTCTAAAATTTGAAAAGGGTCATTAAGACACTTAAGAATTAATGACTTTGCCGTAATAGGACATCTAGGTGGTGTAGTGGATAGAGTGCCAAGCCTGATATCAGAAAAACTCATCTTCCTGATTTCAAATATAGCCTCAGACACTAGCTATGTGACCCTGGACAAGTCACTTAACCGGTTTGCCTCAGTTCCTCATCTCTAAAATGAGCTGGATGGGGGCGGCTAGGTGGCACAGTGAGTAAAGTGCCGGCCCCAGAGTCAGGAGGACCTGAGTTTGGTTCCAGCCTCAGACACTTAACACAAAAAAACTAGCCATGTAACCTTGGGCAAGTTACTTAATTGCCCTCCAAAAGGAAAAAAAAAGAGTAAGCTGGAGAAGGAAATGGCAAACAATTCTAGTATCTTTGCCAGGAAAACCCCAAGTGGGGTCAGGAAGAGTTAGACACAGCTGAAATGATTGAGCAACAATAATCAACCTCAATATCTGTTCCATGCATGGGATTTTAAAGAATTTGTTGTTCTTTCTTGAATTGTCTTTAACAGAGAAAATCTCTGAGGTGGTGTTGTATAGCAGGGGGGTGAATCCCAATCCCACAAACTCTTTAAAGTTTACAAAGCATTTTCCTCATAATAACCTTGAAATGTCACTTGAAATGTTGAAAGAGCATTGAATTTGAAATCAGACCTGAATTTGAATCCCAGGTCTTCTATTTGCTGCTTGTATGACCTTGGGTTAATCATTTACTCTCTCTGGGCCTTAGTTTTCTCTTATGTAAACTATCCAAAACATGATCATAAGATTACTTTCTAAATGCACCTATTGCTAACATAATATATTTGTGGTTGTATATTACTATTACTCATTATCATTTTCCTTGGATTTGTTTAGCATCTTTTACTAATACTCATATTATTATCAGTAATGACATGAAATCCTGTGTTAAGGTTAACAGCCTATTGTGTTGTGTGTGCCAAAGACAACAAACAGGAACATTTTTAGTATCCCCTACACTTGTAAAAATTAGGAGGGCACTCTGTGCCCTTCTAACAGTTAGCAGGTGTTCCCTTACTCTCCTCAGCTTGTCAGCAGGAGCTTAGGTATTCCACTTTTGAAAGGTAGACCCTCCCCTTCCTTCTTTCCCTAAAGGATTCACGTAGTATCCTGCTCCTGAATCAAAGCTGTTAAAGACAGAACAAGTATTCATGGTAATGGAAAGAAACAAGTTTTGTGCTCAAAAATTTAAAAATATCTTCTCTACTCTCAGAGCCTATTACTAGACTAATCTAGAAAAGCATTTATTAAAGTCTTAGAGAGTACTAAATCTCTAGAGATCTCTCCTTTTTCTGCATCTTTCTTTTCTCTTCCCTCTCAAGTCATCCTTTGTGTATGTCTTTTGCTGATTTAGGGGAACTTGGTAGCAGTTGGCACACATAAAGGTTTTGTACAAATCTGGGATGCAGCGGCAGGGAAGAAATTGTCCATGCTGGAAGGTCACACAGCCAGAGTTGGTAAGAAACAACAACAAAGATAAAAGGAGACACTTTTATTTGCCTGGAAGGAGGGTAGGTGGAGATTGCCTATATAACCTAATATGGGATTTCACTTCATAAGTTGGAAGCCATGTTAATATCTGGCAGCTTGAGCCTAGCCTAAATTTTCTGAAGGGAGAAACAAAGGGCTTCAATTTTTAATTTACCAAGGCTCCATCAGGAAGATGAAAGGATTGTTTTATTTATTTAGTTGTTTGCTTATTTATTAAGGATTGTTTTATTTAGCACTCACAATGTGCCAGGCACTGCCAAGAGCTAGAAATATAAATATAAAAAAAAAGAAAAATCATTCCTGAACTCAGGGAGCTTATATTCTGATGAGAGAAGACAGTGCATTGAGGGAACCTGAAAGACTGAAGTGGAATGGTGGGGAGGTAAAGTTTTCAGATCCCAAAAGCCAGGAACAGAGCCAGAAAGGAAATAAAGACTAACCTGGGCCCCTCCACAACATGGAGGCTCCAAGAGGGAATCTACAGTGAGAGGAGAGGGAGAAATGTTCCATGTTGAGACAATTCATATGAGTGATTGGTTGTTCCAGGATGAGGAGGTCCTAGGCAATGAGGGAAGTTCCAGGATAATTTGGAGGTCCAAGAACTGGAAACAGGGATGGTCTTCATTAAATCAACAAAGGTCAATATGTATGTTGACTTATCTGCGTCTGAAGGCTATATAAAAAATGCATTTGTGTTTCCTAAGACGTCTTTCTGTGAGTGGGGTGGTTTCACAACCATCGTGATTTTCAGTGTCCTCAAAACTATGTCATATGATCATTTGAAGAAACTTAGAGAAGAGAGATGCAAGGAGACATAATTATCATCCTCAAACATCTGAAAAGCTGCCTTATGGAAGAGAAAGAAGATTTTTTCTGAGTGAAATTAGGACAAGTTGGGTAGAAATCCAATCAATTTAAGAAGTAATTTCCTAATAATCAGACATGGCCATTACTGGAACAGACCATCTTGTGAGATAAATCATAGGACCATAGGCACAAGAGCCTTTCTTGTCACTTTATAAATAAGAAAACAGGTTTAGAGAGCTTAAATGATTTGACCAAAGTTACACAGACTATAAGTGAACAGAGATTTGAACTTAAGTCCTCTCATTCCAAATACAACATTCTTTGTACTTCATCACCTTGTCAAGGAAGTGAGTTCCTAGGGGAGCCAAGATGTTGGAATAGCAAGAAACAGTTCAATGAGGAACTTTCCCCACCCCCAAAAAAAACCTTCCTCCAAATATCTAGATCTAGAAAATGCACCAGACTGAATCCTGGTGGGAATAGCTAAAAAAAAGTGTGAGTGAGTCATTTTTTTAGCCTGAGCTGGCATAGGGAGACAGACATAATTCTGTAGTCACTGTGAACGAGGCCTAGAGCAAAGGATACTGGCATGTGAAGCATTCCAACACCCAAGGAGAATCTATGAATTGGAACAAAATAGGGTACCAGACCTATACTGGGACTCCTTAAGAGGGACAAGTGCAAACTGGCAGCTTTGTTACCCACTACCCAATTCTGAATCACAGATCCAAAGGGCAATGACAAAAGGACCTTTTCTCTCCATTTCCCCCAGACACTATGCACAGGCAGGGGCAAGTTCAGAATCAAACAAAAGTATGGCTCAGATTCCAGGAGCAGAGTGGAATATCATTTTCAGCCTCCATTCCAGTTTGAAGTCTGCTGAAAAATAACTAAGGTGAAAATCACAGACCAGAGGAGAGCCTACAGTCTTGTAGCTCTGAACCAGCTGAACTTCTTAGCTGGCTAACATGGCTGAGCTCAGCAATAATCTACTTCTATCCAGACCCAAACCCAGCTCAGGAACGTGCAGAGTTCAAACTAGGAGGGCATTGTTCAGACCGTGCCTTGGATCATACAAGTTTGGGAATGCTGAAAGCTTCCAAGTCCCCAAGCTGAGCTATCCCTGAAATCTTAGAACAGCACAGCATTCAGTAACCAAAGAAAGCAACAGGACCAACCCAGATTTTCCCTATGAAAGTGCACCAAGTCCAGCCCGAATAGCATCAAATCCAGAATCAGGAATTGAGCTGGAAGAAAAAGCAAACAGACAAAAATCCCACCATTAAGAGTTGTTATGGTGGCAAGAATGCTCAGGACACAAACCCAGAAGAAGAAAATGGCAAGCAAACATCTAGCAAAGCCTCAAAGGAGAACACAGCTTGGACACAAATTCAACTAGAATGCTTGGAAGATATGAAGCAAGCATTTTTTTAAAGAGTTTTTTGTCAATGAAATGAAAGTCGGGGCGGGGGTGGGGGGAGAGTTGGAAAACAAATGAGAGCTGTGGAAGAAAAAAAAATTGGATAGAGAATTAACAGCTTAAGGTACTAAAACCTTAACCAAGCAACAAACTCCCTGAAAATTAGAATGGATTAAATGGAAGATGATAACTCCATGAGACAAAGACCATAACTGCATAGAAATTTGGAAGTTCAGACACAGGAATTAATACAAACTTAAAAAGGTAAACATGAATGGTGATAAGCGACAACGTGAAGAAAGTAACAGAGAAGGAACCTTTATTTGCTGCAGTGGGGGGAGATTACCTAAACTGGGATTTCACTTCATATTTTGGAAACCATGTTAATATCCAGCAACATGAGCCCAGCCTAAATCTCCTGTAGGAAGGAACAAAGAGCTTCACTTTTTATTTTACCAGAGCTCCATGAGAAGGAAGGATTGATTAATCAATTTCAGGTAGACTTTATATTCTAATGGGAATATATATTCCTATTATATTCTATGGGAAATTGATATATCTTTCTCTTCTGAACTCTGTCATCATCAGAGATCACAGAAAGAGTCTACTTAGACAAGGCCTGAGAGTGGTTCTGTTAGGTCTTGAAGATCTTTTAAAAAAAGGGGGGGGGAGGAATATACCAGGTGGGGGAAGAAAAGGTTAGGAAAATTTTTCCCACATGATCAGGATGCACAAATAAACATCTACACAAACAAGGAAAAGAGCTTTGGGGAGAATGACTGGCATTTGAATTCTCATCTAAACTATTCCAAGGAAGAAAGAATACACAGAATTGGATACAAAAATACATTTCACTCAACAGGGAAATAGGAAACAGGGAGAAGTGGGGAGGTGTTAGTCCTAAGCAGAACACACCTTAAGCATATATGAAAATTCATTTTATATATAAATATGTATGTATTTATATGTATATACACACACTTTTTTGACATTGCAAAGTATGGGGATCTGAAGGGGAGGGTGTTCATAAATTAGAGAATGGCTGAATAATGTATGGTATATAAATGTGATGGAATACTGTCGTGCTGTAAAGAAATGATGAAGGGGATGGTTTCAGAGAAATCTGGGAAGACTTGACACAGAATGAGGTGAGCAGAACCAAGAAAACAATTTATATTAACCCAACAGAATGGTAAAGACAGACAGTTTTGAAGAAATTAGGAATTCTGATTAGTACAGTGATCAGCCACAGTTACAGAAGATTCATGATGAACATGCTGTGCATCTCCTGATGGAGAAGAGAAAGACTTGAGCACAGAATGAGGCATGTGTTTTTGGACATGGTAAATGTGGAAATTTGTTTTGCTTGACTCTGCATGTTTGTAATAAAGGTTTTGTTTTTCTTTCATGCTTATTTGAGGATGGGGAGGGGAGAGACGGCATGAAAAAAAATTTAATATTTTCAAGCTGAGTTCTTCATAATTTGAAGGGTGGGTTCAGCTGCTTAGTTCAAGTGCTCACTTCTTCACAAAGCCTTCCATATGCCTGTATATGTACATGTCATCTCCCTTGGCTAGACTCTGAGCTCCTCAGGGGCAGGGACTTTTCATTGTATTTTGTATTCCCATTGCCTTAGCAGAGTGCTTGACCCTTAACAGTCACTTAATAAATATTTGTTGGTTACCTGTTTGACTGAATACCTATTTATTGAGGATGTGTAGAGACTCAGCCATCAGATAGCCACACAAATTTAGCGACCTCCAGTGTCCCTTTTAGCCCTGGAATTCTAGGAGTCGTAACATTTCTCTAGTCTGGCAGTTTGCAGGCAGGTGTTTTCAGCTCACTTCACTTTCCAAGGAAAGCTTTGCATGTTTCTGGCCTTCTCCAAAGAAGACCTCATAGAACAGTTGCTTATATGTCAAGGCTGCCTCTGGTTTGACTTCCTGGAAACAGCCTTATATATTTTCTCAGATCATTGTTGCTCCATCTTAGGTGCATTGGCCTGGAATGCAGACCAGCTTTCTTCTGGGAGCAGAGATAGAATGATTCTCCAGAGAGATATCCGAACACCCCCAGTACAGACTGAACGGCGGCTACAAGGTCACCGGCAGGAAGTGTGTGGGCTTAAGTGGTCCACTGATCACCAGCTTCTTGCATCAGGTGGAAATGATAATAAGGTATGAAATTGTTTGGCCTCCTCATCTATTAGTGAATCTATCTGAAGTGGAGTCTTATGTCTCAACTGACCAGTTATCATTAAGCATCTCTAATGTAACAAAGTTCTTCTTCCACACTAGGAATGCAAAGTTGAAAAACAACAGTATCTTCCTCAAGCACCTGGCAGTCTAATAGGGGTTTCTGGTCTTTGCTAATAGTCTCAGCTCTTCTATGGTGTGATTTATCGGCTGATTAGCTTCTCTTTCTCCCTCTGGGGAGGACAAGTCCTGCCTCTCAAAGGGTAATACAAGGTGACATGATATAGAAATGAGTGGACATCTGCTCCAATCCCTCTGTCACTGCCCCAGGCCCAGCAGGGTAGTGGGGTAGAGTGAGAAAAGCCCGGGCCTGGGAGTCAGCTGACATTGATTTGAATCCTGTCTCTGGCACATAATTCCTGTGGGACCACTTTACCCCACTGAACCTTGGTTTCCCCATCCTTAAAGTGGGATTGAGAATATTTGGCTGCCTATTTAGTGGGTTGTCTGAAGAATTTTTTTTCTTTGTCAATATTAAAATGATAGATGGAGGTGAGTTCTCATCATCTTCATTCTCATCATCATTATCATAACTCCTGGCCCTCAGAAATCTTGTGGTCAAATTGAAGTAAAAGCAAGTTAATAAAATTTTAAAACTACTAAAATGTGCCGTGACAATAATTCCTATTTTCACATGTCAGAAACAAAGCTAAGTTTTTTCCCCCAATCTATCTCTTTCCCAAATGTCCCTATTTCTTTTGAGGGTACTACCATCCTCTTCCAGTTATCATCCTCAACTCTTCATTCTCCCTCATATCCCAGGAAGCAACTTGGGGGAGCAGTGGATAGAACACTGGGCCTGGAGTTAGGAAAGCCTGAGTTCATTTCCAGACTCAGACATTTATTAGCTGAGTGACTCTGAGCAAGTCACTTAACCATCATTTTCTCAGTTTCCTCATCTGTAAAATGGGAACCCACTAATAGGGTACCTACTTGTAAGAGATGTGAGAGTTGAACGGAGTAATAATTGTAAAGCGTCTGACACTTAATAGGTGCTACATAAATGTTAGCTATGAGGAGGAGGAAGGTGCCAAGTCTTATAAATTCTACCTCCACAGCATCTCTCACATCCATCCCCTTCTACTGATATAGCCACCCCCCCTTAGTTCAGGCCCTTTTACCTCTTTCCTGAACTGTTGCAGTAGTCTTTTAATTGTTCTTACTGTATATCTCATTTCTCCCTTCTCCAGTGCATCCTTGACACCTATATAGCAACCAAAACCACAGGTGTTTAATAAAGTTATTTTCCTATTCATTAAGCAGTAGTGGCTTCCTATTTCTTCTGGAGTCAGTTACAAAATTTTTTGCTTGGCATCTAAAGCCATTCTCTCTAAGTTGCCTTGTATTTATTTCATATATACTGTTTATATGCATAAATTTGCCCTGCAAATAAAATGGAAGCTTAAGGGCAGGACCAACTTCTTTTTTTTTTTTTAATCCCTAGCCCCTGATACATTTTTGATGCTAAATGCTTGTTGATTGATTGAAAGGCGATTTTAGATGTTGGTGTGATTTTTGACTACCCTCCCTTCCAACATCTCCTTTTCTCACCGAGACCTGAAATTCCACCATTAATGATTATTTCTCTTGAGTTAAATATTTCTCTTTCCCTGCAGTCTTTTTTATGTATGAAATTTGACTTCTCTGACAGAATCAGGCACACAACCTTGAAAGAAATTTATTGAAGGTGACTAGGAGTCTCTGAGAAGATAACATGGTGTGAATGGATTTGGAGTCAGAGGACCTTGGTGTGAATCTGGCCTCTGCTTCCTACTGTGTGTGTGACCTTGAGCATGTGACCTAACCTCTGTAGATTTTAGTTTTCTAATCTGTCAAATGCATTAATTAGACAAGATCATCTCTAAGACCCCTTCTCCCCCTCAAGTCCTGTGAACCTATAGTTCTAGTCACAGTCCACTAATAACTTCTTTATGACCTTAGGCAAGCCATTTTCCCTGCTGGATCTTAGTTCCTCTATATGTAAAAGTGGAAATGACCTCCAAAGACCAGTTTAGCTGTTGGGGTTCAGGAATCATTCACTTTACTGTTTTGAAATTACCAGCCTCATGGTCAGAAAACCCAGATTGACGGGTTGTTTTCATCTCTTCTGTCTTATTTCCCCAGCTTCTGGTCTGGAACCACTCCAGTTTAAGTCCTGTCCAACAGTACACCGAGCATCTGGCAGCTGTGAAAGCAATTGCCTGGTCTCCCCACCAGCATGGTTTATTGGCATCAGGTGGTGGAACAGCTGACCGCTGCATTCGCTTCTGGAACACACTTACAGGACAACCCTTGCAGTGTATTGATACTGGTTCTCAAGTGTGCAACCTGGCCTGGTCCAAACACGCCAATGAACTAGTAAGAGCCAGAAAGTGATCTAGTGTCTGCTGAAAACTGTCACATAGTTTGGCAACCTGCAGGGAGTGTGCCAAAGAGACTCACATGGGATATTTCTTATTGGTGTGTTAGTGGTGGTTACAGAAAGATCTGGGTATATTGGAGGGGGGGGGGAACCTCTATTGCTCTTGCCCTCCTCCTGGGCAGGTGTCCTCACTCCCTGACTCCTGGGGCATGTGAATTCCAGGAGTGAGGGGGGTGCAGGGATGGATTGAGGCAACCCTTAGAAGTAGTGGGGTAATTTGGCCTTGGTATAAGCAAAAGCTCCCTAACAGTTGGAACTCTCCAAAAGTGGAGCCCAGAGATAATGGATTTCCCAGAGGTTGACTGGCCATTTGTTGGAAATGTTGTAGTTTTCCTGTTGAAGTACAGGTTGGCCTAGGTACCCTCTGAGGTGCCTTTCTAACTCTTCATTTCTTTGCATCTGTCCCCTTGAATGATATATCTGTGTACTTCCCCGAGTACATGTGTTCGGGCACATACCTTCTTCCTCGACCTCCTGCTCTCAAAAGAATGCATCACTTAAGATCTTATGTGTCGCTTGAGAAGGATTGTCAACCCCTAGCTTATGTGCTCAGCACTATGAAACAAATATAACAAAAAAGTATAATCTGCAGTCAAATCAGTAATACACATGAATAATTACCCTGAAGTATTAAATCAGGTGGTAGACTTTAGATTACACCCAGAACAGTACCTCCCACACTCAATGGTGTCCAGAAACTGGGTGCTAGTCATCCTGCAAGAGAACAGTCATCCTTGGACTGGCTGCCCTTGTTTTGAAATTTCTTTTTTTCCTTCTCCCTTTCAGGTGAGCACACATGGATACTCACAAAACCAGATCCTCGTCTGGAAATACCCTTCCTTGACACAAGTAGCCAAACTGACGGGACATTCATACCGAGTTTTATATCTGGTAAGTCACTGAATAGCAGAGTTTTCTGAATCTATTTGGCCACAAAGTGCTTTGGGATTTGAAATAAATTTAGTTCTTTTGAAAAAACATTAAGTGTCTACTGTGTGGTAGGCATTGGGTATATAACAGCAAAACTGTAATGAACAGTGTCTCTACTAGTCAAGGAGCTTACAAGAAGGGGAGTGGGTGATCAGAACACAGAAAGAAGTAAGGATAATACAAGTTAGGGGATAAAGCAGGGGAGCAAGGGAGACAGAAGGGAAGTTTGAGGAGAGAAAGAACACTAACAAAGGGGAATGTCAGCTTCAGTGAGCTATGAAGAAACAGATAAAGGCTCCAGAAGGTAGGGGTAAGGAACGATTGCCTTCTAGTTGTAGCGGGTGGAGGGAGTAATTTGTGTGAATGCATAGAGATACATGATGATGAATTCTAGGGACAGATTTGGCTGGAGTATTTGAAAAGGATAAGATGAAATAAGGGCCAAGAAGAGGTGTGTTGAAGCCTGAATTGTGAAAGGTCTTGAATTTAAGGAATTCCACACTAAGGAATTTTAATTTAATGATAACAATAGCATTTACATAGTGCTTTAAGGTTTTCTTTATAACAGCCCTGGGAGGTAGGTGCTTTTATTATCTCCATTTAATAGATGGGGAAGCTGAGGCAGACAGCACTTAAGTTGACTTGTCCAGGTAAGTAACTCAGAATAAGCATAAGTGAGCAAGAAGTAAGTTTCTGAGGCAGAATTGAGACTCGCCTTCCTGACTCCAGGTCTAGCACTCTATCCACTCTCTGTTTATCCCAAAGGTAAGGGTATAGGGAGGCGTTATTAAAGGTTTTTGAGCAGCGGTGTGAAATGTGGTCAAACCTGTACCACAGAAAGATGATTTTAGCAGCTTTATGCAGGATGGATAAAAAGGGAGAGACTCCAGATAGGAGGCAGTTCCACAGACAGTATTTGAGAGCTTGTTTTTAGATACCTGAATAGCTGTCACATGGAAGAAGGACTGGACTTCCTTTGCTTAGTTAGCCCCAGAAAGCAAAACTGAGACCAATGAGGGAAATTGGATGGAGGGACAGTATAAGGACAACTTCCAACAACCAGGACTTTTAGAGGCAGCAAGGGGGCACAGTGGATAGAGCTTTAGGCCTGAAGTCAGGGAGATATAAAATCAAATCTGTTCTCAAACACTTAGCTTTGGGCACATCACTTAATTTCAACCTGCCTCAGTACCCTTAATGGTAAAATGGGGATAATAATAGCACCTGCCTCCCAGGGTTATTGTGAGGGTCACGTTGTGAGATAATACTTATAAAGCACTTACTATGATGACTGGCACACAGTAGGCACTTAATAAAAGCTTGTTTCCTTTCTTCCTCCCCATCCAACGATGGAATAGCCTGCTTTGGGTGGTAATGAACTACCTCTTCTAGAAGTCCTAACAAACAAAAAATGGGATAACCACTTGTTGGATATGTTGTATAATAGTTTTTCCCAAATAAAATTTAACAGCAAATTGTTCCTGGGCTTCAGAATTTTGACTACCAAAGGATATGACCTTTTAGAAAACTGATAGCCCTTCTACTCTTGCCTATATCCAACTCACATTCTACTCTTGAATCACCACACCCAGACTGGATCAGGTAGAAAAAACACACATACATATAGATATTTGACAGGTCCTACATATCAACTGTGTTATGAAACATTGCAAAAGAGGCATTTCATGCTTCCGACATGTTGGATTAGGTGACCTTTTTAGGTCTTTTACAACTCTTAAAATTTTAAGATTCTATGGCTTGTCTTGGGGCATAGAATATTTCATTGACAAATGATGACCAGAGAAATCTTGACATAAAATTGAATAAATAAGGTCTTTTTTCATAGTGGAAAAAAAATCTCCCTTTCATAAGGTTTTTTGAATGGGACAGGGATAAGAACTGGACCTGGGATTTCTTTAGTGTAGGGAGCTCCCTGCAACATCCTTCTCTGCATTTAATAGTCTTTGAGAGTTGCCTAGAGAAAGGAGAAGTTAAGTAACTTGTCCAGTGTCACAGGCAAGATTTAAACCCTAGGGATTCCAGGGCCAGTTCTCTATCCACTATACTATGGTATATCTTTAAGTTTTTTTAAGGTAGATGTCATAACATGCAGATTTTATGCAAATATACAAAATCTGTTTTCATTGCAAACTCCCAGTATGGGAATTTCCTCCAACACATCAGTAGTGTCAGAGATTGGGTTTGAACTTGGGTCTTTCTGACTCCCAGCACTCTGTGTCCCCACTCTGCCATACTGCCTCTGTTTAGTAAGGGAATATTACATCAACATTTTCTCACAGAGCTCCTATTCACACTGCATGGAATATTAAGATTCCTTGAAACATTTGGTGGAAAATGCTAAAGTAGGGCACCAGACAATCTTCTCTATATTCTGCCTTCTCCTGAACTCCTTCCTGTACTGTGTGAATAATTCATGTGGGTATTGAAGGGATGTGTCACGTTTGGGAGACTGGGGAACAAGACCATGCTTCTTTTTGCCTTCAGATTTGTTTGACGTTGAACAGTTTCAAAATTCAACTGCTGCCTTAAGCAACACTTGAAATATCAATTTTTCATCTGCAGTCTTTCATCCGTAATTTAGAAGTTCACCAGCTTGAAGGCAGGTAGCTGAACCCATCTGCCTTTATGAGGAAATCCTCTGCAGCTGGACTTCTCGAATCTTATACATTTCTTCCAACAGGAGATGTAGACATGCTGGGGGAGACTTACAGCTATAGCTATTGTAGATAGAGCTATAATTCTCCCTTGAAGTCTCAATATTAAGATATTGAAAAGGAAAGTTATAGCTATAGAATTATGAGTTAATTCCCCCTTAATATCTCTTTTTAAGCCTGTACTTAACCCCAAAGAAGAGATTTATTTGGGTGGAATTCTTACCGACATCTGACAGTTGACAGGAGTAGAGCAACTAATAAGAATAAATTGAAACCGGTGTGTTTTCCTTTCCTCTCTCAGGCAATGTCTCCCGATGGAGAGGCCATAGTTACAGGTGCTGGAGATGAGACTCTGAGATTTTGGAATGTTTTTAGCAAAACCCGTTCAACAAAGGTAAAGTATATTGTGATAGAATGGCCTGGGTCTTCTCCTTGTCAGGCCCATGAGTTCCCTGAGGTGTCCAAGAACCATGATGTATCATCTAAGGAAAGCTGTGCCTGGGCTTGTCTAGGTCTCTCTTCATGTAGTCTGCATGTAGATACTGTCTGATTTCTGTCTTCATTTTTTCAGCTTTTTACTACTTTTATGTCCTTTGTCTTTGTGCTACAATGTGTGTGAATGGCTGTGTGGGTGTATCCTCTATTAGGCAGTGCTCTCTCTAAGGATATGGTACAGTGGGAATATTGCTGGCCTTGGAATTACAAGGTTTCATAGATCACTTCATCTTTCTTAGCCTCAGTTTCTTCATTTGTAAAGTAGGGATAACAATGCTTGCACACACATGCCTTAAAGGGTATTTGTGAAGAGTTTTTATAAATCACAAAAGTATGACATTAACAGTAATTATTATTTACTAATTATTTTCCATAAGTGTCTAATAATACATTGTGTATGCTTAATGATTTTTGAATGAATAATTATGTGTATACTGCTTATTCTGCAAACATTTATTAAGTGAAAGGACTGGAGAAAATAGAAGTTTGTAAGACACTTATCCCTGCCTTTGGGAAATTTACCATCAGGAAAAGGAGATGTCATGTATGCAGATAACTATTACATGTCTTATTGAGTGCCATATAAAAGAAATGAAGGAAGTACTATGAGCTTTCTTAGGAAAAGTAGAGCATTTTCTTTTTTTCCTTTTTTTTTTTTTGAGAGGGGAAGAGGTAGGGCAGTTGGGGTTAAGTGACTTGCCCAAGGTCACGTGGCTCTGTGTGTGTGTGTGTGTGTGTGTGTGTGTGTGTGTGAAGTATCTGAGGCCAAATTTGAACTCAGGTCCTCCTGACTCCAGGGCCAGTGCTCTGTTCACTGTGCCCCCTAGCCACCCCAAGAAGAGCATTTTCATCTGGGGGAATCAAAGAAGGCTTCTTGGAAGAAGTAGCATGACATCTGGGTCCTGAAGGATAGATAGAATTTCAGTAGGTGGTAGTGGCACGATGCTTATCTTGCTATGTCTTCACATAGGGTGAATTTACTGAAATAGTGGACCAAGAGAGGTAGGAAACTGTTTCTATCCCTTTTTAGAAAGCAAGTGACTGATTTAGACCAGGGATGCAGAGCCACATATTCAGTTTAATTTAAGACAGGGTTATTTTCTCCCCCTACCCTATCTACATTAGAAATATAAAGTATATCATTCTTTAATGTATATACATATTGTGTATTCTCAATCTCCTACATATATGTGTTACCACACTTTGAAGTGTGTGTGTGATTAAATATACCTGTACAGCAGATTGAGAGTTGTACAGTTCAGAATTAGGATGGAGATATACTGGTGTTTGCCAGAAGAAGGCAGACTTAGAAAATGAAGACCATTTCTGAGTCACCCTGGTAGGTGGAAATACTGGACAAGGAAAGGGGAGGATTGTTTAAAAATAAGTAAATAAACCTTCATTTTTAGAGAACATAAGGATTCAGAAGTTAAGCAATAAGTGGGGAAGTTACGAAAAACTGGGCTTCAATTTTCCCATCTATAAGATGAGGGAATTTATTTAGTTGACTTTTTTGGCCCTTGTACATTTACATTTTGGGTTCTGTGGTTCCTTCTTCTCTTTGAGCCTTAGCTTCCTGTTCTGTACAATGTAGGCATCCCCTTTTTTCAAATTTCAGTTATTTCTCTTACTTCTCATCTCTGGGAACAAACCTAGTACCTCATATGGATAATATTAGCCCTTTGGGTACTTGAAGGCACCTATCCTATTCCCTCCCCCCTCCCCAGATCTTCTATTCTCCGGGCTAAATAATCCCAGTTCTTTCAAATGATCCTCTGCAGTATGAGCTACTTTATGTCTTTTTCTAAAATGTAGTACCTAGAATGGCATGTAATACTCCGTATATAATCTGACTAGGACACACTAAATACCAGGCATCTCTTAATGAAAAAGCATAATGTAAGAGAAAGAGAGCCAACTTTGAAATAAGGAAGACCTCCTTTCATAATATGTCCTGCATCTGCCATACTAGCTCTGCAACCCGTAAGTAAATTAATCTCTCACGGTGCTAGGTGTCTCTAACTCTATAAGAGAAGTGCCAACCTGTTTATAGTGGGATTTTTGTCACCCACAGGTTCCCTTATACTATAAAATCTCAAGTCTAGACCCTCTTCCTTTCCTAGGATCACTTTAACTTTCTTGGTTGTAGACTCACATTGTGTTTTCTGTCTGATCTCACGATCCCTCAGTCTCCTATCTTATTACCTATGGAGTTGATTTTTTTTTCATCCATATATAGGACTTTAACAAATCCCTGGTAAACTTCATCCCATTAGATGTATATCCATCTTTTAAACTATTAAAATCTTCTTGAATCCTGTCCCTGGTATCCATTGTGGTAGCTGTTCCTTCTAATTTGGGGCTATATGAAAAGGTAATAAACTCACCATCTTTGCCTTTATCCAATTCATTGATAACTAAGCATTAAACAGCAGAAGGCCAAACACAGATCCCTGTAGCACTCCCTTAGAGCCTGCCTCACAGTGGGACATCACACCGTTAATTTCTATGTAAAAGATCCAGCAATTCAGCTGTCTCCTCCTAATTGTACTATCATTTCACTCACATTTCTCTATCTTTTCCATTAAAATGGCATGAAAGACATTATCTAATATTTGCTAAAAACCTAGGTAAACTCTATATAAAACATTCCACCTTATCTATCAGCCTTGTAACTATCAAAAAAGAAAATAAGATTAGTCTGTCATGATCTTTTAATGAAGCCATAATTGTTCTTTGTGATCATTCTTTCTTTTTAGATGTTTACTAGTCATACTTTTAATAATCTAGAATTTTGCAAGGGAACTCCTGGGTGACAAAAACGCCACAATTAACATAGATCAGCAACTTCTCTGTACCTTATAGGGTCTTAGAGAGTTAATCTCCCAGAGATTAATTCACTTGCTGGCGTTGAGAAGCTAGTATATCAGACACAGGACACACTTAGAAAGGTCTTTCTTGTTTCAAGACTATTTTCTTCTCTTTTTTGAAAACCAGAACGTGTGCTCTTCTCTGACATTTCAGATACCTCTCCCAATCTTCCACAATCTTTCAGAGGTTACTGACAGTAGTTCATCAGTCACATCTTCTAATTTTTTCCAGTATCTAAGGAAGTAATTCCTCTGGACCTATGGGCTCAAATTGGACATCAAGGTCAACTTGGTGCTATCTTACTATCTCCTTAGTTATGTGAGTACTAATTCTCTGCTAGCTATTGTTGTTTAATACTTTAATAATTCAATTTTTGAGTCCTTTGAGTGGCTTCGGGAAAGTGGAACCCCAAGGGCAGACAAGTGAGAAACGGTAAGGAAGTTCATTCTTTTTGGGCAGGGAAAAACAAACAAAAGAAACTTTGAGAAACTGTATATCTGTTGTCCTCCTTCATTACCCAGTCTTCTCCAGGGAGTAATCCTATCTCATTCTTGCTGCTTCTCTTGTCTCCTTTATTCTCCTTAGTTTTTCTTGAGAACCTCAGCCTGTTCCTACCTTTAGCACTCATAACATTATTCTTACGTGATCATGCTATGGTTTTTATATTCATCGTCTTTTACCTGCTCTTGCCTCTATCTTCTGTATGTATTCTAAAATCTAAGTTGATGGTGAATTATCTGTGGTTTCATTTTTATTTCTTTTCAACTTAAACTTTTTCTTCATGATTGTTTCTCTCTGTCTTCTGAATTTCGTTCTTGAGAGCTTCACATCTTTCCTGGGCTGACTTTTTTCCCCTGTTTTTCAGTCCTTGGGATTATACTTCTCAAACTCCAAGATGGGATGATCACTGCCTCCCAAGGTTCCCATCATTTCTTGCCTCAGCAACTACTTCTTCCCTGTTGCTAAGAATCAGATTTAGAGGGGCGGCCAGATAGCACAGCGAGTAAGAGCACCGGCTCCAGTGTCAGGATGACCTGGGGTTCAAATCTGGGTTCAGATACTCAGCACCACACCCAGAAATAACTGGCCATGTAACCTTGAGTAAGTTACTTAACCCCAATTGCTTTATTTAAAAAAAAAAAAAGAATCAGATTCAGAGCAGAATTTCACCTTTTTTCTTCCTCTACCTTTTGAAGGTAGAAATTAGCTGTGAGGTAAGTCAAAAAGTTATTACCTCTCTGTTTTTGTCAAGAACTCACCAGATATCTAGGTAATTTGAACCCTCCAACATTATGACTTATAATGCATCTGACAGACTTGTAATCCATTCCCCAAACTCCTCATTTATATTTCTTCCTCCTGTCTGGGTTGTCTGTAGTGTTCTCCATTTTGAGTGTTGCTTCTGTTTCTGCTTGCCTTCCTCTTCACCCAGATATTTCTTACCATGTTTCTCCATTCTTAATCCTCAATTTCCTCACATGAGTATATCTTCTTATAATAGTGCTATTCCATTCATGCGCGCGCGCACACACACACACACACACACACACACACACACACACACACACACACACACACACACACCTCTTTACCTGTCCTTTTAAAAAATATTTTATTACATCCTACCATAGTCCTGGATCTTGTTCAGTCAGATCTCACTGGTAATTACCACATAAAATTTTCTTCCTCACAACTGGATCACTACTTCATCTTGTTTCTTATCCATACTTGGTGCATTTATTTATAGACAGCTGAAACTATGACTTTCATTACTGGCTTTTGACTTGAATTTTGTGTTCTGTGAACTTACAGATACCTGTATCCTGGTTAGAAGCCTATCCAGAAAACCAAATCCCATTCTCTGACACCATTTCCTTCCTTCCTTCCTCCCTCCCTTCCTCCTTTCCTCCCTTCCTTCCTCCCTCCAGGGGGGAAGGCAGGATAATTGGAGTTAAGTGACTTGCCCCAAGGTCACATGATTAGTAGCTAGGTAAGTGGCATGTGTCTGAGGCTGGATTTGAACTCAGGTCTTCCTGACTCAGTTGGTTGCACCATTTTCTTAACTAGCTCTTCACCTTCCAAATCTATGTTTCTCTTCTGAATTCCTTGTCTTCAGTGGACAGCACTTGTACATCACTTGTACCCTGAAGGTCTTCATTTTATTGTCCAAGGCTTTATAATCATTGACAGTACTTTTTAGGTTTCTCCTAGCAGTGTCATTTTTGCCCATGAGAATCACCAGAAGTGGATCAGTCATCCAGACTGACAATTCTTAAGACTTTCTCTGTCAAGTCTTAGATATATACTCCCCACAAAGGTAGATCTGTTGTTATCAGGTCAACAAAATACCTGCTTTAGTTTACCCCTTAGCAAGATGCTACCTTTATCCTCTTGTTCTTTTCTACTTCTTACTGCTACTGGATGATTTTTCACCTGATAGCACCCATAAATACATTATTCATTGGATGACAGGTAACCGCTTTTTCCAAGCTCCCTGTTCTTTCTGAAACATCTTGTATCTGTTCCTTGATTCCAGATGTTAGGTTTTCCTCCTTCCCTTTCTTTCTTTTTTTCCCCAAATGCTTTATTAGCTTCTGATTTACATCATTCATTTCCGCCAGATTTTGAGTTACAAATTTTCTCCCCGTTTTTCCCCTACCCACCGCCCCAAAATAGCAGTCCCACAGGATATCTACTCCTCCAATCTGCTCTCTCCCATACCCCTTTCAACTTTTCCAGTGGATCTCTATGCCCCAGTGCCTGTATATCTTATTTCCCAATTATATGTAAAATAGTATTAATAATAGTGTGTGTGTGTGTGTATTTGAGTATTTGATTTTAAAACTTTGAATTCCAGATTCATTCCTTTCCTCCCTTGTCTCCCACCCTTACTGGGAAGATAAGCAGTTCAGTATAATACGGTTGTACATGTGTGGCTAATGCAAAACAATAACATAGTAGATATATTGTAAAAGACTGACTATATTTCCATCCCACCTCCCACTTGTTATACTCTCTACTTTGATCCTGTTCTTTTTTTCAAAAGTGGGTGCTTCCAACTTCCCTCCCCCCCCCCCGTCATCCAGCCCTCCGTTCCATCATTCCCCCTCTCATCCACTTCCCCCCCCCCTACTCTCCTGGAGGGTGAGATACCCTATTTAGTGTGTATTTCATTCCCTCCTCAAGCTAAATTCAATGGGAATAAGGATGACTCATTCCCTTTTGCCTTCCTATTCTTCCCCTCCATTGTAACCATTTTCCCTTGCTTCTTCTATATGATATAGTTTACCCCATTCTGTCTCTCCCCATCTCCTCTCATTATATTCCTCTCTCACCTCTTAATTTCACCTTTTAAGTATCATCCCTTCCTGTTAAATTGGTCCTGTGCTCTCTATCCATGTACACCTGTAAACATATATACACACATTCACATATGTATTCATATGCCCATATACCCTCATATATAGACACACATATATATATATATATATATATATATATATATATATATATTTCTATTCCCTTCAACTACTGAGAAAGGTTTCATAAGTTACAATTATTGTTTTTCCATGTAGGAATGTTAATAGTTCAACTTTGATAAGTTCCTTATGATTTCTTTTCCCTGTTTACCTTCTCATGCTTCTTATATCTGAATGTCAAATTTTCTATTCAACTCTGGTTTTTTTCAGCAAGAATGCTTGAAAGTCCTCTATTCCACTGAATGACCATATTTTCCCCTGAAACATGATACTCAGTTTTGCTGGGTAGGTGACTCTTGGTTTTAATCCCAGCTCCTTTGCCTTCTGGAATATCATATTCCAAGCCCTTCAGTCCCTCAGTGTAGAAGCTGCCAGATCCTGGGTTATCCTGATTGTGTTTCCACAATATTCAAATTGTTTCTTTCTGGCTGCTTGTAATAATCTCTCCTTAACCTGGGAATTCCGGAACCTGGCTATAATATTCCTAGGAGTTTTCTTTTTGGGATCTTTTTCAGCAGGTGATCTGTGGATTCTTTCAACCTCTATTTTGCCCTCTGGTTCTAAAACATCAGGGCAGTTTTCTTTGAGAACTTCCTGGAGGATGATTTCTAGGTTCTTACTTTGATCATGGCTTTAAGGTAGTCCAATAATTTTTAAATTATCTCTCCTGGATCTATTTTCCAGGTCAGTGGTTTTTCCCATGAGATATTTCACATTGCCTTCTATTCTTTCGTTTGTTTGGATCTGTTTAACAGCGTCTTGATTTTTCACAAAGTCATTAGCTTCCATTTGCTCCGATCTAATTCTGAAGCAATGATTCTCCTCATTGCCTTTTTGAGCCTCTTTTGCCATTTGAGTTAGTCCATTTTTTAAGGTATAATTTTCCTCAGTCAGGCTGTTGACTGTCATTTCATAATTTTCTTGCATCGTTCTCATTTCTCTTCCCAATTCTTCCTCCACTTCTCTTATCTGCTTCTTAAGGTCCTCTATGGCCTGTAACCAGCTCATATTTTCCTTTGAAGCTTTTGGTGCAGGAGTTCTGACTTCACTGTCTTCCTCCTGTTCCATGCTTTGCTCCTTTTTGTCCCCAAAATAGGAGTCTGATGTTGGAATCTTCTGTCTGCTTTGTTTCCTTTGCCTGGTCATGTTGCCCCTCAGTCACTTGACCTTGGTGGCTTTTCTGCCACCAGACAGGGGAGCTTTCATCCCAAACGCTGGGGTTTTCTCAGCTGCCGGAAGTATTAAATGGGTGCCCTCTCTGAGGTCTCCACACACTCTGGCAAGCTGGACACACAGCCCAGGACCTCCACCCTAGACTGCAATCCAGATCCAAGCAGGTTAAAGCAAGAGCGATTACCCTCAGACCGGTGCTTGGTCCCCCTACACTCTACAGGCTAGGAGCTGAAGCTGCTATGTGGCGCTGGCTGGCTGTGCTGGGTGTCTCAGCGGCTTCTCGCCCCAGGGGCAAAAACCATGTATTCCCACTTACTGGGTCCTAAAGTCCAGACTGCACTGACCTCTCACTTTGTCCTTCACATCTATGTGTTAATAAATCTGGAAACGGCCACAGCTGCTGATGATCTGGATTGCTTCCAGCTGGAGGCTGGTCAGGCCTGCCCTGGGGCTAAAGCCTCGGTGTGGGGCAGGGCTCAGCTCCCAGAGCACTGCGCTGGCTGCTTGCTGCCCACCTGCTGGGCTGTCTTCAGCAGGAGGTTAGCTTCTCTGTGTCATTTTGTAGGTTCTGCAGCTCCAAAGTTTGTTCAGAGTCCCCTTTTTACATGGATTGGGGAAGGTGGAAGCTGGAGCCCAGCAGAGGTCCTGCTTCTACTCCGACATCTTGACTCCCGCCCTTCCCTTTCTTTGTGTAATATTCTAATACCTTCCAGCCTTCTCACATAAGTCAGAATCTGATTCTTTGTTTTCACACTGAAACCCTTTCATTTTTTAAAAGAACTCTTCATTCTTCTTGCAAGGCTGGGAAGTGGAGTGCAGTGAGCTCAAGCTCCTTTACCTTTCTTCCTGGTGGAGAGCAGCTTACACTTGGAGATTGATGTTGCAGAAATACAAACATTGCACACACCATGTAGGTCGCAGCATGATTCTGTCTGACTCATATCTACTGGCAGTAAGAACTTTTAGTCTTTGTCATTTTAGAACTGATTTTTTTTTTCATCTTTTGAGTCCTTTGAGTGGCTTTGGGAAGGTGGAACCCCAAGGGCAGACAAGTGGGAAACAGTAAGGAAACTCTTCCCCTTCTTTATCATACAAGGTTTCTCCCTGTAGTTAAGAATATTGATCTGTTTCTCCTTATGCCCTAGATTTTAGGCTGCTGATCTCTGCCTTGTCATACTTTAGAATCAGAGGGTGGCTGCCATTCATAGAAGAATAGATTGTTACCTGGAAAGGAGTCTAGAGTTCATCTACTCCAACCTTCATTTTGTAGAAGAGCAATATCCTGAGTGTATCTGTTCAAGGTCACAAAGCTATTAAGTGGTAGAGATGGAATTCATGTTCAGGCCTTCTGACTTTAGGTCCAGTGTTCTCTCTTCTGCTTCTTTATTTTTTTTTCTTGTGGTTGATTGGACATGTTCTTCCAAAGCATTCCCTTTGTTCTAACTAATCACTTATATTATACATTCATCTCTTGAATCACGTGGTGTCATGAAGTCCTTTCCAGCTTTGAGGTTCTAGCATTCTACTTTTTTATACTTTTCCTCCACCTAAAAATCTTCTCTAATGAAAAAGTTATGGCTGTAGTTGATTAAATTGTTTCCTCTGCTATAGCAGAGTAAAAAGTAAAGACAGGAGGTTACTGTCTAGGATTAAGGAGGGTAAGGTTTGGTGTGGAAAGAGATTGAATTAAGAAACCTGGACATTAATTGGATGGTCTAAATAACCTCTAAAGTTCTGTCTACCTCTTAACATTCTTAAGTTCAGTTCCAGATCTATCACTAATTAGCTGTGTTTCCTTGGACTTAGTAACTGTAAATCATTTTGTCTCTCTAAAGGTTTTCTTTCCTTATATGTGAAATGAGGACAATAATACTTACTTTTCTACTTTGCTGGATGTGATGTGAGATATGATGGATGTTTCAGGCCGTACAGACTGGAAATCATTGTGCAGGTGTACATAGGATTGTAAGTCTAAAGGCAATCATTTATTTGTGAATATGAAACTCCCTGGAAAAGTAACAAGCACTATAGATAAAATCCTTGTATCTCTGCACTGGAGAGGACTTCACAGGTCATCTGATCTCTTTCTTAGATTCTTTTCTCATCTTCAACCCCTTTCCCCAATATAGAAATCTCAATCTAGTCTCTGCTTGAAGACCTTGGACTACTGTTTGAAGCAGTTCCTTTCATTGTTGGACAACTCCATTTGTCTGAAAGTTCCTGCTTCCCTTAATCCCAAATGTATTTCATTGTTGCTTAACAACTGTTAATTGTTCTTGTTCAATATCCTTTTCTCCTCTTTATTTTTAGGAGTCTGTATCTGTCCTAAATCTCTTCACTAGAATCCGGTAACTCCCCAAGCCTGCACACCAGGACCACACTACGTTGTACAGGGAAAAACCACTAATCAACGTGCATGGAACCCCAGTTATCAAGTAGAAGATAAAAGGGGTAGGGCGGGTAGGTGGACCTGGAGAAACCTTCAAGATTCTTATTAAATACCTGATTGTGAACTATGTTGAACAGTATTTGGGAAGGGGACAAGGTTGGGGGGAACCACTCAGATTTGAGGAGAAGCCCATTCTTCACAAAGGGCAAACAGAAGAGAACCAAAATGGGCAGCATCTCCATTTCACACACCAGAGAGGATTGGTGTGGCCAGGACCAGCTCAGCTTGAGAACAAGTTACCTCTTCGGCTCCATCATCTCTGGGAAGAGACAAACAAACTTCCTTTTTTTGTCATTGTTGTAGTCCGGGGGAAATGGGGCTGGGGGGGTCAGGGGGAAAGTGAGACTGCATGTGACCATAATGTCATGGCAGCCCCACACCCTCTGTCTAAATGGGCTGCTCTAGAAGCCAAGGCCTTTTGGGGCCAAACTTTCTCATTTCAAATGGGACGGGAATTAGGAAACAGTAACCTTTCAAGGGATTCACAGCTGGGATTTGGGATTTCCAGCCCCCAGAAGGTGCCAAAGCTAGGAGTGACCATCCAGAAGGAGAGTGAAATGCCGTACTATGTGTTCTCCAGTGCATGCCACACACTCTTAACTGTAAATCCAAAAGGCCAAACAGCTCTACTGTTCTTGGGTGTGGTGATTTTGTGTAGGTGGGACAGCTTATACTGGCAGATTTAACCACCCAACTTAAAACAAAATGGTGACATCCAGCACTTAAATTGTTTAGGCTTTAACAACCATGAAGGCCTCCATGGATACAGCAGAAGAAAGGATTTCATTGCAGCTCAATTAAAATGACTTTTTAAGGAAACAGTATCATTGAGAATGTGACCCATTCAAAACTCGTCTCTCTGTGTCTTAGCCTTATGGGGAGAAATGACCAGTGTGTGAAAGTTTAGCAGAACCAAGGAATGTTTGATCTAACCATATTTACTGCCACGTAGGTCATAGTACCACGTGGGTCATAAAAAAGGGTGGGGGGTTGGTTGGTTTTGCTTTTTGGTTTTGGTTTTTTTTTTTTTAAGGATGAGGTTATATTGGGTTGGATTTGCTATCAAAGAAAACAAGTTATTTCAAATTGTCATTCTTTTGAATGGAAAAAGAGGGCATCATGTGTTTATGAATCTGGACACCAGCTTTTTTTTTAATCTTTATTAGATCAAAGCTTTTCAGAAAAGCATTTTTACTTTTCAGAGTGAAATCTTAATTCTTTTGTTTCCTACTGGACAAGTGGGGTTCTTGGTGCTTTGAGTGGTATGGCGTAGGGAACCTTGGGAAGGGCAGTTTATGTGGCTTCCACTCCCCGCAGTCCTATACTCCTATCTGTGCTAATTCTCAATCCTGCTGTACATTTTGCCTTCATCCCTGTTTGCCTTTCCCCACTGTAACTGGAAGTCAGTCTGTTCTGTCTCTTGTTTTCCTTGTTTTGGTTATTCTTTCAGTAGACTCTGCCCTACCATGTGGAACATGTGGGTTCTGAGTAAAGAGGTCAGTTAGGACAGTCTGGGATTAACAACTCCTGCATAATTATCCTGGTGAAGAGCAGTCTCCTTAAGAAAGAATTGGACAATTTGGACCTGACTAATTGTAGTTAATGTGTGTTCCTTAGAGCTTTAGGCAAGAAGGTCTTTGAAACCCCGTGCCTGGCTCTTCCTCCACCCTTAACCCTTTTGACAGTTCTTTGGCCAACCTGGTGTGCCTATTATAGCCTGTAAGAGCTGTTAAAGCCAAACTACCATTTGAGCCTTTCAGTCTTTTGCCTTCCCCTTCCTTGCCCTTTCATATCTACCTTTTAAGCTGGAATGACATGGCCTAGACTTCTGTGACTCATGTAGAAATTAGCCTGTCACAGCAATTCCTACCTCAGAGGTTTAAGCCAGTGAGGGGCCTGTTCTTGAAGTAGGAAAGAGCACCAAGCCTGGGTGGGTAGAGTTTGAGGAAAGGCAACTGATTGAAGTTCCAGAAGAGACTTGATGCTTTTCGTGCTGGTCACGTATAAGGACCATCCCCACCCCTGCCCTGAATCGCAGGGTACTTTGAAAACCCCAGGTTGAAAAATGTGGGAGAATTAAGAAAGCCACCCATTCCTTCAGGGGTCCAGTTGCTTCACTGTCCAGCCGTGCCATTGGAAAGATTGTGACAGGGCAACTGTAAACATTCTTTATTAAGTAGAGCTGTGAGCTGGTAGGAAACATCATGAAACATGAGACGGAGAAAAAGATGTCTTGCCAACGAGCCAAGGTTTTCTTGGCTTCCTGACCTGAAAAGCAATCCCCAATGCCTTAGCTTACAGTTGAAATGCCCAGCCAGGCCTCACCTTTCTCTTAGGTCTACACTGTGTAGCTTCTTTTGAGCTAAAAAGAGACTATTCAAAGCACAGGTGAGAATTTTATTTGGATTTATTGGAAAACTCTGCTTTTTGAAATAATGTTTCCTTTGCTCTGACTTTCCTTGAGCCCACCCATATGTATGTCTGTGTGTGTATATATGTATTTGTGGTGAGGTTTTTTTTGTTTGTTTCATGTGCTGAAAATCAACTCCTGATTTTCATAAAACTCAGCCTAAAAACAGCATGAGGAGGATAGTAAAGGAGCATAACTAGCTAAGTCTCCAGAGTTTGCCAGGTTGTTGCTTTTCTTAATGGCCAATGAATGGCACATTATTTTCATGCCTCTTAAAACTTTTATTTTTAAAATCAAAACGTGATTAAACTGGACAGCTGAGAAACTGAATTTCATCCCACCCCTAGCTAGAGTCAGAAAGAGCATCTTCCCAGTGGAATTAATCCCTCACCCAAGCCTCACAGCCTTGGGAAGAAAGGCCATTGAAGCCTGTGAGTTCTATTCTAGGCAGAGTTGTCATTCGTAGTCAAGAATCCTTAGGGAAGTTTATCTGACTGCCCAGGGCACCAAAGAGACTTTGCTGGGAGAAGAAATATGTGTGCGTGTGTGTGTGTGTGTGTGTGTGTGTATACATAAATATATTTTTTAGTTTTTGTTTTGGTTTTTTTTTTTCAATGATAAAACCAACTCCCGCCTTGTCCCTGTCCCCTGCCCTGTGCAGTTGCCAAAGGAATTCAACAAGTTCAGGGAACTGCCCTCAGAAAAAGGTATCTCTTTGGTTACATGTGTATGTTTGGGGGCGGGAGGGGGAGCTGTATGCATGCCTAGATCTGTGCATAGAATCTTGTGTCATTGATTGTGCGAAACAATTGGCTGTCCAGTGTCTGCTGAATTCAACTTGTAAATGAGACAACAAAAAAGTGAAATATTGTATTTTCCATGTATGATTTGTGACATTACTAAGTTGTACAGTTTTGAGGTGGTTTGGGGAAGAGTGGGGAATTTCTTCCCACAGAATTTATCCAGGCCAGTCCACAGAGCGGGAGGCTTGTCCCACATCAAAAGGTGGAGAGTGTATATTGAGAGAACAGTGTAAGTTTTTCATGTAAAGCAATGTAACTGGCATTAAACAAGTTGTAACTTTAAGTTTGACCTTGTCTGTTTGTTAAAAGCTTGACATGTGAGTCCTGTCACCCTGATACTTCCATGATACTGACTCCTTATCCCCAGCCTTCCTCATTTCTGGATGGCCCACAGCAGTTAAATAGCTTGGTGCACTGGCCTTTTATGAGATGGGCTGGCAACCTTAATGCAAAGCTGGTACTTTGTCCCTTCAGATGGTACTCCCTGAGTTCCTAGCTCCTTCATCTCTGATCATCAGAGATCATCTAGTCTAGTTCTTTTCTTCCAGCAAAGTAATATCCACTTCATTCCAGGCATTTCCAGGAGAAATCTGCCCCTTTTAATTCACAGTTATTTATTGAGTGAGCACTGGGTGCCAGGCACTGCACAGGAAACTATCTCTGCCTCAGAAAACTCATCTTCGAAGTGTGCTCATAAAAGTATATTCAAAACACATGCCAGTTAAAAGAATTGGGGTTGGGGAGGCAGTTGTAAAAATTGTCGGATTGGACTGTGAAGGAAAGTAGGATTTCTGAAAGACAGTGGTACACAGGCAGAAGTGCATTCTAGGAAATAGATTGGAGCCAGGTGGTAGCTTAGATGATGAAAAGTTTAAAGATGACAAGTTTGTGTTTGAACTTAAGGGAGGGAGTTTACTACCTGGTGGCAGCAGTACTTGATGGATTGACAAAGCAGATACCTCACAGTATCTCTGTGAAATTGGTAGCATAAATATCCTACCCATATCAGAGGTAAGAAAGACTAGGATCCACAGAAGGTAATGACTGCCTAAATAGTAGAGCCAGGAGCTGATAGGAGTTATCCAAGGGGGCAGAGCCAGATGACTCAAGTCTGACCAAGGTTTTTTTTTTCTCCACTATAACTGTATCAAGAAAATCTTACAGCTATCACTGAAGAAAAGTCTCCCATCTAACCAGTTACCTAGAGTGAGAACTAAATTTCAGAGGATCATATCATCAGCAACCATTCAGTTCCTGCCGTGTGCCAGGTTCAAACACTGATAAATGCCACTTTCTCCACAGCAGCTCTACTGCCTTCACCAGAAGGAATGGAAGTTCTTACACCCAGAAAGCCACTGCTTTATCTCCCAGCAGCTTCCTCCCTAGCTACCATGTTGACACAGCATTAAAGGTGGGATTTGGACCCAAAGTCAATGCTCTTCATGAGGTGACATGTAGAGTGCTTCACAAATCATTGTGTATTTACGAGGGCCTGTGATTACATCTTTGTAGGAAATGACCAGGTGGAGAAACACCTACCAGTGCAGGTCAGGTCAGTCTTTAGAGTGACTTGGGGCCTGTAGTTAAATGACTTGGCCCATGGTTACACAGCTAGTACATATCAGGAACTTCCTGATCTCAAGCCCAGCAGTCTAGCTACCATGCCAAGTTGCCTCACATTTAAATGCCACCTAATTATCTAGTCAAATGCCCTAATTTTACAGAGAAAAAACAGGCCTATAAAATGACTTGCAGACAGGTTCTAAGTGGAACAGCAGGTATTCAAAACCAGATTCTCTGTCTCTTATCTCCAATGGTTTTGCATTTGTCGTAGGAGAATCCTTTTAGATCAGCAAAGGAAGCAGATGGGAAATTCCCCCCTCCCCCTCTAGATTCACAGAGGAATGTCTTCAAGGGTCTCCCACCTCCTGGGGATGGAGATGCTTGTTCTTAGGATAAGGGAAGGAAAAGTAAAGGAATCTAATAATTTAGGGGATATTCAAGGCTTTTGAGTTTAAAATTCAACAAACACTAAGTACCGATAATGTGCAAAGCTCATTACCACTTAATGGGAGAGAACAAAGTTACAGTAAAACTATAGTCTCATAAGGGGTCAGTGCCCGGCACACAGCAGGTGCTTAATGCACGTTTAGTGACTGACATAACTATAAATGCGCAGTATCACATAAGTGAATTAGGTGCAGAACAAAGTACTATAGGAAAGTCGAATGGGATAGTTGTTACTAAGAGAGGGAGCTACCAGGGAAAGCTTCCTGAAGGTGGCATTGGTGGGAAGAGTGTACTTAAGATGAGAATATGGATTGGTTGGTCCCAGTATTGAGACCCACCCCACACACATGTACACACCCATTTTGTTTGAATATCAGTTTCTTTTCCTTTGAAAGAGGTTCTTCAGGGCTCTGGGCTGTGTGTTGATTAGCTTGCTTCAGCACCCTCTGAACATGTTCAAGATTGTAGGAACCCATAGGAGTGAAGGATCACATGGGCACAATCTGTAGGCTGCTTTTCAAGCCATAACCACCTTTGTCTTGACAGGCTTATTTCATGTTCTTCCATGACTCAGCCAGACTTAGTGCTTGATCTCTACACATGGTTTGTATTCTTCTGCCTCTGTGCCTTTGTTGGCTCTTCCTCTTTCTGGAATACCATTATCCTCATATCAGTTCTTTAATACCGTACCCATTCTTTAAAGCCAAAATCAAATATAATCAAAAAGTTTTCCCTGATCATCATAACCAGTAATGGCCAGTCCCTCAAAACCATCCCTAACTACTCATTTGTCACCCTCATCCCCTTTTCATGTTTTAATATGTATAAGTAACTATGGATATCATCTCTACTAGAATGTTATGGGGAAGGTGCATCTGGAGTTCCTGGTCTTTCCCTTGGTACTGGAGAGGGGAGTTGATAATTAGGATAGGAATGGGTACAAACTAAAGCCATCCAGTGACCTGGAAGCTTCCTGATTGGCTGAGGGTAATAGGGTTTATAAGCAGTCATTTTATTAAGGACCTATTTTAAGGTGCCAGGCACTGTGCTAAATGTTGGGATTATTGTTGGTTTTCATCCTTCATTTTTAAAGAGGATCAGTGACATCAGAGGGTGATGTCTTGATTTGCACATGAAATGGATTTAGGTGAGGCAGAGTTGCACAAAGTCCTTAACCTCACTCTTCCAAAGTCATCAAAGCCCAGTGGCAAGACAAAATCAGAATGACTGAGGATGCCCTGGGATGCAGTAGATGACCTTAGCACCTTCAATGTCTGACTAATCTCTAAGCATTCCACATACTCTGATTTAACCGCTTTATGGCCATTGGAACATAATGTTCTTAACCACCCATTCTGCCAGAGGAAATCTTCCATGCTTGTAGTAGGCATCCCACTATCTCACTGACAGGTTTGAGGCCTGTTGGTGGTACTCAACCTGGTTTAGCCTCTCTGCTGGGACAGTTTTATGGGGGCATGCTGTGCATGCAACAACTTGTCCTCAAGGAGCTTACAGTAACACGAGAGCACAAGTAAATAAATACATACAAATAAGCTATACACGGAATACATAGGGCATAATTGACATAGGGAAGGCACTAGAATTAAGAGATAGAGAAGGTTTCCCATAGAAGATGGGATTTTAGCTGCCATGTGAAGGGAGCCAGGGAAGACAGTAGATGGAGATAAGGAATGTGTCCCAGGCTTGGGGGATAACCAAAGGAAATGCTCAGAGCCCAGAAGTGGAGTATCTTGTCCCAGGAATAGCAAGGAAGGAAGCCAGTGTATTAAGAGTACATGGTAGGGGTGTAAGAAGACTAGAAAGGTAGGGAGAAGGGGTGGGGCTAGGTTAAGAAAGACTTTGAATGTGAAACATAGGACTTTGTATTTGATCCTGGAGGTGACAGGGAGCCATTGGAGTTTACGTATGAGGGTGATATGGTCAGACCTATTCTGTAGGAAAATGACTGATGGTTGAATGGAGGATGGCCTGAAGCGGGGAGAAACTTGTGGCAGGCAGACAGACCAGTAGGCTATTAGAACAGTCCAACTATGAGGTGTTGATGGCCTGTACTGGAGTGGTAGCAGTGTCAGAGAGAAGGGGACATAACGTGAGAGATTGTTGCAAGGGTGAAATCAATAGGCTTTGGCAACAGTTTGGATATGGGAGGGGAATGTCAGACAGGATGATGTCAAGGTTACGAGCCTGGAAGAATGAATGGTAATACCCTTCCCAGTAACGGAAGTTTGGAAGAGGGGAACGTTTAGGGAGAAAGGCAATGAGTTCTGTTTTGGAATGTTGAATTTAAATTGTCTTCTGGAGATCCAATCTGAGTTAACTGATAGGCAATTGGAAATATAAGACTTGAGATCAGAAAAGAGGTTAGGCTGGATAAATGGATTTGGAAACCATTAACATAGAGATATTAAATCCATAACACAGAGATATTAAATCCATAAAAGCTCATGAGATCAACAAATGAAGTAGTATAAAGGGAAAAAGAAGAGGATCCAGGATGGAGCCCTTTGGAACACCCATAGTTAGTGAGCATGACCTTAGTGAGACTCCAGTAAAGGAAACTTAGAGGAATGGTTAAATAAGGAAGAAAACCAGGAAAGAGGGGTGTCCCAAAAACCTAGAGAGAAGAGAGTATCATGAAAAGGGTGATCAACAATGTCAAAGGCTTCAGAGAGGTCGGGAATGAGAATTGAGAAAAGGTCATTGGATTTCCCAATTAGGAGATCATGAATAACTTTGGAGAGAGCAGTTTTGTTTTGATAGAATAAGGCTGCAAGTCAGATTGTGGGCAGTTAAGAAAGAGAGGAGGAGGAGAGGAAGTAGAGGCATGTATTGTAGACAGGCCTCCATTTTAGTCACAAAGGGCAGAAGAAATATAGGATGATAGTAAGGATAGAAGTATCAAATGAAGGTTTTTTTCTTGAGGGGGAAGTATAGATACATATTTTAGGCAGTAGGGAAGGAATCAGTAGATAGGAAGAGATTAAAGTGACAGAAGGCAACTCTATATGAGATGAAGACAGTGAGAGAAGAGATAACTCTTGGTAAAAGGCTTCAAGATGTGAGGCAAGATTCTTAGCTGATCTTTTTGTGGTAGCAAAGAATTGGAAATTAAGGAGATACTCATCAATTGGGGAATGGCTGAACAAGTTGTGGTATATGCATGTTATGGAATACTATTGTGCTATAAGAAACAAGAAGCAGATGGACTTCATATTTACCTGGAGAGGCTTATATGAACTGATGCTGAGTGAGAAGAATAGAACCAGGAGAACTTTGTACACAATTACAGACACAACAAATGTGTGACAACCAGCTTTGATAAACTGGACTCTTCTCAGCAATCCAGAGTCATAAGTCCACCCCAAAAGACTCATGATGGAGAGAAATGTTTACATCCAGAGAAAGAACTGAGTTTGAACCCAGATTGAAGCAAACTACCTGCCCTTTTTCTTTTTTGATTTTGTTTCCTCTTTCCCATTCTTCATCCCATCTGATACAATCCTTCTTTATAACCTGACTAATGCCTAATGTGAAAGTATTTGCAGATACTATACTTGATTGTATACCTCCGGGGGGGGGGGTGAGGAGAGGAGGGAGAGAAAATTTGAAACTCAAGGAATTGTGGTAATGAATCTCGTAAACTAAAAGTAAACAAATTAATAAAGACCAAAGGAAAAAAAAAAGATTCTCAGCTGAGAATCACACATGATTTGGCAGCTGCCACCACATAGAAGGGGAGCTTGGAATATAATATTCCAAAAGGCAAAAGACAGCCTTACAATAAAAAATAACCTCTCCAGCAAAAGTAAGTGTAATCCTACAGGGGGAGAGAATGGGGAATGGTGGGGTGAGAGGGGAGGAATGGATTGTTAATGGAATAGAAGATCGCTAAGCATTCCTAATGAAAAAGCTTGAAATGAATAAACATTTTAAAATGAAAATATTGGCACCAAGAGAAGTAGAAAAAGGTACACATATTTGTGTTGTAATTAGGAGAGAATATGTGTGGATAAATTGTTTAACATATTAGTAGGGAAATAAATTCTTCTCAAAACCCGAATATCTCTTAAGGGTCATAGAGAAGGGTAAAAATAACAAACCCTATTAGTGATTTTGTTTGTTTTGATGGTCTAAGGAGAAAGGCATAAATGGGAAGCATACTGGGGAAGAAAGGAGGGAGGAAGAGGAAAAATCACTGTCACAACAGAAGTATCCAAAATTAAGAGTATATAATAATGGAGGAAAGGGTACAGGAATGGCATGTTATCCCATGAACCCCCCTTTCATTTGAACTAGACAAGAGTGAACATAATTATTGCCACACACATACCATCCATAAATATTTTGATAAATACATTTAATTCAAGAGAAAGAGACAAGAATGGGGCTGTTATTCATTGTTTGTTTTTGAAGAGGAGCAGTGACTTCACAAGGTGATATCCAAAATCATCAGTCTCTCTCTCCCCCAGAGTCATGGAAGTCCAGTGGCAAGACAAAACAGGACAACTGGGGATGGCCTTGATGTCTTCGGTGTCTGACCAAATGCTATTCTCCACAGCACCTGCTTCAGCCACCTTCGTGACCGTTGGAACAAATTGTTCTCATCCTCCCATTCCACCAGAGGAAATCTTCACATGCTTGGGGTAGACAGCTCTTGAACTGACCAAAGGGTTTGAGGCCTATTGCTTACCTCAGTCTGACTTAGTTGTCTGCCAAGATGATTTTACTGGGGTGTGTCTGCTGCTGCACATGCTACGGCTTCTTGGAGTCTCAGCTGGGAGTTGGATGAAGGTGGACACCAGAGATGAAAAGGGTTTGGTTAGCCCTCACAAGCAGGATAGATAAGGAAATAGTCCTCAGGGGAACCAACTCAAATGTTGAAAAGATGACTATGAAGGAGAATGATAAGGCAAGGAAGAAAGAGGAAACAGCATCAGGGACGAGAACAGGAAAAGGAGAGCTGGGACAGAGAGGAAACAGGCTTTTATGTTTTCAGATTGCACATTGGACAAACTCCCTCTTTTCTACCACCTTCTTATTTGTAAAGAGAGAGAAAAGAAGCAAAGAGAAGAAAAAGGACAAAAGGATAGATGGAGGGAAGAACACATTTAGTGATCAGGATCAAAAAAACTCTGTCTTTCAAAGCACATCATACCCTTTCCTGCCAGCACCTTCCTAGTCGTTATATACCTCATTCCCTTCTTCATTATTCTAAGATCCGGTGACACTGGCCTCCTTACTATTCCTCAGACATGACACTCCATCTCCTGACTCTGGATGTTTTCACTGGCTGTTCCACGTGCCTGGAATTCTCTCCCCTTATTGCCATCTCCTGTCTTCCTTGGATTCCCTTTCATGGTTGAGTCATTTTTTCAGTCATGTCTGACTCTTCATGACCCCGTTTGGAGTTTTCTTGGCAGGAGTTGGCCATTTCTTTCTCCAACTCATTTTACAGATGAGGAAACTGAAGCAGACAGGGTTACATGACTATCCCAGGGTCACCCAGCTAGTGTCTGAGGCCATATTTGAACTCAAGAAGATGAGTCTTTTTGACTCCAGGTGCAGCAGTCTTTACACTATGGCACCCCCTAGCTGCCTCTTGGATTCCTTTAGGTTCCTTCTGCAAGAAGTCTCTTCATAAATGAATGAATGAATGAGTAAATAAATAAATAGATAAATATTAAAAATTTAAAAATCAAAAAAAGAAGTCTCTTCATGTTAGTGCCTTCCCTTTAAGATTGCCTCCTATTTATCCTGCACATATATTTGTATAGAGATATTTGCATGTTGTCTTCCCTCACTAGACAGTAAACTTTTTCAGAGTAGGAATTTTATGGATTTTTTTTATCCTCAGTGCTTTGCACAGTTCCTAGCACGTAATAGGATATTATTAAATGCTTGTTGATTTGTTGATGACTTGAATGAATTCACCCATGAAATAGAAGAGAATAGCAGAATGAAAAAATAAAATCAAATCTGACAATGTGTCACTTAACAAGAAACATTTTAAACAAATAGAATTAAAATGAGGAATTGGAGCAAAATCTGATATGCTTCAGTTGATCTAAAAAAAGCAGCCATGTCAGTCATGATTTCAAATGAGGCTACAGTAAATATAAATGTGATAAACTAATAAGTGAGATAGGAAAGAAATAAAATTACATTTATTTATTATATCTGTTGTGCCTAAGAGTACCACAGATAATAGCATAGCATCTAAATAGTTAAAGAAAAAGTTAATTGAATTAGGAGAAGTAAAAGCCATAATAGTGGGGGACCTTAAAGTACCCCTTTCAGATATAGACACATCCAACCAAAAAATAATCAAGAAATAAGGACCTGAATAGAACTTTGAAAATTAAGGATGATAGAGCTCTGGCCCATATTGAATGGGAATAGAAAGGAACTATACAGGTCACCTGTAAAAGAAATAGTCACATATATTGGGGCATAAATACCTCTCAAAAATACAGTAAAAGACAAATACTAAATACATCATCTGCCAATCACAATGCAATAAAAATTATAATAAGTAAAAGGCCTTTAAAAAGATTATAAAGTAATTGGAGACTAAATAGCATAATTCTAAAGAACTGGTGGACGAAAAAACAAATGGTAGAAACAATAGGGAATTTCATTTAAAAAAAAGTAACAAGTATGAGACATTTCAAAACTACCCGGCTGTTTCTTAGGGAAAATTTTATCTCTCTGAATGCTTTTCTTCTTTTTTCCTTCCAGCATTTAGCACAATGTCTGGCAATTAGTAGGTGCTTAATAAAAGTTTATATGTAACTAAGGAAACTTGAATAACAAATAAAAGATTCCCACAACAAAGTAGAATTTTTGAAAATTAAAGAAAATATTAGTAAAATTGCCAGCAAAAAGATCACTGAATTGATTTTTTAAAGTCAATTTTATGACAAAACTAAGTAGATAAAAATTCATTTGATTTTTTTAAAGAGAAAGGAAAAATAAATTGTTCATATCAAAAATTAAAAAGGAGAGCTCTCAACTGGAGAAGAAATGAAATTATCAGAAATTACTTTGCCCAAATAAACAATGAAACAGATTAACTTAGAGGAAAGGATAAATACTTAGAAAAATATAAAACATCCATATTAACAAAAGAAGAAATAGATGACTTAAATAATCTAGTATCAGAAAAAATAAACTGAACAAGTCATAAATTCCCAAAGAAAAAGTCCTGAGGTCAGATGGTTTTACATGTCAATTTTTACCAGACATTCAAAGAACAATATTACCTTTTTACCATCAAAAAAGGAGGCACCACTCTAATCTCTTTATGTTACAAATATGGTCTTTATAGAGACACCCACAAGAAAGACAAAACATAAAACTACAAAGCAATATACCTAAAGAACATTGATACAAAAAATTAAATAAAATATCAGGAATCAGGTTACTAAAACATATTAGAAGAGCTACATACTATGACCAGGTTGTGTTTATGCCAGAAAGGTAGAATTGGTTCAACATAAGGAACATTATCAATATAATAATGTTAATAAATGTAGATAATAAAAACCATGTATCAATAAATGCTGAAAATACTTCTGATACTATCCAGCTTATATTTCTATTAAAAATTGTAGAAAACATAGGAATAAATGGTTCTTTCACTAATATAGTAAATAAAATCTATATAAATACAAGAACAAACATTATATGTAATGGAAAAAAATTAAAAGACTTTCCAGTAATATCAGAGATAAAGCAAGGATACCAATTATCACCATTCCTAATTTTTTACATTATTTTTATTTGTTAAATTAAAATTTTCTTTTCATTCAGAAAAAAATCCACCCCTCTCCTTTCCACCCATCCTTTTCTTCCAAATGGAAAAGAAAAAAGAAAATTATTATAATGTATTGTCAAAGAAAATAAATTTCCCCATTAGCCATTTCCCCCCAAAAAATATTTATCATTCTGTACTCTGAATCTTTCACCTCTCAAGAGATGAGGAGCATGTTTCAACATGAGTCCTCTGGAATCATAGTTGGTCATTATGCTGATCAGAATTCCTAAGTCTTTCAAAGTTGTTTGTCTTTAAAATATTGTTGTCATTATATAAATTGTTATCCTGATTCTGCTCACTTCACTCTACATCAGTTCCTACAAGTCTTTTCAGGTTTCTCTGAAACCATCCCCTTCATTTTTCACAGCTCAATAGTATTCCATTCCATTACATGTATATACCATGACTTGTTTGGTTATTTCCCAATTGGAGAGCACCACTTTTGTGTCCAATTCTTTGCCACTGGAAAGAGAGTGAACATAAATATTTTTGTACCTCCTTAGTTAGAATTCGTTTTGCTAATACCTCCCTTGATCCAATATCTCTCTTATTCTTCCTTCTCCCTTCTTTTTCCTTCTACCAAACTGTGTATATGGATATTCTTCCTTCTTTTGACCAATTCAGATTAGAATGAGATTCAACTGTCAACTTTTCCTCCCACCCCTTTCTCCTCCTTTGTATAGACTTCTACTTGAACACTTTGATTAGGTAAAATAATCTTCACTAACCTTCCTTTCCCTCTCTCCCCAGTGTATTCCTCTTCCTTTCCCTTTCCCGTCTTCTTTTAAGATAATTAAGACATTACAGAACTACTCTCAGACCCTCTATCATATTAAACGACCACTATGAACCCTGATGATGATGTTGTTCATTTGTCTCAGTAGTGTCTGACTCTTCATGATCCTATTTGGGGTTTTCTTGGCAGAGATACTGGAGTAATTTGCCATTTTCTTCTCCATTTCATTTTAAAGATGAGGAAACTGAGGTAAAGAGGCTTAAGTGGCTATCCCAGGGTCACAAAGTTAGTAAGTGTCTGAAGCTGTATTTGAACTCAGGGAGATGAGTCTTCCTGACTTCAGGCATGGCACTCTATCTACTGCACCACCTAGTTGACCCCTAATGATAGGAGCCTTCCAAGGGAATGCATGTATCATCCCCCTATATTAGAATGTAAAGAATTTATCTGTATTTAGTCTCTTATGATTGTTCACTTGTATTTTTCTTTTTTGTGTTTCTCTTGACTCCTGTGTTTGCACTTCAAGTTGTCTGGTCTGGTCTTTTCATCAGGAATGCTTGGAAATTTTCTGTTTCATTAACAGTTCGACTATATCCTTTGCCTTCTGGAATATCCCATTCCAAACCCTCTGTTCTTTTATAGTGGTAATGAGGGCCTGCACCAAGGTGGTGGTGAGTCAGAGGAGAGAAGGAAGCATATAGGAGGGAGGGCACAAAGGTAAAGTCAGCAGGATTTAGCAGCAGATTGGAGGCTTGAGGCCTGTTGGCTACCCTCAACCTGGTTTAGCCCATCTGCTGAGATGGTCTACTCAGTTGTGGCCACTGCCACACATGCTACAGCTTCTTGGAACCACAAGTGAGAATTGGGTGAAGGTAGACACCAAAGGTGGATGAACAACCCTGAAAAAAGCTTGGCAAGACCTCACACCAGAGGTGCTGATCCTCCCTGAATTTCCTCTACACTCCCAGCACCAGTTCTTTCTTTCTGGTTCTTTACAGTATTTTGTCTTTGACCTGAGAACTCTGGATTTGGGCTATAACATTCTTGGGAGTTTTCATCATAGAGTTTCTTTTAGGAGGTAATCAATGGGTTCTTTTTATCTTAATTTTTGTCCTGTTTTAAGAGATCTGGGCAATTTTCCTTGATAATTTATTGAAATATGATGTCTAGGCTCTTTTTTTTTTCTTGGTCATGGCTTTCAGGTAGCCCAATGCTTCTTAAACTCTCTCTCTTCTATCTGTTTTCCAGGTCAGTTGTTTTTTTTTTACTATGAGATATCTTACATTTTCTTCTATTTTTTAAAAAATATTTTGATTCATTCTTCCAGCCTACTTCCTAAGTTTGTACTTCATGTTGGGTCTTGGCTCTGTGCACTTCTAGAGGAGATGCATAAGCTAGTTCTGTTGATGCTTGATTAGGGCACTGAATGTTGTGTAACTCCAGGGACAGCTCAGGTTGGAGATCTGTAAGTTTTCAGCTCTCCTGAAGTGCTCTGATCTGGAGCAATGTCTTCTTACTGACCCCAACTCTGATCTCTGCAAATCCCTGACCTAGATTTGGGTGCAGGCAGCACACCTGTGGCCTTGCCTCATTTGAAGTTCTAGTAAATTGCTGCTGCGCTAAGTCACTATAAGTCAACTGGAAAGTTCTGCTGATTCAGAGGTACAGAACTGTAGACTTCCCTTTGGGATGGTATTTCTCAATCAATCAATAAACATTTATTAAGCACTTACTATGTACAAAGCACTGTGCTTAGTTCTGGGGACACAAAAAGAGGCAAAAGATAATCCCTGCCCTCAAAGATCTTACAATCTTATGGGGGAGACAACTTGCAGTCAAATATATACAAAACAAACCATATGCAGGCTAAGTAGGAGATGATTAACAGAGGAAAGGCACTGGAATTAAGAGCAGTTGGGAAAGGCTTCCTCTAGGTGGGGTTTTAGCTGGAATTTGAAGAAAGCCAGGGAAGCCAGAAGGTAGAGATGAGTAGGGAGAACATCCCAGGCAAGAAGCACCACCAGAAGAAAATCCCCAGAGTTGGAAGATGAAGTATTTTCTTTGAGGAATAGCAAGGTGTCCCTTGCCACTGGATTGCAGAGTCCTGGGGACAAGGAGGTTTTACAAAAGTAAGGTTTAACAAAATTGTTAAGGTAGAGAGGCCCAGGTTATGAAAGTATGTGAGTGCCAGAGGATTTTATATTTGATCCTGGAGATGATAGGAAGCCTCTAGTGTTTATTGATTAAACAATGTTGTGGGTGTGGTCAGACTGCTTTAGGGACACAACTTTGACAGCTGGGCAGAGGATGGACTGCAGTGGCGGGAGACTTGTGGCCAGAGATGCACCAGCAGGCTATTGCCTAGGCCAGGCATGAGGTAATGAGGGTCTGCATCAAGGTGGTGGTGTCAGAGGAGAGAAGGAAGCATATAGGAGGGAGGGCACAAAGGTAAAATCAGCAGGATTTAGCAACAGATTGGAGGCTTGAGGCCTGTTGGCTACCCTCAACCTGGTTTAGCCCATCTGCTGAGATGGTCTACTCGGTTGTGGCCACTGCTCACATGCTACAGCTTCTTGGAACCACAAGTGAGAATTGGGTGAAGGTGGACACCAAAGGTGGATGAAAAACCCTGAAAAAAGCTTGGCAAGACCTCACACCAGAGGTGCTGATCCTCCCTGAATTTCCTCTAAATTCCCAGCACCAGACCTGGAGTCAGAAAGACCTGAGTTCAAATGTGCCCTCAGGTACTTACTAGTTGTATGACCCTGGGCAAGTCATCTAACCCTGTTTGCCTCCATTTCCTCATATGTAAAATGAGTGGAGAAGGAAATGGCAAACTGATGGGGTACTTGGGTACTTGTACTTGGACCCCAATTTCAAGATCACATTTCTCCCTAGCTTCAAAACACTATCCCTGACAATTTTCTCCTCAGCCCAAGGATACTATGCCTAGCAATAACTCATGAGTGGGCCCCAGTAAAACAAACTATCTTTCCCTGTCACAAGAACAAGTTGACCTCTGAAGAATTTCTCTTGTAAAACAGGACTATCTTGTAACCACTGAATTATCATGTATTGATTCCCAAAGTTATCATCTTATACAATTCAGAGGTCAAGCTATACACATCGACTCTCAAAGCTATCTTACTACAGACGTAACAGACCAAAAATACACCCCTGAGAAATTCTTCCCCTGGTTTCCAGTAGCGAATGACACCTGTGATCAAGGTTGTAAATTATCACCTAATTAACATATCTGCCAGATAATCTGCTACTTTTTCCATACAGACTTTAGCATCATTCCTGTTAAGTTGCAAGTTCCTTTAGGAATGCAAGTTCCCTAAGGAGCTCTGCCCACCATATTGGCGTTACAACAAACATTTGCCAACTTGATTTGAAGAATGCTCAAGTCTTTGAATTCATTCCAGATGACCCTCTCTGGACCTCTGGTTTTTTGGGGGGTCTCTGAACCTCTTAAACCTCATCAAAAATACCCCAGTATCTTTGCCAAGAAAATCCCAGAGGGGTCACAAAGCGTCACACACATCTGAAATGACTGAATGAGAACAGCAACAAAGGGATTCTGAGAGAAGGATGATTGGGTGACTGATACCTTCCAGAACACAGGAACACACTCACACAGTCTCCCAGATGGCAGGGATCTCAGGGGCCTTGAGTCAACTCCGTATCTCAATAATCCTTAATAGATAAATTATCAAAAGCTGTGCAGTCTTTTTTTTTTTTAAGCAATCGGGGTTAAGTAACTTGCTCAAGGTTACACAGCCAGTTATTTTGTGTGGGTGTTAAGTATCTGAGCCCAGAACCGAACCCAGGTCTCCCGACTCTTACTCACTGCCACCTGGCCGCCCCAGCTGTGCAGTCTTTTAAAAACCCAAAGTCAACAGCATATGAAAAAATCCATAAATCACTAATAATTAGAGAAATATATACTACTAACTATAGGATTGATATGAATTATACATGTTGGGGGGGTCAAAGGAGAGCAAGCCCCCATGTTCTGGAAGGTATCACCCAATCACCTTTCTTTGTTGTTCAGTTTTTTTTCATGACCCCATTTGAGGTTTTCGTGGCAGAGATACTGGAGTGGTTTTGACATTTCCTTCTCCAGCTCATTTTACAGATGAGGAAACTGAGGCCAATAAGGTTAAGTGACTTGCTCAAGGTCATACAGCTAGTAAGTGTGTGAAGCTGCATTTGAACTTGGTTCTTACAGACTTCAAGTCTGGTGCTCTATCCACCGTGCCATTAGCTGCCCTGTTAAGAATCCCTAGTTTCTGTCAAAGTACAGGCAATGAAATGCCTTATGTGTATAACTTCTCCTGATTCCCTTAGCTGTGAATGCCTCCTCCCTTCAAGGGGAAAAAACCCTCGTATTTATGTATTTTGAACTTACTTATATATGTGCCTGTGTATCTCTTCAGTAGAATGAGGGAAGTGACAATTTCATAGTAGTTCTTGCATCCCCAGGCAGATCACAGTGTTCGAGGGCACATGGTATGTGCTTAAATATTTGTTGAGTAATTAACTAATGAGCTCAGGAAAAGCACTCTAGTAGCCTGGATTGTCTGAGGTGGGAGGTGGGGATAGAAAGGGGAAAGAAAGAGGGAGCAGATGCCTAACCCAGCTATCTAGTTAGGGTGGTAGCAGCAGGAGAAGGGAAACAGCAATCAGTCATTAGCCAATTTAGTTGATAGCTAAAACTAAGGCCCAACCAGACTCAGGGACCAAAAAAGTCAGGGGACTCAGTGTCTTGAGTTCTTTCAGAGAACAGCCAGAGCATTTGGGTACAGGAGAATACCAGTAAAGGACTTTAGAACTCTGGTTACTGAGATGCCCAGGTATGATGGTGGGGCACACTGTGATTCTATTCTTGCCTCCTGTGTGAGAGGCAGTGGGGTATGTTTAGAATAAGGCATCCTTTGTCAGACATGCCACTATGTTGATTTGTCTTTAACTAAACTGCTTTCCCAGTATGATGAAGGGTTTTACTGGGGAGATGGTGGCAATCAACAAAACACTTTTTAAAAATTGTGAAAGACGGAAACTGCTAAGGCCAACCACACTCCAGTTTCCCCTCTCCCTGCCTTTGCTCTGGCTGTTCCCCATGCCTAGAACTATGTTCCCTCCTCATCTCTTACCTCCTGGCTCTCCTGGCCCCCTCCAAGACTGAGCTCAGCTCCTACCTACTGCAAGAAGCATTTCCTGGTCCCTTCCTCTGGTCCGCAGCTAGGACTTGCTCCTCTGGGATTACCTTCTATCTACATATTCTGTATCTATTTTAGATGGAACCAATCAATAAAAAGCCTATGGGATTAGCTCAACTCTGCAGAGATGATCCACCAAGAAAGTGACTCAGGGTCAGACTGAAATTAGAGCTCTTCAGATTCCTCCCATCAAACACAGGCACAGACTCCCCGATGTGTGACCAGATGCCTCTCCTGTAGTCCCAGCGAAACAGGGTAGCACACAGACCTTCCACCCCAGCCTCCCCACCCCCACCTTCATTTGTTGCTAGGTCCTTGCTGCTTGTCTTTGTTGTTAGCAACAATAGACTTCTCCTTACAAAGAGGACTTTGGCAGCAGTTCTAATTTGACAAGCAAAGATGAGGGGTCCTTCGTGGGAGTATCATCGCCCTTATGTCCCTCAGGGGACTCTGGAAACTGAGTTCCCCAGACCTCTCTATGGGTGAGTGTCTAGGATGGAAGATGAACACCACACCCTCTCCCCTTCCCCCCCTACCATCAGTCTAGCTCAAGGCTGGAGACATCAGAAGTCTCATGGAGTTGGATTGGGATTGGGAAATGGGGAGCTGCTTGATTCAAAACCCCCCAAACAGCAGACACCAAAAGGGACCCTAGAACACTAGATCAGAGCAAGGAAAGGACCTTAGATCATAATCTATCAGAACTAAAAACGTACCTTAGAACACAGAAAAACAGTATCAGCAGGGAGGGACCTTGGATCAGAGAGCAGAGACTATTAGAACTGAAAAGGGACCTTATAGGTCATAAGGTCCCCTTCACATTTTTCATTTCATAACCATAACAAATGGTTATCAAGCCTTCAGTTTCTCACCTTCAGGCTCTTCTCCACTTGGTCACTTCCTCCCTTTGCAGTCTTTATTTAAGTCCCAAACCAGATCCAGCTACTCTGGTCTCCCTGCACTTAGCTCTTGTGGGATTCTCCACCTCTTCTCTGGCCTCTGCACTGGCCATCAGGCTGGCCCCATACCCCCGGGCCTCCTCCTCCCATCACATTCAGCTCTTCTCAGGCTCTTGTCAAGACTCAGTCTCTTCTTTGTCAGAGCTATCCCTTTCGATTCCTAGACCACTTTTCTTCTACTCAGAATCTAAACAATCACTGGTGATATAAAGCTTTAAAAAAGTGCACACTGTCCAGGCCCTGAGGGAGCTCATATTCTGATGGAGAAGACAATGGGGAAGGGGAAGGGGGAAGCTCCAGGCCTAGAGTCAGGAAGAATCTTTCTTAGTTTAAATCTGGCCTCCGACAGTTACTGGCTTCGTGACCCTGGACGAGTCACTTAACTCTGCCTCAGTTTCCTCATCTGTCAAATGAACTGGAGAAGGAAATGGCAAACCACTCCAGTATCTTTGCCAAGAAAACCCCAAATGGGGTCACAAAGAGTTGAACATGAATGAGAGGACTCAACAACAATAAAAGGGGAATAAGCATTTATATAGCACCTACATAGTATTAATCAATTTAGGAATATCTCATTTGGTCATCAGAACAATCCTAAATTGAGGAAACTTAAGCAAATAAGGTTTAAGTGATTTGCCCAGGGTCACATGGCTAATAAATGTCTGGGGCTAGATTTGAACTCAGATCTTCTTACTCCAGAGCCACCCAGGTTTATTTAGTTATCTGCATCTGATATTATCTAACTCCATTAGACTCAAAGTCCCTTGAGGGCAGGAATTATTTTTGTCTTTCTTTCCATCCCCAGTGCTCAGCACAATGTCAGACTTGTAGTAGGATGAATTTAATAAAAATTGCCTGACTTTTACAAGACACAGAAACCTTTCGATGGAAATTCCTCCCAGTCTTTTGGAGCAATGGAAAGACCACCCAGCAGAGGGTTTCTAATCATCATTATTGGGGATTGTCATTGTTGTGGTTACCTTTATAGTGCTTTTTTTATTATGAAGCCTTTTAAATGCATGTGATCCTCACAATATCTACCCTGTGGAACAGGGAATTCAAGACTTACTCTCTTTCTCCAGGTAGCAACAATTTCCCATTATGTACTGCTTTAAGGTTTACCCAAGATGAGGAAATGGAGGTGCAGGGCAGGGCAATGAGGTTTGGTCAAGGGAACACAGGGATTCAGAAAGAAATCTGGGTGCAGAACCCAGTGGGTTCTCAGTGGGCCTGGCAGTCACCACCTGCTCAAAAGTCACCCCCAACTAGACTTAGTTCTCCTTGTCTCTCTTCTCTCCTGGCCAAATGGGTTTCTTAGAGTTGCCAAGAGGGATTGGACTGTACCCTAAGCCTTCTAAATACCTGGTGTGGTCAATAGAAACATACAAAGCCCATGTCACCTCCACCCCATTCCCTTAATGATTCAACAGGAATCCCTGCCCTAGATATTTTTTCATAGTTAACTTGACTTTGAAAAAAACATGTGAATTCAATGTCCCTCTCCTCTCCCCATTCCCTCCTCCCCCACCCCCAAAACAAGTATTCTTGTTTTGGGTTTTTTTTGCTTTTTGGAGGGGGGAAGGCAGGGTAGTTGGGGTTAAGTGACTTGCCCAAGGTCACATGGCTAATAAGTGTTAAGTGTCAGAAGACTGATTTGAACTCAGGTCCTCCTGACCTCAGGAGCTGTGCTCTATTCACTATGCCACCTTGCTGCCCCCAAAGCAGGTATTCTTGAACTGGAATCCATGAGCTTAAAAAAAATGTAAACAACTATCTATTAATAAAATTTGTTTTGTTTGTGTTTTATACATTTAAAAACATTATTCTGAGTTCATAGACTTTACCTCTTCCCACTCCTCCTAATCCTCCTCTTCCCCCCACTAAAGCCCCCTGAGGCCTCAACATAGTACCAGAGGAAGCTGAGGGCTCTCTGCACTCCCAGCCCAGCCCTAATGACCCTTCTCTCCTTCCTGATAGTGATGAGTACCTCAGTCTTCCAGGACCTAGATGGGTACCCATCATCAAGCAGGGTGTCCGATGGAAGTTCACTCCTATGGGACGCGATGCCATAGGACAGTGGTGGTACACAGGCTTGACCGACGGCAACAACCAAAATGCCTGGTACAACCTGACCAATCCTATCAGCCGCCCAGCCTACACCCGATGGCGCCAATCCTATAACCAGCGGGAGCGGACTTTTGCCCCTGGTAAGGCCAGGGACCTTCTCTCCACTTGGACATGCTGGGCTGGGCTAGATGGGCATTTAGTTTCCACCCCTATTTTACTAAGGCCCAAAGAATGAGTAAGGTTCCCCCAAGACCACATCATTAAGTTAGGGGCAGAGTTGAGACTAGTTTCCAAGTCTTTTACTTCTCAGTTCCAGAGTTCTTTCCATTACCCCTAATGCTGTGTTTGTTTATGTGTTTAAAGGGGAGTTTATGCCAGGGTCCATAGTGGAAGGAACCACTCTCATTTTCTCCCTGGGGACAGAGGGCAAAGTGGGATGCTCACACTTGGGATAAGAAAGGAAAAAAGACTAGGGAAGGAAGGAGGCTCACTCGGAACCTGACATCTTCCTTCCTGATAGCCTATACCCAGCGTCTTCGAGAAAGCTACTGGTATGATTCCATAGTCCCTGCCCAGTACATGGAGCCCAGCACCCGCTGGGGGAGCCTTCTATGGCAGGACAAGCACATCCCATGCAAGGAGTTTGGTGAGTAGGAGCTAGGTAGGGGTGGAAGGGTGTGGGGATGGACAGGATGTAAGGGACAGCAGAGGGCAAGATTGCATCTGGGTTCAGAGGGCCAAAGGTAGAAGGGTTGACTAGAGGGAAAGGAGAGGGTCTATCATAGATAGGAGAGGGTCATTGCCAGTCTTTGCTCTACTTCCCCATCTGGTAGGGTCAAACCCTGTCTCAGTCCAGCTTCAGGTGAACCAGTGTCTCCAAGTCCCCTCTCAAAAAGAGGGAAGTTGCCCAGACATAAACGACATAGGCCCTCTCCACTCCTACCTTTCCCCAGTTGTTAACCGGAATCGCTTTGGGACTCCAGCTGGCAAAGGCTCCATCTATGTCCCCTTCCTGTCTGTGCCCAATCAGCCACGTTATACCACCCGGAACTTCCAACAATGGAACCTAGAGTCTTACTGCCCGTCCAGCAACCAGAGGCCCCCACCTGTTCACAGACCCAAACACTAATAAAAGTGTAGCACCGTGGATGACCATTTCTCCTAGGCCTTGGAAAGGAGCTGGCGCCTCACTCTTCCCCCCATTCTCTCTAGGACTAGTCCTTCAAGAGCACTGTCCATCCAGCTGGTGGGATGGGACTAAGGGGAAAGGTGGGACTGCCTAAGGAATAGATTCACATCCAGCCTCATTTGGACCCCTTTAGCTATACAGTCCCAAATGGTCAAGTATGTGCCTAACTCCTAACTGCTGACATCTTATGGTTCTCTAAGGTTTGAAAAATGCATTTCATATCACATTTGATCTTCATAATAACCCTGTGAGATAGGTAGTAAGGTATTATTTCCATTTTGCAGATGGGGACTCTTGAGGTACAAGTTATACGGGGCCTGGGCAGAGAAGGAAAACTAGGAATGAGGTTGTAGGGGACAGTAAGGACACCAGGATGCATCTGGGGTGGGACAGGGGCTGGTCACGTGGCCAGTGTCAGGTGAGATCTGTGCCTCAGTAGATCCAGTCTAGGCTGGCCTAGCACTCTTTTCACTAACTCCAGACTGTAGATTGCCTTGGTATGTATACGTATCATTATGTGGACACCAGAATCCACACAGGATGTTAGAAATAGAGTGCTTTAGCGAATCTCATTTGCCATGGACATAAATCTACATTAGGGGCTCTTAACCTGGGATAGATGTCAAGATCTCAACCTGGATAGGGAAAAAATGCATCTTAAATTTAACTTATCTAACTGAAATTTAGCGTTTCCTTCATGTAAATGTGGGAAACGAACTTTATTCAGACAAGGGGTCTATAGACTTTGCCAGACTGTCAAAGGGATTCATGATACAAAAATGGTTAAAGAAAACCTAAACAATCTTGATCAACATATATAAATACATATGCCACACAAATACATACACCTGGACATCTGTGTGCATGCACATTAATGGTCCTGGGTAACTTTCCCACAAGCCAAAATAATGAGCTAAATCTAACAAAACAAAATTCATTAGGGATAAAAGTGAAATCTGATGCTTGGGTTCAAATGATCAATTGTCCAAGCACAGGATGGGGCAGATGTGATTAGACAACATTTCTTGGTTAAAAGATCTCAGTGTGGGTCCAGCCCAAAGCCAGCTTGTGTTATGGTGAACAAAAGCCTTAAGGGGAGGGGAGAGAGATTGAATTCCCTCTGTGCTCTCCCCTGGTTAGACCACAGATGTAGTGGGAGTTCCATGCTCAGTTCTGAAGGTCAGTTCTAGGAGGAAAACTGACAAGCAGGACTAGATTGCGGACAGAGAAGAGTGGCCAGGGTGGGGAGAGTGAGGAAAACCATACCATACAGTATTAAGCCCACATTGGCGGGAGGGGAGGGGTTGGAAAACTTTCTTAAAATTATTAAGGGGTGTCATGGAGTAAGGGATAAAAATTGGTTTATTTGGCACCAGAGGGCATAGGAAAAGATGGGGGGACAGGGTTGGGAGGGGGAGACCAGGAGGGTGAGGGGAGAAAAGCTTACAGGGAGGTAGTGAGTTCCCCAAGACAGGAGGCATTCAAGAGGGCCTAAAAACCAGATCCCAGGTATTAATCACAGCATGGCAAACATAGCACATGTATAGGTCACACAAAGATCCATCTTGAAAGGCCAAAAAAATCCTCTCCAAAAGTTTCTATAAGGGAAGCAGGCAGGGGCCTATTTTGCAGATGGAAAAAATGAGGCCCAGAAAGAAGTTATTTTCTAAGGTCCGAATAAGTTAAGGTTGGGGCGGCTAGGTGGCGCAGTGAGTAAATCACCAGCCCTGGAGTCAGGAGGACCTGAGTTCAAATTTGACCTCAGACACTTCACACACACACACACACACACACATACACACACACACATACACAAACCGAGCCGTGTAACCTTTAAGGTGACCTCTGACATACCCAAGTCTTCAGTGGGGGATGGAGATCTCCTTAGAATCCACATCACCTGCCCTAACATGGCTGTGCTCCAGAAGTGGAAGAAGGACAAAGGACAAGAGACCTAAGGTGTTCCTCCTTCCTTTCTGGGTCCCCTCCATCCTGAAGCCAATAATCCCCAGAAGCTCAGAGGTAAGGATGAGATGAGAGAAAGAGATACTGGGATCCAGGAGGCTAGAATTTCCATCACCCTCTCCTGGTCACCCTTCAGTCCCTCCAAGTGTGCACACCGTGTCCATGTGGAGAATTCCCACACTCACGGTAGGACTTTTTATTCATTAGTCCAATGTTCTTTGTAAACAGCCACCAGCCCAGAGATCCCTGGTCAGAGATATGGGCCAGAGAAACAAACTAGGATTCCCCAGACCAGCTGGGGATGGTCCATTACAGGAAACTCTTGGATCTAGTCCCAGTATCCAGGAAGGGGGGAGGAAGAGAGTCCATGTGCACAGGCACCTGAGATACCCTGAGTGTTCAGTTGACTGTAATGTCCTGGGAGGCTCCTGAGTGTGGTCTAGTAGCAACTTCAGCTGTGCCAGCCACCGTGGTATCATCTAGACAGAAGAAGGGGCACAGAGGAATTAGCTCAGAACTCAAGGTCATTTACCCTCCCCCTCTGAACCCCTAATCCCGGAGGTCTCCGCAGCTCACCCTACAAGTTCACCAGGGAAGGTCCTGGAGATGCCAGAGATGGGAGAGAATGGGAGTGAACCCTCTCTCGATCCTCAGCTGACAAACCCCACCCCTCAGGAATGCCAGGGTGGAGGGAAGGTCCCTTGGTAGAGGAATCACCTCCCCCAACCTAGTTCCTAAGCACCCTAGCAGAGGGGGATGGAAGAGGATCACAAGGATAGAGTTTAACATGGCCTCCCTTTCACCCACAAATAGGGTCCACATCAGGATTCTCATCCTTCAAGGAGGCCCTGGGGAAAGAATCAGGGTGGGTGGGGAGAGGCAGAGAATAGGCAAAGGGTAGGGGGAAAAGCTCTACTTTGAGGCTTGTAGACCAGGTTTCAGGTTCAAATTTACATAGATTTGCATATAATTTTTGGGCTTGGGAGAGCATACCCAGCTCCATCCTCCCATGGAGCCTGAGCATAGGGCCCTGCCCCCACCCTCTGCTGGCCTGATTTAAGGCTAATCACCATCTCCTGAGTGAGAAGGAGGAAGGGAGATAGATAACTCAGCAGAAGGGAAGGGACTCTATTCCCTCCCCCCACCCCCTTACCCTATCTGGGGCAAAATGACCCTGCCCTTGATCCAGGGGAGAAGAGATGGGCTAAGGAATGGGAGGGGCCAGGAGCAACTCACAGAATCGAACTTGGATGGGCCAGAGAAAGATGCTACAGAGACAGAGGGCAGCGGCCACGCCTACGCCTCCCGTCACGGCCACCATCACCCAATGGTAGAAGCCCATGCAGGCTGCACAGCACAATTCTGAGCTAGAGAGATGCCAGCCTGTGAGTCTCCCCTGTCCTCCAACCTGCCTGCCCCAGACAAAGAGCTGAGACAGCCTGGGGGGCCCCATCACCATCACACAGCCACCCACGCTACAACTTGATGTAGCCCCCCTTCTCCACTCAGGTATACCACCACCCCCAGGCCCAGAAACGTCCCCTCCCCTCCTCCTCAGACTCACGAGCAGGGGTAAAGACTCTGGATGGCCATGACAGCCAGCCCGTTGGCCACCTTGTCTGTGAAGCTCATGGCCCCATACACAAAGGCCCCGCTGTTCTGGAAGGGAGAAGAAGTCCGTCAGCATGTCCCCTCGTACTGGATGCTGCTGGGCAGACAGGAAGAGGTGGCTCCTGTAAGCTCTTCCCAGCCCAGCCCAGAACTTACCGTGTGGCTGCCAATGAGGTCAGCTGTCATGGACAGGGACATAACGAGGATGGTGGCTGAGCCAATACCCAGGAGTACTGCCGCTCCATACACAGCTACGCCTAGTGAGCTGGCCAGCGCCACCCAGGAGGCAAAGACCAGGATGACCAGGAGGCCTGCAAAGTACGTCAGCTGGTGGAAAACGGGAACGGGGAAGAGGGAAAAGCAATGTGACAAACGTACCCACATGCTAAGATATGTGTCTGTATATCAAAAAATAGATATTTATAAATTATGAAAGATATGTTTATATGTGTATAGACATATACACAGGGCCACATGGTGGTAGGGGCTGTCACCTACAGCCATCCCTTCTTTTCTGTAGCTTCCCCAAATAGTAGCCACCTCTTCCAGGGAGCCTTTCTTTCCATGATGAGGAAGGAAAAAGGTACACCCAGAAGACCTCTGTAGATGACATCTGTTCTACTTGACCCCAGAGGGCACAATTAGGAGCAGTGGGTAGAAAGTTGCAATAAGGCCAAGCGAGGCAGGAAGCCAGAAAAAGCTTTCTAAGAATGATGAGAGCTGGCCCAAAGTGGGGCAGGCTGCTTCATGAGTGGTGGGTTCCCCCTTCCTGGGAGATCCTTCGGGAGAGGCTGGCCCACCACTGCTCAGGAACATCCTTCTTAGCTGGGGTTCTGGATCGGGTATGGGCTGGATTAGATGAGGCTGGGATTCTTGGACCTCCCACATTTCTAATTCTGACAGCTGCTCACCATGTGAACCTGGAATGATTCCCTCACCTTCTCTGGGCCTCTGGCTGGCTAGTGTGTTTAAGGGAGGACCCTTCTCTAAGGACTCTCCTGCTATTATCACCTCTTCGTTGGACCCCATCATCTCACTCACATTTCGACCAATGCACTTGTTCACTGGCTTCATGAAGAAAGAGGAGAAGAAGCCACTGACATACATCACGAGGGGGATGGTGGCAATGAACTTCTGTTGGGGGAGATTAATGGAGTATGGCAGGTTACAGGGTTCTCCTGCAGTCCCATGTGCTCATCGCTGCCCCCCCACTTCCCGCAAGCTCCCACTTCCCACCTCTATACTACTCCAGTCTCCTAGACGGCCCTAAATCTCATCAGCCTGTGACCTTGGAAAAATTACTTTCTTCCTCTCTCCCTCCCCCACTCCTGGGCCTTCATTTCCTCATCTGTAAAATGAAGACAGTGGACTCTGCCCAGCCACAGAAAGGCCTTCCCTGCTCTAAGGTCCCCTTCGCAGTCCCGACATTCCACCTTTCCCATTCTGGAGAGTCTGCTTCCTGGCCTCTCCTGGGCCTCACCTTGGGCAGGCTGAGGGAATAGGTCAGATACATAGCCATATACGTCTGTGACAGGTTCACAATGAGCCGTGTGCTCATATACAGCATGCCCACCTGAGAAACAGACAAAGGTCAGAGGAATCAACACTCCGGGCCCAACAATGTGTATGGGGGCAGCATAGCGGGGAAGCAGAGGAAGGCAGAGCAGGCTTCAGAAGTGAAGTCTGGTGGGGGAGGGGGCGGGGACGACCTGGGCAGGTTTCCAAGAAGCCCCTGATGTCCAGGACTCAGCTAAAGGAGTACCCCATGAGAAGGTGGTGGGGGAGGGCTCCCTAGTGGTTTTGTCTGAGGTGTATGGGAAGGCCAGGGCCTCTCATACCTGGTAAAAGGAGGGTTCCCGAAGCCAGTGTTTCCAGAGGAGCATGGGCTGGGTGGTGGGTGGGAGCAGGGGGCTGTGCTCACTGGGCTCCTCAGGCCCATGCCGCCGCTGCCGAGGATGCTCTTTGGTGCCCAGGTGGAAAAGCAGGGAGAACACAGCACCCACACAGACAACCATCAGGGAAAGGTTCTAGGGAACCAGGGGAGGAGGTTAAGGTTGCCTCGGAGGCTTTCATCCTGTCTTCTGCTCTTGGTGGGGGGGGGGGGGTAGTACTGGATTATTCCTCTCAACCCCAGGCCCTCCCCTCCCAGACTGGCTGAGAGCTGCCCTTTCTCCTGGCCCTGCCCCGCTCCCCTCTTATTCTGCTAGGGAAGCCAGGCCAGGGCTGGACACAGTGGAAGCTCCTGAACTTCCCATTTGGCACTCGTGCCTTCGGCCTGCCTCTCACTTCTGCAGACCTTCAGCCCTCATCTCGCTGCCCTTGTCTTACCTAGCTCCAGCTGGTGGGGGGCCCAGATGTGGTCACCAGAGCCCAGCAGACCTTCCAAACCTGCTGATCCCTGGGAGAATTTCCTCCTTCCTCAGCAGGTAGCACCACCTGCTGGGCTGCCCCTCTGACTCCCTCTCCAGCAGCTGTGTCCCATTCCTCAGGCCAGGCTTCTCCTGTATTAAGCTCTACATCCCTCTCTCGGCCTCATCTTCCCTCCACTCCTTCTTGCCTTTGTCCTTTCTGATACCTAGACTTTATTCCCTGCCTCCCTTCCCAGTCTTCCTCCAAATCTCCCCCAGCCCTCTACTTCTCCTCCCTTACACATCCTCACACCCACTTCCACCATCTTTCCCCTGAGTCCTAGCTCCCTTTCCTCTAGTCCCTGAAGGACCCCTGCTCACCCTGAACACTGGCACATCCTGTAGGCCTAGCTGGTCACTGGTGCCTGAATCAGGGACCTCAGAGTGGGACCCCTGGAAATGGAGAAGCAGCCAGGCAGCCCCATACACAGCAATGTTGGCTACTACGGTGAAGGCATACCTGGAATGAGGGGTGGAGAGGAAAAGAGGCATCAGCAAGAATTGGGGTGGGAGGTCTGCTCCTGGGCAAGGCCCTCTCAACTATGAAATCATCCCCCTCTCATGTTCCTCTTTTTCACACCCAAACACTGAGGTCTAAGTGAGACTGATACATCTATCTGGCTATCCTTTCCCTTCCCCCTACACCACAGGAAAGAGTTCTCCAAGGCCCAGCCAGGCCCAGGTCTTAATAGCCCCCTCTAATTAAGGGTGAAAACAGAGAAGGAAGCAGCTACCATACCCCAGGGCCCCAGCCTGTTCCTTTATCTGGGGGCCCTGCAGCATACTCAGGGTTTTGTAATTCTGGTGGTTGCCCAGCTTACCAGCCCCACGTTCCCTGGGACAGGCAAAGGCCCTAAGACGGGAGACTAGGCAGTTGGTGAGGGGAAACCTAACCCTCTACCGACAGAGGGCTTCAGAGGGAACTCCACAGTAACACCCCACAACTGGGTAGGTTTGGGGAAAGGAAGAGAGCAGGCTGGAGTTGATCCTAAAAGCTTATACTCAGAGGGAGAAAGAGCCTTAGGCCACAATGCTCATTAGAAAGGAGGAATCTTGAGATCACCCAATCATCCAAGGGCTCTTAACCTGGGGGCTGACCTTTTTTAAAAGAAATTATTATTTGGATATCTTTATTTCAATATAATTGGTTTCCTTTGCAATTCTATGTATTTTCTCTGTTTGATTGCAAAAGGGGTCCACGATATATTAGATTGTGAGATCTTAGAGAACAGGAACCACACTTTTGTGTTTAGTACAGTGCTGGCACACAGTAGGCATTTAATAAATGCTTGTTGACTGATTGACTAAAAAAAGGTTAAGAATCTTTCATGGAATAGAACTTTCATTTTAAAGCTGAAGAAACAGGCCCCAGGAGGAGACAGAGGCCAAGCCAGAACTAGATGCTGGCTTTCCTCTATCAATGCCATGGATTTTTTATGTACATATTGATTTTACCATTCCCCAGCTTGGGGTTTGTTTTGGTCTAGTTTTCCTAGAGGGCTGTGAGATCTGGAAGAGCAGAGAGTGTCTTCTGCATTTCTGTATCACCCAACAGTGCCTGGCAAGATGCCTTAACCAGTGCTGGAATGTGCCCATTATTTTTATATTTCACCTCCTTACATGGCAGTGGAAAAGAACAGCAAAGATGGGGTGAAGGAGTGAGGGGGGGTGCTCCCTCTAACCCGCCTGGTTCCCCTCAAGTGCCCAGAATTACCTGAAGGCGGTGAGTTCTACCTTCTCGTGGTCATTGGTGACCAGCTCAGGGATTAGGGACAGGTGGGAGATCTGGGTGGCTGCCCAGCCAAACTGGAAAATCACAATGAATGGTGCATAGTAGATGAGGGCGGCCCACTCAGCTGTGGAGGCTGTGCACCCCAAGCAAGGGTTAAAGATGAAAGGGAAAGAGAGCAGGACACAAATGGTGCCTATGGGGGGGAAAAAGAAGGCAGGGTGGGCCTCAGATTAGACAGTTAGAGCAGGAGGGACCGGATAAATGACTCCCTCCTCCCCCACCCCCAGGAGAAATCGCGGCCAGGGCAAGGCTGGAGCAGGAGTAGTAGGTGATTCTGCCCTCGTATCTGATACAAGGGAATTAAACTAATGGGACTGATAGAGTTGACAAGGTCAAAGCCAACAGATTTCCCCCTTTTTTTACCCTGGAATTCTGGGGCCAAAGCCCCTCATAACCATGCTGGACATCACCACTGAACTGAACTCTTCCTCCTCTCCCAAATCGACCCCTCAGTCCAATTCCCCAATTTCCACAGGGAATCAAGGACTACTCCTCTTCCTTGGCCCCACCCTAGAGCCAGGGGTCACATAGACCTCCGGGGGCCATCCTTCCCAGCAGCCCCCTTTCTTGAGTCACAAGGAAAGCACACCCTGGTTCATTCAGGTTTTCTTCACCTTTCCCCCACAGACCTCCCGCACGGATTGGTATCTCTGCTGCCCTCCAGCTTTTCTCCGGAAGGAAGGAGGCATTGCAATCCAGTGGAAAGAACTCTCTCTAGCCACTCTTTGAGCCTGACATGATATCTTGCTTCCTGGTGGTTGAGAGCCACAGTGGACAGAGTCAGGAAGAGCCAAAGTCAAATCTGACTTCAGACACCGGCTGTGTGACCCTGGGCAAGTCGTTTAACTTCTGTCTGCCTCGGTTTTCTCAACTGTAAAATGGGAATAATACTAATAACTACTTTGCTGTTATGAAGATCAAATAAAGTACGTAGAATGGTGCCCTGCACATAGTAGGCACCTAATGAAAGCTTGTTTCCTTCCTTCTGGGCATTCATGCCATCCCCCATGCCTGGAATACCCTTCCACCTTAGCTCTGCCTTTCAAAATCTGCTTTGAGCCTTAGCTCAGTGGCTACCTCCCCTGTGAAGCCTTCTGATCCCCCAGTTTAAAGGTCTCTCTGAACACCTGCTCTGACACTCCCTCCTTTGACATCGGCCTTACCTGTGTACCTGTCAACAGGGCTCCCTGCCCCCATGGAAGGGAAAGGAAGCACCTTTTAAAAGGCTCTGATTGATTTCCTTTGTACACAGCACACCTAGTGTTTGCTGAACTGAACTATAACTAGAAAAGTCACCTGATTTTCCAGGCCAGGTTCTGTCACTCCAGCTTGATGGGGCCTAATGTTAAGATCCTGGTCCCTGTTCCAACCCACTCTAATCTCAGATCCCACTGGGAGAAGGTTTTGGATAAGAGATTTTGTAAAACAGAAATGATTAGAGGAATGGGAGCTACAGCTAATGACAACCCCAGGAATAATGAACCAGACCAAACCAACAGATGAATCTCAGTGATGCGGTATCAGAGCTGGCAGGGCCTTTAGGACACAGAATAACAGAGCTGGGAGGACTTAGGACTTAGTGTGTTTGAGCTGGGAGGACCCTGAGGACACAGAATATCAGAGCTGGGAGGACTCTTAGGACACAGAACATCAGAGCTGGGAGGGCCCTTAGGACACAGTATATCTGAGCAGGGAGGACCCTGAGGACACAGTATGTCTGAGCTGGGAGGGCCCTTAGGACAGAGAGTGGCAGAGCCAGGAGGGTCTTTAGAGATCATCTAATCTAACACCCTTATTATACGGGTGGGTGAAATGAGATCCACAGATGAAAATAAGGTCATACATCAACGCAGTGGTAGAGCCCAGGTCTCCTTACTCCTAGCCCAGAACTCTTTCCACAGCACCACAGCTGACTCACTCTGGTTGGCCCTGAGGGGGCGAGACACAAAGAGAGGAAGAGAGAGACTGAGGAAGAGGATCATGGAGGGGGAAATAGAGAGAGATGAGTGAGGGGGGGGTGATAATGGAACCTCAAACCCTTTCACCCTCCAACCACCAAGTCTAAGAAAACCTATATCAACGCTAGGGCTTCCTGGGGTTCCTAAATTCAGACCAATCAATGACTCTCTGTGACTATGGGACCCCTCACTAGGTCTAGGGAGGGAAAGTTAGACTAGATGAGTCCCTAAGGTCCTTTCCAACCCCAACATTCTATGATTTGTTCAAGCCCTGACCTCTGGGGAACTCTCCTTCCTCCTTAAAGGGAGACTCTACCACCCAGCTTACACAGAAATAAGCCCTGTGCCAGAGCCTCAGACTAGCCAGGTACCTATCAGGCCACGGGCTGCTCTAGTCTGTGACATAATCTATTGTCTCATCCCCAAATGACCTTCCCTCCTTCCCCCTCGTGACTTCAGATCTGGGAAGTGAAACCAAACTGGTTCTCTTGGGTTTCTCTGGAATTCAAGGACTCAGGAATGGAGGGAGCCCAAGATTTTCAGACCAGCTTCCTTAGGGGCAGGCCACTTTCCTTCTGTGGCTCAGTTTCTATAAAACAAGGGGGCTGTATTTTCAAGGTCTCTTCCAGCTCTGATGCCTTTGGGTCTTAACATGTCCTCAAGGGCCTTCTGTGCCAGAACTCGTGAAGTCCTAGCCCTTGAACCCTGACCAGACAGACCCCTGTAAGAATTGCCAGCTCTGCCCATTCTCTCCCTGCCAGGGTTAATGATTCCCTGGGAGGCTGGGGCTCCGGGAAGCAGCTTTCCAAAGGAACAAGAAGCAGTTGGACTTGGTCCCCGGGTAGCCAGTCTCCAAGGACATTCAGTCTTCATCACCTCTCATAGGGAGTCCTTGTATTATTTGGACTCCCTAGCAGGAAGAGGCTTCAAAAGCAAGGGCTATCTTCCCTCCAAGGGCTCAGTAAGGACAAGGAGACAGATCCCAGGGCACCTGGATTTCATGCCCTGGGCAAAAGCACCTTCAAGGGGCAGAAGCTTGCTCTTTGTCCCCTCAGTGTAGGGCTCCTGAACGCAACTTAAGGGTACAGGATAAGAGAGAGGGAGAGAGACAGAAAGGAGAGAGGACAGAGAGGAGAGAGAGAAGGAGGGAAGGAGAGAGAAAGGGAAGGAAGGAGAGACTGAAACAGAGGAAATAGAAAGGAGAGAGAGCCAGAGAGGAGAAAGAGAGACAGAGAGACTCAGAGAGGGAGAGAGAGAAACAGAGAGAGAGAGAGAGACAGAGAGAGAGAGGAGAGACCGAGGCAAAAAGGAGAGAGGGAAGAGAAAGAGAGAAGAGAGAGAGAAAAAGGGGAGGAGGGAAAGAGGTAGAGACAGAAAGACAGAAACAGAAGAGAACAAGAGAAACAGAAACAAATAGAGAAGAGGGAGGACAGAGACAGAAGAGAGAAAAGAAAGAGAGAGGAGGGAAGGAAGGAGAGAGAGGGGGGAGGGAGGAAAGAAGGAGAAGAGAAGAGAAGAGGAGAGAGACAGAAAGACAGAAACAGAAGAGAACAAGAGAAACAGAAACAA